>NC_041742.1:11994519-12294519 GCF_004115215.2 Ornithorhynchus anatinus | reverse complement strand
AATGATATTTATTGTGCAATTACTATATGAGAAGTTCTGTAATAAGCACTTAAGAGAGAGTAATACAGCAGAATTGGTAGACATTATTCCTGTCTACAAGAAGTAAACTGTCTGGAGGACTGGAGGGTGAGAGAGATATCAAAAGTAAATTATGCATATGTACATATATGTTGTGGTGCTGATGGTGGGGTAAATATCCAGTGCTTAAAGGGTATAGATCCAGGTGCAAGGATGATAAAGAAGGGAGAGTGTGAGTAGGCCAAATGAGTGTGTAGTCAGGGAAGGCTTCTATGACTTTTAAAAGGCTTTGAACGTGGGGAGAGGGGTGGTCTGTCATGTATGAAAGGTGAGAAAGTTCCAGGAAAGATGGAAGAAGTTGTCAAGGGGTTGATGACAAGACTGAGGTAGGCGAAGTGTGTGGGCTGCACTGAAATAGTAAATCAGTGAGGTAAAGTAATAATAATAATGTTGGTATTTATTAAGCGCTTACTATGTGCAGAGCACTGTTCTAAGCGCTGGGGTAGATACAGGGTAATCAGGTTGTCCCACGTGAGGCTCACAGTCTTCATCCCCATTTTCCAGATGAGGTAACAGAGGCACAGAGAAGTGAAGTGGCTTGCCCACAGTCACACAGCTGACACGTGGCAGAGCCGGGATTTGAACCCATGACCTCTGACTCCCAAGCCCGGCTCTTTCCACTGAGCCACGCCGCTTCCAAGTAGGAGGGGGAAAGCTGATTGAGAGCTTTAAATCCAATGGCAAGGTATTTTTGTTGGGTGCAGCAGTAAATGGACAGTCCCTGAAGGTTTTTGAGGAGTGGGGAGATGTGGATTGAATATTCTTTTAGAAAACTGAACTGGGCAGCAGAGTGAAATATGGACCAGAGTGGGAAAAAATATGAGACAAGGAAGTCAGCAAAGAGGCTGATGCAGTAGTCAAGCCTGGATAATAATAAAAATAATAGTAATAATAATATAATACAAAATAAGACAAGGGATTGGATGTCAAGTAGCACGTTGGATGGAAGACAAAGGGCTGATTTTAGCGATGTTGTGAAGGTAAAACTGAAAGGATTTGGTGACAAATTGCATGTATCGGTTAAATGAAAAAGTTGAGGTGAGGAGAATACCAAGGTTCCTGGCTTGTGAGACAGGGAGAATAATATATTGTCTGCAGTGATGGGAAAGGCAGGGAGAATATAGAGTTTTGGTGGGAAGATGACTTTATAATTTGGAAATCTTAAGGTTTGGGTATAATAATAATGTTGGTATTTGTTAAGCACTTACTATGTGCAGAGCACTGTACTAAGTGCTGGGGTAGACACAGGGGAATCAGGTTGTCCCACGAGAGGCTCACAATCTTAATCCCCATTTTACAGATGAGGGAACTGAGGCCCAGAGAAGTGAAGTGACTTGCCCACAGTCACACAGCTGACAAGTGGCAGAGCCAGGATTTGAACCCCTGACCTCTGACTCCCAAGCCCGGCTCTTTCCACTGAGCCACGCCGCTTCCCTGACATTGGGACATCAGAGTAGAGATGTCCTGAAAGTAGGAGGAAATACAAGGCTGCAGAGATGAAAAGAGATTAGGCCTGGAGACGTAGATCTGGGAAATATCCTCATGGAGAAGGTAGTTGAAGTGGAATGAGTTCTCCAAGAGAGTGGCTATAGATGGAGAATAGAAGGAGACCTAGAAGTGAGCCTTGAGGGACTTCCACATTTCGATCGTGGGCAGCAGAGGAGGAGCCAGTGATAGAGCAATAGGTCTGAGAAATAGGAGTAGAACCAGGAGAGGATAATTTCAGTGAAACCAAGGATGAATATGTGACAGAAGAGAAGGGGATGGTCCACAGAGTCGAGGGCAGCTGAGCTTTCGAGGTGGATTAGGATGGAGTACATACCATTGGATTTGTGAAGGAGAGGGTGATTGGTTACCTTGAAGAGAGCAGTTTTAGTGGAATGAATTGGGTGGGGGACCCAGATTGGAGAGAGTCAAGGAGAGAATTGGAGGAGGGGAACTGGAGGCATCAGGGATTGGCAACTTGCTCAAGGAGTTGGAAGAGGAATGGTTGGAAGGAGATGGAACAGTAACTGAAGGGTAGCATGGGGTTAAGTGAGGATTTTTAGGATACAGGATACATGCACATATTTGAATGCAGCGAGGAAGAAGTCATTGGAAAAAGATCAGTTGAAGATGGCTGTGAGGGAGGGAAGGAGAGAGGGGTGTTTCAAAAAGATGCGATGGAATGGGGTCAGAGGCATAGGTGGAGGTAATAAATTCTGAAAGGAGACAGGAGATCTCTTGGGATTCTGCTGGGAAAGGTGAGAGTTGAAGAAGGTGCAGGAGGAGGGAGGGGCTGGAGAGGAGCAGAGGAGACTTCAGTGAGATCACCCCTGATGAAATCAATTTCATCAAGAAAATAGGTGGCAAGAGATAGGGTTGGGATAGTGGTTTTGAGGAGAAGTCCAATGACTGATACAGTTGGCATGAGCAATGGCCATGGAGTCAATAAAGATGGAGAAACATTGTTGTCCCATGGATGAGGGGGCAGTGTTAAAATGAGTGAGGATGATGATTTAGAAGGACCAAGTCAAACTAATATCTGGATTTCAGCCAGCAGCACCCCACAGCTCATGCCGAGGAGCAGAGTAAGGGTACTGTAAAAGTAATCCAGCATTGTGTTTTGGTGGTAAGGATCATCAGAGGGAAGGGAGGAGAGGGACTTGAGTTCACTGGAGAAGGCGGTGTTTAGGGCCTCAATTTGTGTGTCACTAGAAGGTATTTCAATACATCAAATGGGGTACATTGACTTTATAAAATGTAGGTGGTCAAAAGATTGTATGTGAAGGTTCAGAAGAAAATTGTAGGGAATTAGTATGTGGGAGAGGTGGTCGTGGGTGGATACAGGAATTTCACAGTTAGTGAGGGAAGAGATTTTAAAGTGACTAAAGATGATGAGATCGAGATTATGGCTAGGGCTTGGTGGGGTCCACCTAGGCTGGACTCAAGGAAGGAGGAGTATCAGGCCAGGAAGCCCTTCTGGAAAGTCAGAATGGGGACAGCAGGCTCAGGACCTTCAATTCCCACCTTGGCATGGTTTCCCCACAACGGGCCGTTCTAAACTGGTGATCAGAAGGAGGTGGTGAAAGGCAGATTTCTCCTGTTACATGAAAGCCATACCACCCTCCACTGCTGTTGTCTCTACCTATTCTTGAAATGGTTTCTAACTGTAGACCTTATTCTTGAAATGGTTTCTAACTGTAGACTAGTAATGATAATAATAATAATAATAATAATTACGGTATTCATTAAGTGCTTACTATCTTACTATGTAAAGAACTGTCTGAGTGCCGGGGTAGACACAGCTAATCGGTTTGGACACAGTTCCTGTCCCATATAAGGTACCCAGTTTTAATCCCCATTTTACATATGAGGTAACTGAGGCACAGAGAAATGAAGTGATTGGCCCAGGGTCACAACACAGACAAGTGGCAGAACTGGGATTAGAACCCAGGTCCTTCTGACTTCCCCACTCATACTCTCTCCACTGGCCACACTACTACTCTAACTTCCTCCTCATTATGGGGTTTTCCAAATCAGGAATCTAGTAAAGTCCATCTCAGTGGGACCAAGTGGGAGGCCTATGATGGATCTGTGTTTGACACAGGGAATTCCCTTTTCCAGAACACACTTACCCTCCTGTCACTGTGGATCATCAGGAATGGACTGACAACTAAGAAGGAAAATGACAACAGTAGGTGGACTCTCACCAGCAGAGGAGACTTCTCTTTCATGTTGATAATAATGCTCAGCATGACAGCCTGCCGCCCATAGAGGAAGACATAGAGGGTGACCAGAACAACGACTCTTTTGGCCGCTTGGTCTTCAGGCATCACCCTCAAGAAGGAGCAGGGCACATGGAGGTGCCGGACCTGCCAGTGGTGTCTGTGAAGGACAAGTACCATGTAGCCACTGGCCGTGCTCATGAGCCCCACAAAGAACAGATCCCGGAGTGGAACTACCACAACAATGGCCAGTTTGGTTTCTGGTTTAGCACTGACTTTGATGCAGTACTTGAGGTCCATAACTACTTGAACGCTACTGCTGTTCTGCGGGTCTGTTACATACTTCAGTATATAAGAGTCGATCAGCAGATTCATGACCCAGAAGAAGAGACAGGAGAGGATGGATGACACATTTGGGTAATTTGGCTTTAACTCCTGCCCGCTGGGAGGTGGAGGGACTGATGGTAACAGCCTGGAAGATGCTCAAGAAGCAGGTGGTACAAATGGAAAGGCCACGCGATACTCGGTACAGGTAAATCAGGGTTTTACACCCCATGTCAACCAGGAAATTTATCAACCCCCAAATATATAGGGTGTCTGGGATTCTCCTGCTGAGAAGGGTCAGGGAATTAGCCAAGGCCAGGTGAGCAAGGATCAGGTCTGAATAGCTAAGTGCATGGCTAGCAGAGACCATACGGGTATAAAAAAGGAGGAGGAAGGCATTCACTAAGACTCCGATGCCGATATGTAACAGCATTATGGTTCCAAAGGATATTTCCATAGCATCCATCACCCTGAATTTACTTTTCAAAGCAGAAGTGGCCTCCTGCAGACACCTGGGAAGGGGAAAGAAGGAGAGAGAGAGAGAGAGTAAGGGAGGGACTGGACCTGAAAGGAAGGAAACAGGGATGGGCCAGCTGGAGAGAGAGATTGGGAGACTGTAGAGGACATTTGGGGAGGAGGTGGATAGGAAGAGAGAAGGCTATGGTTCTTGTTTCCTCAAACTTTTGGGATGCGGATGTGGAGAAAGGGATATCTGAATTTTGTTGCCCCTCTCCATAATACTTGTTCTGCTCCTCTGGGTTTGTGGGACTGCTGTTGTGGCCGCCTTGAAGTGTGGCCAAGAGGGGCCAGGGACCAGCTTCTCCTAGGTCATGGTCACTGCAGCCCGGCTAAGCGCTTAGTACAGTGTTCTGCACACAGTAAGTGCTCAATAAATATAACTGAATGAATTAATGATGTTGCAGAACGAAGGAGAGGGAACCATGGTGGCACTGGGAGTTGTGTGCTCTGTAGGCATCTCTTTGTGCCCAAGCTCTCTGTGCCCACCATCAGCTAGGAACTATCTGGGAGCCATTCTTAACTCACAGGGCAATTAGGATGGCAAAACACTGCCTTAGACACCTTGTATCTACCCCAGCACTTAGAACAGTGCTTGGCACACTGTAAGTGCTCAACAAATACTATCATTATTATTATTAATAATAAGAGTAAAACTAATTCTTTTCTGAGAAAGAAGGGGATCCAGTCTAATATGAAGAGAACTTCTCTAAAGGTTCTGGGATTGGGAAGGGGAGATCCCTGGTAGAAGGTTCTTCAGGGGTGACCAGCCCTGACTCCCACACCAGAGCTCCAGTCCAAAGCTGCAGAGTTCCTATGGAAACCCAGAAATCATGGTGATGGAGATAGCTTTGTCCTACTCACCTGTTTCATCCCTCATGCTAGCTAGGAGGGCAGCTTGCAGGCAGTCAGATTCAGGCAGGTTAAACCTAAGGCAACATTTATCAGCTGCTTTCCTCACCTCTCCTCTCCCTGAGGGCATTATCAGTGTGTGTGTGTGTGTGTGTGTGTGTGTGTGTTAATGAGTGAATCTCTAAGCATTAATCAGCTCTGACACATTTTCTAAGACAACTTTGGAAATGCCCAGACTCCCCTCCCTGCAGTCCACCAATCAGGGACAAGATGAGCCCAGATCTCTTCCCACAGTTACCTGCTGCTAACTGACCATCAGAGGTGCCCATGGAGAAACATGACAGCCTGTAGCTCCAGGTACACCCCAGCTTCCACTCACAGCCCAAATTTGCCAGGAGCCAAGCCTGGGTCTCTAAGTGCAAATCTGACTCTCTCACCCTCTAGGTCACACGTGGCCACAGATATGCCTGGGTTCCAACCCCTACCAGGGCCTTCCTTGTCTGTGTGTCTCACCCTTATCACTCTTCTCAGCAAGAGGGAAGGAAAGCTGGGAGGAGGAGATTGGTGTGGTAGGCGGCTCCCACCTTACCCATACTAGGCCTTATGAGAAGCCGCATAGTATAGTAGATAAAGCACAGACCTGAGAGTCAGAAGGTCATGCATTCTTATCCTGACTCTGCCACTTGTCTACTGTGAGACCTTGAGCAAGTCACTTAGCTCCTCTGTAAAATGGGTACTAAGAATGTGAGGCCCTTGTGGGACAGGGATTGTATTCGACTTAATTTTCTTATATGAACCCCAGCGCTAAGAACAATGCCTGGTTTATAGTAAGCGCTTAGCAAATATCACAGTTCTTCTTATTATTACTGTTAATCTTATTATTATTAATAATAAGTAATTAGTAGTAATTAGTAATAATTAGTGATCTTCTAGGACTAGTTAAGTGATGTTGCCTAAAGCGTGGTTGAACATTTAGGACTCAAGGTACACTCCACTAAGACTACAAGGGGAAAAACCAAGGAAATGGAGCTGAGCATTTTCTCCTCTCCCTGTCTATTTCCTGCCAACCTTTAGTATATCTTCGAGTCAGCTTTGGATCATAAACTCCAGAATTTTCCAACCTCTACTCTTGCTCACACTCTACCTCTTACCCAAGTTCCCTAGTCCTTCAGTTTGGCCAGAGCACAGTTCCCCCTTCTTCAGAAGGGAAGCAGCATGGCATAGTGGTTAGAGCCCAAGCCTGGAAGTTAGAAGGTTAGAAGGTATATTTGTTCTAATCCTGCCTCCTCCACTCATCTGCTGTGTGACCTTCTGCAAGTCACTTCACTTCCCTGGGCCTCAGTTCTCTCATCTTCAAAATGGGGATTGAGACTGTAAGTCTAACATGGGACAGGGACTGTGTCCAACCAAATTTGCTTCACCCCAGAGCTGAGTGCAGTACCTGGCAATCATGCATTCGTTCATTTAATCGTACTTATTGTTTGCTTACTGTGTGCAGAGCACTGTATTAAGTGCTTGGGAAGTACAATTCAGCAACAAATAGAGACAATCCCTGTCCACAACAGGCACACGGTCTAGAAGGGGGGAGACAGACATCAAAACAAGTAAACAGGCATCAGCAGCTACATTATAAATAAATGGAATTATAAATATGAACACACCTTAATAAAAATAAATATAATTATAATTATAAATGTGTACATACATACACAAGTGCTGTGGGGCGGAGACAGGGATAGAGCAAAGGGAGTTGAGTCGGGACGATGTGAAGGGGAGGGGGAGCGAGGAAAAGGGGGACTTAATCTGGGAAGGACTCCTGGAGAAGGTGAGCTTTCAGTAGGGCTTTGAATGGGGAGAAGTGTGCTAGTTTGGCAGGTTTGAGGAGGGAAGGCATTCCAGGCCAGAGGGAGGACATGAGCCAGGGGTCGATGGCGAAAAAGGCAAGAATGAGGCTCAGTGAGAAGATTAGCACCAGAGGAGTGGAGTGTGTGGGCTGGACTGTAGAAGGAGAGAAGGGAGGTGAGGTAGGAGGGGGCAAAGTAATGAAGAGTTTTGAAGCCAATGGTGAGGCAACCGCTGGAGAATTTTGAAGAGGGGGGTGGCACATAGTAAGCCCTTAACAAAGGCCATAATAATAACACTAATAATAAAAACCCATCTGAAATCACACCTCCTCCAAGAGGCCTTCCCTGATTCAGTTTTGAGCTCACCAGGCCTCACCATGCCACCTCCCACGATCATACATCTTTGTGCCACTATTTTATTTATTCATTGTCACAAATTCTAACACTTCTGTACATTCAGACTTATATTCTGTAGGATGTAAGCACCCACACATCCATCTTTCCAAATTCTATCTTCTTGCATTTGTAAACACAAAATTAAAATAGAATTATGCACTTATCCTCACACTCTGATTACACAAACACTCACCTACATATTCATTTTCCTCTTTTATTTTCTCTGTATAATTTGTTTACATGTCTGACTCTTCCACTGGAATAAAAGTTCTTTCAGGGAAGCAATTATGACTTCTAAATTGATCATATTGTAGCAAGCACTTAGCACAGTGCACTGCACACGGCAGAAGCTCAAGGCATATTAACATCTACAATCCTTGAGAGCAGGATGTCTTCTAACATTACTGTCCTCTCCAAGCTTTAAGCAGAGTGGTCTGCAAACAGTAGATGCTCAATCAAATACAAAAAAAGTTTGATTTCTAAGTGGGCAAGGATCAATCAATCAGTCTATGGTATTTACTAAGTGTATTACTGCATCCAGAGCCACTTGGGAGAGTACAAAAGAGTTAGTAGACACAATCCTGCCCTCAGAGGCTTCCAGTCCTGAGGATCTAGGAATCGTGTCTCCTAACTTTGCTGCTTTCTCTCAAGTACTTCCTACAACACTCATTACAAGGTAGTTGCACAGTCATTATACCTGTCTTGTGAATCATTGGAGTGAAGGAATTGAACCTTGGAAACTAGGGTCAATGCTGTAGTCCTGTTGTTGATTGTTGAGTTATAACTGTATCATTGTTTTGATGGAGTTGCATTGCTCACCTTCCCCATCCCTTTAGCTAGTATCACTGGGGAAGGAATCCTTCATTTAGGTGAGACTGAGGCCTCATTAAACTGATTCAGTTGGCAGATCCTGACTTCTCTCACTCTGAGCCTTCTTAGGTCAGAGTGGGAGAGCAGGAAGTTTCCTCGGGACACTAAGAAGAATCCACCATGGAAATAGTTGATTCTCTTTTCCAAAATGTTCTCATCCTCCGGTCACTGTGAATCACCAGGAAGGGACTGATAACAGGAAAGCCAAATAACATTGCGGTGTTGATATTCACCAGTAGAGGAGACTTTTCTTTCCTGTTGAGTAAAATGCTGAACATGATGGAATGGCGCCCATAAAGGAGGACATAGAGCGTGACCAGGGCGACGATTCTCTTGGCCGCTTGGACCTCGGGCATCGCCCTGGGGGAGCTGCCGGGACTGTGGAGATGATGGACCCGCCGGTGGTGTCTGTGAAGGATGAATACCATGTAGCCACTGGCTGTGCTCATAAGTCCCACAAAGAGCAGATCACGGCCAGAGAGCATAATGGCATTTATCAGGGTGGCTTCCACACTGAGAATGGTTACTGAACAGTATTTAAGATCATATGTAATTTGAATGGTGGTGCTGTTCTGGGGACCTGAAGCATACACCAGTGCATTGATGTCAATCAGCAGATTGAGGACCCAGAAAAATACAAAGGAAGGAATGATACATTTGGGTAATTTGGCTTTGACCCCCGCCCACCGGGAGGTGCTAGGACTGATGGTGATGGCCTGGAAGATGCTCAGGAGGCAAGTGGTGCAGATGGAGAGGCCCCGGGCCACTCGGTAAACATATAAAACAATCTTGCATCCAATGGTGTCCAGGAAATTTCTCCATCCCCAAGCAGAAATGGTCTCTGGGATTCCATAGGTGAGGAGGATGATGGTATTGGCCAAAGCTAGGTGGGTGAGGATCAAGTCTGAGGAGTTGTGCTTGTGGCTTGAAAAGACCATGTGGGTATAAAACAGGAGGAGGAAGACATTCACTGTCGCCCCAGTGCTGATCTGTAGCAGCATCACAGTCCCCAAGGAGATGTCACTGATGTCCATTCATATGGGTTCTTGGTCAGAAGTAAAGGTGGCCTCCTGAATGACTTGAAGGAATGGGAAGGAAAGGGAGACAAAAAAATAGATTAAGTGTGAGAGAGGGAGAGAGGGAGAAGTGGAATAATAGAAATGAAGAGGGGGGAAATTGGAGCGGGAAAGAAAGTGAAATAGGGTGAAAAGATGAGGAATGGGAGAGGGAATGAGAAAAGTAACAAGAGCAAGAGTAATAGAGTGAGAAACAAAGATGGAGAAGAGAGACAAGAGAGAGAGAAAAGAGCAAAAGGTGGAGAAAGAAAGAGGGAGAAGAGGAAGAGAGAGGAAAAGAGGGGAAATGGGGGAGAGAAAATGTGAGACAGAGAAAAAGGAGGAGTGAGAGAAGGAAAGGAAGAGTGAAAAGAAACAGATGAAAGGAAAATGAGTCAGAAGCAAAAATAAAGAAGAGGTTTAAAAAGAGAGGGATGGAGAATGAGAGAGGTAAATCAATCAGTAAATCACTCAATCAAAAATATTTATTGAGGGCTTATTCTCTGTGGAATGCTCGGTTAGCCTTTGGAAATGCACACTTCTACTCAGCTGGTAGCTGCGTTACTTGCCCAGAAGGAGCTTTCAGTCTAGTGGCGGGGAAAGACATTGAAATAAATTACAGTTCTGGTAATGGCAGGGAATAAGGAATTATACATACTTGCAGTACAGATTAGGTGACTATCAAGTGCTTAGGGAAGCAGCATGGCATAATGGTTAGAGAATGGGCTCGGGAGGCAGAAGGTCATGGGTTCTAATTCCGGCTCTGACCCGTGTCTGCTCTGTGGCCTTGGGTGAGTCAATTAACTTCTCTGTGCCGCAGTTACCTCATCTGCAAAATGGGGATGAAGACTGTGAGCCCCACATGGAACAACCTGGTAATCTCGTATCTACCCCAGCGCTCAGAACAGTGCCTGGCACATAGTAAGCTCCTAAGAAATACCACCATCATTATTATCATTACTATTTTGAGGGGGTCCAAATATAAGGGGACACGGAAGACTGAGTGATTATGGGAAACGAGGTCTTACTTTGGAAAGGTCTCTTAAGGGAGATGAGACTCTCGGATGCCTTTGAGGATAGGGAGAGTAGCGGTCTGTTGGATGAAAAGGAGGAGGGCATTCCAGGCCAGAGGAGAGATAGGAGCAAGGAGTCAGACCTGCGAAAGATGATATCGAGTTTAGAAAGTAGGTTAATGTTAAGAGGAGTGAAGTTGGGATGGGTTATGACTACATAGACTGTGAGCCCCATGTGGGACACATTACATTCAGTCTGATTAATTTGTACCTACTCCAGAGCGTAGACCAGTTCTTAAAACAAGGTAAAGTGCTTATTAAATACTGTAGTAACAGCAATAATAATTACAATAATAATAGACGATCAGCAAGGTAAGGTAGGAGGGGGTGGAGCTAATTGAGAGCCTTGGAGCAGATGGTAATGAATTTCTGTTTGATGCAGAAGTGGATATGCAACCATTTAAGCCGTTTGAGGAATGGACACAGGCTGAATTTTTTTTTTAGAAAAATGATTCGAGCAGCAGACTGATATTGGGACTAGAGAGAGGAGAGATGGGAGGCGGGGAGGCCAGCGAGGAAGCTGATGCAGAAGCCATGGAAGGATATGATAAGTGCTTTGATTAATGTGGTAGCGGTTTGGGTGGAGGGGAACGGGTAGATTCTAGAGATGCTATAAAGGTAGAAGTGACAGGATTTGATAGCGTCTTGCATATGTGCATTGAATGAGAGAGATGAGTCATAGATAATGCTAAGATTTCTGGGCTGTGAGATCAAGAGGAAAGTGGTGTTTCATATAGTGATGGCAAAGTCTGCAGGAGGACAGGCTTCAGGTAGGAAGACTCGTGGGAAAGAAAGCAGGGGTAAGAGGAGCCATTTAGAGAGAAAAAGAGAGACTGAGGGAGGAGAGAAAGAGAGAGCCAGAGATAGAATGAAAGAGGGAGGAGAGTAAGAGAGAAGGAAATAATAGTGAAGAAGTGAGAGGAAGGAAGAGAATTAGAAAGAGAGAAAGACAGGAAAGGGAAAGAGAAGCAGAGGGAGAGAGGAAAAAGAGATACTTTTATTAGGACAAACATCAAGAGCTAAGTAGATCAAAATACAGAGTAAAAAAATTACAGTCTTACTGTTTCTTTGGTATTCTGTCTGAAAGTCAGGAGACATGGGTTCTAATCTTGATTCTGCCACTTGACACCTGTCTGATCTGGTGCTAGCCATTTAACTTCTCTGGGATTCAGTTTCCTCATTTGCAAAATAAGGATTAAACACCAGTTCTTCCTCCTTCTTAAGACTGTGAGTCTCAGGTTGGACAGACACTATGTCTGAAATGGTATCCTATTTATGCCCTACCACTTCATACAGCACTTGGTTAATAGTAAGCATTTAACAAATATGACCATCTCCCCCGATTAGACTGTAAGCCCGTCAAACAGCAGGGACTGTCTCTATCTGTTGTCGACTTGTTCATCCCAAGCGCTTAGTACAGTGCTCTGCACATAGTAAGCGCTCAATAAATACTACTGAATGAATGACAGTGAATATTTGAGACATCACTGGGCAGGCATTACATCCTCCTGTGAGCCTCCTGACAGGTTCGTATCTCAGGTGCTGCAATGTGTGAGGTTCTGGGGCTAGGATTACAGGGGCTTCCCTGATTCTCGGGTAAAGATCAGTCGTGGCTGCCATTCCAAAGATCAAGGAAGGAATGATTATTGTTAATTAGATTGAGGTGGATAGATGGGCCAGGCTTGACCGGACCCACTCTGTTTTGTGGGCCGAGTTTCTATTAGCTCTGAGAAGAGTGCATCACAACCACTGTTGCAGTCAGTAGATTGGTGGCACCACCTTCGACTGGTATTGATCACAGCGAGTGGAGGGACACAGAAAAGAGGGAAGTAGTGTTTTGCTGAAAGTTACCACCTAACGCAATCACTCATCCTGTCCCAACTGGAAGACTGCATCAGCCTCCTTTCTGACCTCCCAACCTCCTACCTCTCCCTACTTCAGTCTACACTTCACTCTGCTAACCGGAAGCAGCGTAGTTTAGTGGAAAGAGCTCGCTCTTGGGAGTCAGAGGTCATGGGATCTAATCCCGGCTCTGACCTGTGTGCTGTGTGGCCTTGGGAGAGTCACAACGTCTCTGTGCTTCAGTTACCTCATCTGTGAAATGGGGATGAAGACCGTGAGCCCCACATGGGATAACCTGCTAACCTTGTATCTACCCCAGCGCTTAGAACAGTGCTTGACACATAGTAAGCGCTTAACAAATACCATCATTATCATTATTATTATTATGTGTCAGAAATGGGAATAGAATCCAGGTTCTTCTAATTCCCAGGCCCAGGCTCTAACCATTAAACCACGCTGCTTCTTCGGAAAGTTTATGTTGCATGATCTTCCTTGCACTGGAATCACTAGCCTACTAACCCGACTCCAGTGGGGCAGTGTTGGGTGGGAATAAACCGGCTAAACTATTTTGGATCCCCAGTCTCCTCACACAGCTGACAAGCGGTGGAGCCGGCATTAGAACCCATGTCCTCTGACTTCCAAACCCCCGTGCTCTTTCCACTAAGTCACATTGCTTCTGTCTGATGTGTGACCTGGGACAAGTCACTTCACTTCTCTGGGCCTCAGTTACCTCATCTGTAAAATGGGGATTAAAAGTGTCCTCACCATGTGGGACAGGGACTGTATCAAACCTGATTAACTTGTATCTACCCCAGCACTTAGAACAGTGCCTGGCACATAATAAGCACTTAACAGGTACTATTGTTTTTATCATTATCATCATTAACTTTCCCCTCTGCTCGCTGTTCCCATCTCCTCTCCACTTCTCCTGGACCAGAAGACTCAACCCCCTGTTTCTCTCCCATTGTCACAATGTCGAACAATTCCACCATCACTCACTGAGCCCAGAACATAAAACCCTTCTCCCATTGAATCTTCCCCATCCAGAAAAAACCTTAAAACCACACTGACAGACTGATAACTTTTTCCTACTCACCTGTCTCTGTCGTTCCTGCTGTCTGGGAGGGAAGCTCTAGCAGAACAAGGCTGAGGCAGAATATATCAGCCACTTTCCACATCTCTCCCATACCACAGGGAGTGATTACTCTATGTGGGTTTGTGGGTGTGTGCACGTACTAACGAATGACTCCTTGAGCACTAATCCACTGTGACACTCTGATTGAAACACCTCTGGAAATACCCACACCCCCTCTCTGCTGTCCACTAATCAGGGACAAGAGCAGCCCAGATCTCTCCCCGCAATTCTCTGTTACTAATCAGAGATGCCCATGGAGAGACAGGGCAGCATCATTGTCATATCCTGCAGCCCCAGGGACATCCCAGCTCTCGCCCACAGCCCCGCTCTGCCAGGAGTTGAGCCTGGGTATCTAGTGTGTGTCTGACACTCTCACACCCAGTGTCATACATCGACACAGATGCTCCAGTCCTGGGTTCAGCGCCTTCAGCACCATAGATGACAGACTGCCATAAACCCCATAGCAGGAGTGATATCAGAGCTTGTGATATGCACGTAGAAGTCTTCTGCAAAGAGGTGTTAGCAGCAAGTGAGAAGTGAGATGGTCTAGTGGAGAGAGCATAGGCCTGAGAGTCAGAAAGACTGGATTTGAATCCCAGCTCCATCACTTGTCTGCTGGGTGACATTGGGCAAGTCACTTCACTTCTCTGGACCTCATCTGTAAAACAGGGATTAAAAATGGGAGCCCCGTGTGGGACAGGGACTGTGGGACAGGGACTGTGTCCAACCTTATTAGCTTGCATTTACCCTGATGCTTAGTACAGTGCCTGGCACAAAGTAAGCACTTAACAAATAGCATATAAATACTTAAAAATCAATGGAATGGATGAATTACACAATCATGTGCTGAGTAGAAGCATGGGAAAACCAGAACACTGGCTTTGTGGGTCACCCATGGTTTTGGGGTGAGAGTTGGAAGGTGATTCATTGCCTGATACTGAAGAGTGGGGAGAGAGATAAGAGAACAATCAGGAGAGAACTAAGCTAGGGAAACCAAGGGTGTTTAGAGTTTCCAGGAGAGAGAAGTGGCCAAGAAAGGAATGAATTAATAAATCAATGGTATCTATTGAGTGGTTACTGGGTGATGTGCTCTGTTTTAAGCACTTTGGAGGGTATGCTAGAACAGAGTTGGTATACATGATCCCTGCCACAAGGGATTTATAGTTTAGAAGGTGAAGCATGTACTGAAATAAATTACCAAAGCAGCAAATGGAAAAGTGTAATAATATGCATATAAATGCTGAGAAGGGTGAGTATCATGTTGATTTTGTTGAAGGTCAAAGGAAGATTCAGAAAGAGTCGAGCCACTTGTACTGGGCCACCAGGGCACTATAAATCTTGCTTTTCTCACAAAGGGAGAGGAAGCCAGATTGGAGGGGGTCAAAGAGAGAGAATTGGAGGAGAGAAAGTGGAGGCAGTGGGTGTAAGAACTCACTCAAGGAGTTTTGAGAGGTGGGGCGACAACTGGAAGGAGCCATGGGCAAAGTGCTGATTTTTTTCAGAAAAAGGGGTAAATGATCATGTTTGAAAGCAGTGAGGAAGGAGCCATTAGAAGATAATAATGCTGGTATTTGTTAAGCGCTATGTGCCGAGCACTGTTCTAAGAGCTGGGGTAGATACAGGGTAATCAGGTTGTCCCACGTGAGGCTCACAGTTAATCCCCATTTTACAGATGAGGTAACTGAGGCACAGAGAAGTTAAGTGACTTGCCCACAGTCACACAGCTGACAAGTGGCAAAGCCGAGATTCGAACCCATGACCTCTGACTCCTAAGCTGGCTGAGCCACGCTGCTTCTCTATATAATAACGTTGGTATTTGTTAACCACTTACTATGTGCAGAGCACTGTTCTAAGCACTGGGGTAGATATGGGGTATCAGATTGTCCCATGTGAGGCTCACAGTCTTCATCCTCATTTTACAGATGAGGTAAATGAGGCCCAGAGAAGTGAAGCGACTTGCCCACAGTCACACAGCTAAGTGACAGAGTCAGGATTTGAACCCATGACCTATGACTCCCAAGCCCGGGCTCTTTCCACTGAGCCATGAAATGTTCAAGATGATGATGATGGAAGGAAGGAAAAATTGGCCAGTGATTTAATATGGTGCTGAGGAATGGGGTTGGAGGTGTAGGTGGAGGAGGTAGATTTTGAGGGAAGACAGGCAATCTCTTCTAGAGGTTCTAATAGAGACAGGAGAGTCAAAGAAGGGGCAAGAGGATGGAGGGACTGGAGAGGAAGAGGGAAGAGTTTAGAGAGACTGTGTCTGATATTTGCAATTTTATGTGTTAAAGACATAGCTAGGTGACGAGGGGCAAAATATTAGGGGGTGAAGAGATAGGGAGTTGGGTGAGGGAGTTTTATGGGCACTGGAGTCAGTGAGGATGTAGAGATATTGTTGTCAGGTCAGAGAGATGGCAGAGTTAGAACAGGAGTGATGGATGAGGTCAGCCTCATGTCTGAATTTCTGACAAGCAACAATCTGATTCTTGTTGACAGGAGCTGAGGATGTGTATCGTGGTAGTGACCAAGGGCTGTGGGTTGGTAGAACGTATTAACCTCCAGAGATATTATCCCCAGAGGGCCAATGTTGTACATCCACCCTGAGAAGATGTTCAGAAGTGACAAGCAGGACACCACAAAGCTACAATGAAGAGATGCTCAGAATCCGTGATTGCAGTTTATTGCCAACATATAAGGGAGGAATATAACATCAGTCGTGATCCGATGGGTGATCTCTAATGGATACAGCGTCAACTGAAGAGAGTCATATTGACTGGTACAATCTACTCACTTAGGTACACCCACCCTCAGGTCCAGTATTCTTCCTGCTATGGGTTCTCTTCTCCATTTGAGTCCTTCCATGATTGGTTTTTTGAGTGGCCTGGAGTCTATTGCTCTCCGGAGGGGTCCCTTCTCTCCTGGTCTCAACCGGTTTTAGTCAGGGTGTGTGGAGAAGCAGCGTGGCTCAGTGGAAAGAGCACGGACTTTGGAGTCAGGGCTCATGAGTTCTAATCCCAGCTCTGCCACTTGTCGGCTGTGTGACTGTGGGCAAGTCACTTCACTTCTCTGTGCCTCAGTTCCCTCATCTGTAAAATGGGGATTAAGACTGTGAGCCCCACGTGGGACAACCTGATTCCCCTATGTCTACCCCAGCGCTTAGAACAGTACTCGGCACATAGTAAGCGCTTAACAAATACCAACATTATTATTATTATTATTAATAGGTTCTTGTTCAATATTTTTACAAGCTTAGCTTTTCATCTTACTTCTGGTCTTCTGCCTTACGTATTTATCTGCTTCCTGGCATTCTGCCTTACATTCTTAAGTAAACCTGGCTTTCACGAGTTCTGTTAACGGGCTGACGTACATCACCTTTCCTTTGTCAAAGCATGTTCAAGATCAGTGGAGGAAAAATGGAGCAAGAGAGTTTATTTCAGTGCAGAAAATACGATTGACTGACTGTAAGTGCTCAACAAATACAATTGACTGTTTTCTGCACTGAACTACGCATCTCTACGCAGATGACACGCAGATCTACATATCTGCCCCGTTCTCTCCCTCTCCCTTCAGGCTCACATCTCCTCCTGCCTCCAGGACGTCTCCACCTGGATGTCTGCCCAGCACCTAAAACTCAACATGACAAAAACTGAGCTCCTCATCTTCCCTCCCAAACCCGGTCCTCTCCCAGACTTCCCTATCACCGTGGATGGTACGACCATCCTTCGCGTTTCTTGGGCCCGCAACCTCGGTGTCATCTTTGACTCGTCTCTCTCTTTCACCCCACACATTCAATCCGTTACCAAGACCTGCCAGTCTCTCCTTTATAGTATCGCCAATATCCGCCCTTTCCTCTCCACCCAAACGGCTACCTTACTGCTACAGACTCTCATAATATCCCGGCTAGACTACTGTGTCAGCCTTCTCTCTGATCTCCCTTCCTCCTCTCTCGCCCCACTCCAGTCTATTCTTCACTCCGCTGCCCGGCTCATCTTCCTGCAGAAACGATCTGGGCATGTCACTCCCCTTCTTAAAAACCTCCAGTGGTTGCCTATCAACCTACGCTCCAAACAAAAACTCCTCACTCTAGGCTTCAAGGCTCTCCATCACCTTGCCCCTTCCTACCTCTCCTCCCTTCTCTCTTTTTACTGCCCACCCCGCATGCTCCACTCCTCTGCTGCCCACCTCCTCACCGTCCCTCGGTCTCGCCTATCCCGCCGTCGACCCCTGGGCCACGTCCTCCCACGGTCCTGGAATGCCCTCCCTCCTCACCTCTGCCAAACTCATTCTCTTCCCTTCTTCAAAACCCTACTTAAAACTCACCTCCTCCAAGAGGCCTTCCCAGACTGAGCTCCCCTTCTCCCTCTACTCCCTCTACTGCCCCTCCTTCACCTCTCTGCAGCTAAACCCTCTTTTCCCCCTATTTCCCTCTGCTCCTCTCCCTCTCCCTTCCCATCCCCTCAGCACTGTACTTGTCTGCTCAATTGTATATATTTTCATCACCCTATTCATTTTGTTAATGAAATGTACATCGCCTTGATTCTATTTAGTTGCCATTGTTTTTACGAGATGTTCTTCCCCTTGACTCTATTTATTGCCATTGCTCTTGTCTGCCCGTCTCCCCCGATTAGACTGTAAGCCCGTCAAACGGCGGGACTGTCTCTATCTGTTGCCGACTTGTTCATTCCAAGCGCTTAGTACAGTGCTCTGCATATAGTAAGCGCTCAATAAATACTATTGAATGAATGAATGCATATGCCTGGCACACAGAGCTTAAAAAATGGCATATGCCTGGCACATATTCCTCAGATATATAGTTCATAGATTGGAGCTGCAATGGACTGATCAGCTAGATGAATACCTGGGAGCTATCTTCAATTGTTTTATACTGTGATTAGGTTTTAACATGGCTTTTATGATTAAATTCATCTGCCTCTAAGCCCCCTTTCCTCTTCCCCACTTCCTTCTGCGATGTCATGACTTGCCCTCTTTATTTATGTCCCCTTCCTCTTCCACAGCACTTATAATAATAATAATGTTGGTATTTGTTAAGTGCTTACTAGGTGCCGAGCACTGTTCTAAGCACTGGGGGAGATACAGGGGAATCAGGTCGTCCCACGTGAGGCTCACAGTTAATCCCCATTTTACAGATGAGGTCACTGAGGCCCAGAGAAGTGAAGTGACTTGCCCACAGTCACACAGCTGACAAGTGGCAGAGCTGGGAGTCGAACCCATGACCTCTGACTCCGAAGCCCAGGCTCTTTTCCACTGAGCCACGCTGCACTTATGTGCATATCAGTCAGGAGGAGCAGAGGAAAAGGGGGGCTCAGTCTGGGAAGGCCTCCTGGAGGAGGTGAGCTCTCAGTAGGGCTTTGAATGTGCATTCTAATCCTGCCTCCACCACATGTCTGCTGTGTGACCTTGAGCAATCACTGAACTTCTCTGTTCGTCAGTCAACTCATTTGTAAAATAGGCATTAACACTTTGAGCACCATGTCAAACAGGGACAGTGTCCAACCTGATTAGCTTCCATCTTCTGGTGCCTAGCACAGGACCTGTCAAATAATCAGTGCATAACACATACAATTACCATTATTACCATTTTTGTGGTCATGAGCACAGACTGAGATCTTTGCCCTCCTTGGCCTAACCCAGGCTGCTGAAGATTCAATTCACCCAGATTCCTGCTCCCCTTGGATGAGATCCTTGAACGCATCTCCCCCAGATTCTTGATCCTCTGGGGCGAGCTCTGTTGATTCACTGCCCACGCTGGGCGACCCTAAGTAACCGGGAGCTCCTACTGGGTCGGGCATCTGCTGATAAGTTCGAAGTGAAACCAAACAACCACTGTATACAGCAGAAAGTTTTTATTCCAGGCTTAGTCTAGTCAAGAGGAGTAGATTGCGTACATATACCCTCGTGCACACACATGTGCACACACAGGTGATGATGATGATGGTGATGATGATGGTATTTGTTAAGCGCTTACTATGTGCCAAGCACTGTTCTAAGCGCTGAGGGGGGATACAAGGTAATCAGGTTGTCCCACTTGGGGCTTACAGTCTTCATCCCCATTTTACAGATGAGGTAACTAAGGCACAGATAATTTAACTCACTTGCCCAAAGTCACACAGGTGGAGGAGCCGGGATTAGAACCCATGACCTCTGACTCCCAAGCCCATGGTCTTTCCACTGAGCCACGCTGCTTCTCTTGTTTATACATACGTGTATACATATACCGTCCATCTGTTTCCTCCAGGCTCATGCAGGTGGTCCCACGACAAAGAAGTTCAAGGAGATCGGGCTGTCTGCAGCACATCATCCTGGCTCGAGTCTTAGGTGTTTTCCAGCAGCCGCAGTAAGCGTCTCGGTTCATTTCTTAGATGGCTTTTGCTGCCGCCAGGGGCCAGCTCTTTCCCCTTTTTACCCACTCAAGGCAGCTGTTTTGAGGGGTCTTGATTCGCTGTTCCGATGGATGGCCTTATGTGTCAAGCTTGTTACTGAGTAAAGCAAGGGGGGACGACTACTCCTTCCTCCACTCCTTTCCTGCCAGCTCTCTTTGCAAGAAGCATCATTCTTCTGCCCCACTGCAAGGCACTTCACTCCCTCATCAAAGCAGTCAACAAGACAATTCAGCATCTTCCTCAAATTCCTCCCTTGATATTGTTGCTCACGGGATTTTATGAAGTGGTCTTTGCGTTACAAGATGGATTAACTCTTTGCTCACCACCATGATCACTATCATTATCATCCTTATTATTACTATCATTATTATTACCGCTCTGTGGGGAGGAGGAGGCAGGGACCCTGTGGTGCCCAGGAGACGGGTCCGGGTCTGCCGACTCTGCAGCCCACGGGGTCCCTGGCCCTCGTCCGCTGGGCAGGGTGTCTGAGGAGACGCGGAGGTCCTGGGCGGACTGCACCGTGGGGGGGGCGGGGGGGATGGAGTCGGTCCCCTTCACGTGATCCCGGGTGACATCACCGACGGCAGGGCGGCCGGCCAAGAGGCTGGGCAAGATGGTGGACGGGTGCAAATAATAATAATGTTGGTATTTGTTAAGCGCTTATTATGTGCAGAGCACTGGTCTAAGCGCTGGGGTAGACACAGGGGAATCAGGTTGTCCCACGTGGGGCTCACAGTCTTCATCCCCATTTTACAGATGAGGTAACTGAGGCACAGAAAAGTTAAGTGACTTGTCCACAGTCACACAGCTGCCAAGTGGCAGAGCCGGGATTCGATCCCAGGACCTCTGACTCCAAAGCCCGTGCTCTTTCCACTGAGCCACGCTGCTTCTCTAGCCACGCTGCTTCTCCGTCCTCCCTTCCCTCCCCAACCCAGCCAGAGAGACCCCCGCGATGCAGCAGGCGCCCAGCTTTCCTATCAACCACCCCTCCCGAGCAGGGAGACCTGTCAGGTGGCGCCTTCAGAGAGACACGGTGCTCCTGTCCTCATCCCCTCAGGCCCGATCGGTGCCGCCCAGGACCAGCTTTAGTCTTTCTTCCTGGGGACGCGGGGCGGCGCGGGGACGGGATGGGAGATGGAAGAGGGGCCTCGGGGAGCCACCATGATTGGCTGCTCTTCGCGTGCTGACCCCTCCCCCTCCCACTTGAGCCGAGCAGCTCCAGGCTCCCTCGCTGACTGGCTGCTCTTTGTGAGCTCCCTCTGTCCTCACCCACCTTGAGCCCGACCGCTTCTCTCTCACTCACTGATTGGCTGCCCTTTGCTAGCTCGCTCCGCGCCCTCCCGTTGGGCCAGGCAGCTCCTCTCTAGCCCGCTGATTGGCGGGCTGATGAAGGCTGAGTGGGGAAGCCAATCCCCACATCCTGCCCTGTGAAAGGCCGCAGCCCCTTTAGGATCTGGCGCAGCTGTGACTGACGGCATCTTGAACTGCAAATTGAAGACCCTTCCCCCTCCTTCCTGCCCAGTGACTGCCGTTAGGAGAGGAAGGGCTACTGGATCCTATTCTTATGTTACCCTCCTCCATCTGACTTTCCCCAGTCCAATCTTCCCCCATCTGATTCTCCCCTTGATTGATTTTTCCCTTATCTGACTCTTCCCTATCTGACTGTTCCCCTCTGACCGCCCCTTATCTGAGCCTCACCGACCTGACTCACCCCGTGTCAGACTTTCCTCTCGACATCCTCTCGGTTGGGCCTGACCCTCTCCCATCAGGCTGACTCCACCGAGGATCCCAATCAACTGAGGGTGCACTGGGGGATGGGAAAGTTCTTAGTACAATGGTCTCTCATTAAACACCCAGTAAAGTGCTCGCTAGATTGGTTAAAGGGGAAGATTGGCAAGTCGGGCCTCCTCCCTCACTTGGATTCTCCCTTACTCACTCCTTTTTTTTTGGCATATTATTTATTAAGCGCCTACATTATGCCAGGTCCGGTATTATGCGCTGTGGCAGATTCAAGTCAGTTAGGTTAGACGCAGTCCATATCCCACACGGAGCTCACAGACTTGATCCTCGTTTTACAGAAGAGGCAACAGAGGCCCAGAGAAGCAAAGTGACGTGCAGAAGTTCATTCAGCAGACAAGTGACCTATGTGCCAACCACAGTACCAAGCCTGAAGTTTGATAGATTATAAATGCAATGGACACAATCCCTGTCCAACTGGGAACATTTTCTTGCCCCTCAAGCTCATGCAGAATTTCTGCTGGCTCCGGACCTGCCAGACCCACTCCACCATGGTGGCTCTGGAAAGAAAGAAACCTGTAGGAAAACCTGCCATCAGGAGACAGGCAGTGACTCCTCGCTAGCTGCCACTTTTCCCGAGGGGAACCCACTGCCCCCAAACTCACAGACACTCCTCACCAGGGTTGGGTTGGATCACCAACTCAGTGCTAGATGCTGAGAAGTCAATGCACATAGGTTTCCCCGAACCAAATGGGTCCTAACTCGAGCCTAGTAGTCGCACGGGTTCCTGTTCAACTCCCTCAGATGTACAGGGCCCGGCAGGACTGGGGAGGCGTGGGGGGTGGTGTCAGTCGTCAAGGTCATCACTATTGACTGAGGGGCTTGATGAGGAAGGAGGCGGGGCCTGGGGGAGATATTCGGAAGAGGTGGGGCTTGTCACGAGTAGGTGGGGTGACCAGAATCAACTGGGCTCAACGACTACGGTCTAATGTGCCAGGGGGCGGGGGTGCATCTCCTGCCAAGAATCTCTGTGGAGATTATTGATTTCATGACGTTTCTAAGGGAACGGGGCTGTCACTGTTTCGAAATCTGCTGAGAGTTAGAGGAGGATCAGGATCAAAAGCTATTGGATTTGTCAAGAAGGAGATCGTAGGTGACGAGAGAGGGAAGTTTCTATGGAATGAGGGGGACGAAAGCCTGATTGGAAGGGGTCAAGGACTGAAATGGGGGAGAGGAAGTGAAGACGGCAGTGTTGACAACTCCCATGAGTGACTGGGAATAAGCGGCCAGAGAGATGAGAAATAGACAAAGGAAAAAGACAGTGTCAGTGAAGTCCAGGTTGGATCATGTTTCCAGGAGAAGGGGGTGATCCACAATATTGAAGGCAACTGAGAGAAGAGGAGGATTAGGATGGAGTGAGGCTGTTGGATTTGGCAAGTCAGAGGTCATTGGAGGCCTTTGAGAGGGTTATTTCTCTGGAGGGAAGAGTGAAGGAGCGAGAATAGAGGGCAACAAGGAGAGAATTGGAGGAGAGGGATTTGAGACAGTGGATGTAGACAACTTGCTCAAGGAGTTTGGAAAAGAATGGTAGAAGGGAGATGTGGCGAAAACTGGAGTTAGCCCTGGGGTCTAGGAAGGGTGTTTTAGGATGGGGAGACAGCATGTTTGAAAGCAGTGGGGAGGAAGCCACTGGAGAGCAAACAGCTGAAGATGGTGGTCAGGGAGGGAAGAAGGGAGGGAGCAAGTGTTTTGACAAGCTGCTAAGGGATGGGGTTAGATGCGCAGGTGAAGGGGGTGGATTTTGAGAGGAGATAGGTAATGAGTTTTTGAGATACTTCTGGGAAATATGGCAGAGTTGACAAAGGGGCAAGAGAAACAAGGGAGCAGGGAGGAGCAGGGGAGATTTGAGGGAGATCACACCTGGTCACCAAGGATCTCCTTGCCAATTCCACAGGACTGTACTCCATCCAAATCCTCCTCAACCACTCGGCTGCGTTTGACACTAAGGCCTACCTCCTTCTCCTGGAAACATTATTCAACCTTGGTTTCATGGACACTGTCCTCCCCTAGTTCCACTCCTATCGCTCTGTCTGCTCATTCTCAGTCTCTTTTGTGGGCTCCTCCTCTGTCTCCCACTTGCTAAAAGTGGGGGTGCCTTAAGGCTCAGTTTAGGGTCCCCTTCCATTATCCATCTACACCCACTCTCTTGGAGAACTCATTCACTCTCATGCTTTCAATTCCTATATCCAGGGGGATGATTCCCTAATCTCCCTCTCCACCTCTGGCCTCCGTCTGTCTCTGCAGTCTCTCATTTCCTCCTGCCTTCCTGGCATCTCTACTTAGATTTCCAGCTGACTCCTCAAGATAGACACATCCAAATCAGAATTCCTCATCTTCCTGCCCAAACCCTATACACCCACCGATTTTCCTGCCACTGTAGATAGTATCAGCATCCTCCCATCTCAGGAGCCTGTAACCTTGGTGATATCCTCACCTCATCTCTCGCAGTCAATTTACATATTCAGTCAATCACGAAATCCTGCCAGTTCAACCTTCATAACCTCAATAAAATTCTACACTTTCCTCCCACTCCAAACTGCTCCCACGCCGAACAAAGCATTCATTCATTTATTCATTCATTCAATCGCATTTATTGAGTGCTTACTATGTGCAGCACACTGTATTAAGTGCTTGAAAAGTACAATTCATCAATAAAGAGAGAAAAGCCCTGCCCACAGTGGGCTCACAGTCTAGAAGGTGTGAGACCGATATCAAAACAAGTAAACTGGCATCAATAGCATAAGTACAAATGCATAGAATTATAGATTTATATACACATAAAAACAAGTAAACAGGCATTAATATAAATAAATAGAAGTATAGCCATATACAATGCTTGCCCGCTGGACCTCTAGCGACTAGCAAGTGCTGTGGGGAAGGGAACGTGGTAGAGAAAAGGGAACGAGTCAGGACAATGGGGAGGGGAGGGGCAGTTGAGGAAAAGGGGGGCTTAGTCTTGGAAAGCCTCGTGGAGGAGATGAGTCTTCAGTACGGCTTTGAGGGGGGGAAGTGTGATTGGCGGATTTGAGGAGGGAAGGCATTTCATGCCCAAGGTAGGGCGTGGGCCAGGGGTTCACGGCAGAACAAGTGAGAACGAGGCACAGTGAGAACATTAGCATCAGAGGAGCCGAGTTTGCAGGCTGACATGTAGAAAGAGAAAAGGGAGGAGAGGTAGGAAGGGACAAGGTGATGGAGAGCTTTGAAGCCAATAGTGAAGTGTTTTTGTTGGATTCGGAGATTGATAGACAACTACTGACGATTTTTGAGGAGAGGGGCGACATGCCCAGAATGTTTCTGTAGTAAGATAATTCAGGCAGCAGAGTGAAGAATGGACTGAAGTTGGGAGAGACAGGAGATTGGGAGGTCAGAAGGGAGACTGATGCAGTAATCCAGTGGGGATCCGATGAGTGATTTTACTAACATGGTAGGGATTTGGACGGAGAGGAAAGGAAGGATTTTGTTAATGTTATGAAGGTGAGACTGGCAGGATCTGGTGACGGATTGGACACGTGGGGTGAATGAGAGAGTGGAGTCAAGAATGACACAGAAGTTGTGGGCTTGTGAGATGGGAAGAATGGCAGTACCGTCCACAGTGACGGGAAAGTCAGGGAGAGGACAGGGTTTAGGAGGGACGATAAGGAGCTCTGAATTGGACATCTTGAGTTTTAGGTGGCAGGAGGACATCCAAGTAGAAATGTCCTGAAGGCAGGAAGAGATGCGAGACTGGAGGAACGAGAAAGAACAGGGGAGGGGATAGAGGTTTGGGTGCCCTCCGCGTAGAAATGATAGGTGAAGCCGCGGGAGTGAACGAGTTCAGCAAAGGAGTCACTGTAGATGGAGAATAGAAGGGGACCAAGAGCTGAACCTTGAGGGACCCTTACGGTTAATAGTAATAATAACAATAATGTTGGTATTTGTTAAGCGCTTACTATGTGCAGAGCACTGTTCTAAGCGCTGGGGGAGATACAGGGTCATCAGGTTGTCCCCCGTGAGGCTCACAGTTAATCCCCATTTTACAGATGAGGGAACTGAGGCACAGAGAAATTAAGTGACTTGCCCATAGTCACACAGCTGACGAGTGGCAGAGCCGGGAGTTATGAGTTACGGTTATGGGATGAGAGTGGAAGGAGGAGGAGAGTGGGAGTAGGAGCCTGAGAAGGAGATTGAAAATGAATGGCCAAAGAGATTAGAGGAGAAACAGGAGAGGATGGAGTCAGTGAAGCCATGTTGGATAACACGTTGAGGTGAAGCGGATGGTCGACAGTGTTAAAGGCAGCTGAGAGGTCGAGGAGGATGAGGATGGAGTAGGAGCCGTTGGAGCTGGCTAGAAGGAGGTCATTGATGACCCTTGAGAGAGCAGCTTCAGTGGAGTGGTGGGGATGGAAGCCAGATTGGAGGGGGTCCAAGGAGAGAGTTGGAGGAGAGGAATTCAAGGGAGCGAGTGCAAATGACTCGCTCTTGGAGTTTGGAAAGGAAAGGTAGGAACGAGATGGGGGATAACTGGAGGGGGCTATGGGGCCAAGGGAGGGTTTTTTTAAGATGGGGGAGACGTGAGCATGCTTGAAGGCAGATGGAAAGAAGCCACTGGAGAGTTGAAGATGGAAGTTAGGAAGGGGAGGAAGGGAGGGGCGAGAGTTTTTATAAGGTGGGAGGAAATGTGGTCTGATGCGCATGTGGCTCCCTTGGAGCTGCACCTTTGGACCGCCGGTCCCCTTATTCCCGGCTGAATCTGCCGCCACATGGATTCGGGATCTCCACTCCCTTGGAGCTGCTCCTTGGACCGCCTGCCCCTTATTCCTGGCTAACTCATTTGCGCCGGGACCGCCTCTCCTTTGGAGCCGCGCCTTGGACTGCTGATCCCTATTCCCGGCTGAATCTTTCTCCTCCAGTCATCGCCGCCATGTCGATTCGGGACCTCCGTTTCCTTGGAGCCACGCTATCAGACTTCAGTGACATGCCCCCGGGCTTTTGGTCAGCTCTCCAACCTGGACTTCTGCACCCCCTCCCCGCGAAGGACTCCTACACTGAGGATCCCCACGCCCCCCACGCCACCGCAGGCCCCACAACCACCAGATCCACGAGTAGCTCCCAGACTCCCCCCAACTTTCCCTGACCCTCGTAGCCCATCCTGGTAGCAAACCCGATCCGCAGGACTGTTCTCCCCAGTACCGCCCCCACCCAGAGTCGTGGGACATTGTGCTCCCCTGCTCCTCCCACCCTCGGGCCTTGGGACATTGTGCTCCCCTGTTGCCCCCATGCCCTCCCCACCCCGGCCGTTGGACATTACATTCTCAACTACATTCAGGAGGAGCAGCGTGGCTCAGTGGAAAGAGCACGGGCTTTGGAGTCAGGGCTCATGAGTTCGAATCCCAGCTCTGCCACTTGTCGGCTGTGTGACCGTGGGCGAGTCACTTAACTTCTCTGTGCCTCAGTTCCCTCATCTGTAAAATGGGGATTAAGACTGTGAGCCCCACGTGGGACAACCTGATTCCCCTGTGTCTACCCCAGCGCTTAGAACAGTGCTCGGCACATAGTAAGCGCTTAACAAATACCAACATTATTATTATTATTAACTGCCCTCCCCCGGCTATGCCCGGAAGCGCCCATTCTTTGGGAAGCCCGCACTATCTCCCTCCTCCCATTCCTCCCCTCCTCCCCTGCGAGGTGATTGATTTCCCCCGGCCCCCCCTTCCCCACCCCCAACTCCGGGCAACAGTGCCCTTGTTCTCACTGTGCTATCTTACCTTAGGCACGACCTGCGCCCGCAACCCACATGGGACATCCTCAGGGCTCCCTCCACCGCCTCGGAGACATTTGGACCCCAGGACTCTCCTTGCCGCTAGCCTTTAGATTCTGATCTGATCGACCCTTAGTCATGTCAACACCCGACCCTGGTCATCACCCGCTTATTAATGATATTTTATCATGTTACTATATTACCGCTTTTGCATGTTATTGTTAATTGTTCTCAGTGCTGCCACCTACCTCTCTGGCCTCACCATGTCCTTCCCCCCCTACCCCCCGCGTCCACCCATCTCCCCGTCCCAATCCTCTCCTTCCCCTTCCCCTCTCCCGCCCAGCTCTATCCGCTCTCTCCTCTGCCTCCTCCCCTCCCGCGCCCTAGAACCCCACCTTACCAGCGTCACCCCTCTTCCCCCTCCCCCTACGCTTCTCCCCACCAAATCCTCTCCTCCCACCCTCCCCCCTTCCCTTTTCCCCACTCACGCCCCATTCCACTCCTCCTATCCCAGCGCCACCCCTCATCCCCCGCTCCCCGTCCAGGCCCCCAGCATCTCATTCCCATCCAAACCCTCCCCTCCCCCCACTCCCTTCCCCTTCCCCTCGCTGCACCCACAGCTACTTTCAAGTGTGGCCTCTGGAATCGCTGCTCCATTACAGGTAAACTCCCTTTCATCCTTGACCTTTTCTTTTCCCGCTCTTTCCTCTTCCTTACGCCCTTACTCCTGAAGACACAGTCTCCTCAGCAGCTCTCTCCAGCGGAGGCCTCTCCTTCTCCCACTCCCCCAGACTCACCGGAAAGGGAGTGGCGTCGGCTTTCTTCTCTCATGCCGATGCCGCTTCGGCCCTATCCCTCCTCCCCCTTCCTTCTCCTTCCCCTCCTTTGAAGCCCATATCATTCGCCTCTACCACCCCCTCCAGATTCTTGTCGCCGTCTTCTACCGCCCTCCTGGCCCCACCTCCGACTTCTTCAACCACCGTGACCCCTTTCTCATCTTCCTTCTCACCTTCTCTCTGCCCACTCTGATCCTCGGAGACTTCAACATTCACATGGATGTACCCGGTGATTCCTCCGCACCCCGCCTGCTTTCGCTCCTCAACACTGCCAACGATGGGAAAGTAGAAGAGGGGGTCGAGAGGAGGGGGGTGGAGGAGGGGAAGGAGTGATCTTTGGGATTTCAGACCTGATAGTGCTAATTTTCCCGATTGAAGTAGGTGGCCAGATTCTTCAGGGTGAAGTAGGTACAGGGGCCCTGAGGAGGGAGGTAATTTCCGGAACAGGAATAGGGTGATGGGCAGAAGTGTCAATAAGCGAAGAGAAATAGCTCTGCCGGGCAGAGGAAAGGGCAGACTTAAGGCAATAAAGGACACACTTCCAAGTACAAAAGGTTGGCCTAGTGTCTAGATTTCCGCCAGCAGCGTTCAGTGGCTCGAACATAAGAGGGAAACAAGCGGACAGTGAAGGTGATAAAGGGCTGTAGGTTAGTGGTGCGACAGTGACAAAGGGATAAGGAAGCCAGTGAGTTGAGTTGAGAAGAGAGGGTAGAGTAGAGAGCATCTGTTTGGTCACGTTCCCTATCCCACTTTGACTCCAGCATCAGCTTTCTTGCTGACCTTCCTGCCTCCTGTCTCTCCCCACTCCAGTCCATACTTCACTCTGCTGCCCGGATAATTTGTCTACAAAACCATTCAGTCTATGTCTTCCCATTCCTCTAGACCTTCCAGTAGTTGCCCGTCACCTCCGCATCAAACAGAAACCCTTCATCATCAGTTTTAAACCCTTGCATCAGCTCACCCCCTCCTAACTCACTTCGCTACTCTTCTATGACAACCCAGCCTCCACACTCCACTCCTCTAATGCCAACCTCTAAACCCCGTGTTGGAAACATTGTGCTCAGCACGATAAGATGCTGAACCAGTTTTCGGCAACTCCAGAAGCATTCGAGCTAGTCTCAGGAAATCCCTCAGCCCTAGCTTGCTTAACTCCCAGCTCATGCACAGAACAAGTTACCTTGAAGGAAACACGAACTTCGCGGTAGAGGGGGGCGTCGATAATAAGATGTAAATAAGAAATTCCGCCTTCTTTTAGGATAATGAGAACCTCAGGGCGGGACTTCCTGAAATCCCCATTAGCTTCACTGCCACCCTCCAATCACTAAACTCAGCGAATGATCAAGCTGCACCCACAGCTGCAACCCTTTAAAAGCCAGTGCTAAGAGTAGAGAGCGCCTTTCTCCTGGTGAGTCCTTTTAGGATGAAGCTCGAGACCCGTCATGTATGTCTGCTCTGTGTAACTTTTCTTTGTCCATTGCACCAAGTAGGACCACCTTCCAGGGAGGCCACGAACCCTGTCTCGTGACAGGTATACGAGTCCGGGAGGCAAGAGAACCTTCCCTAACAGAAGAACGGAGGGCTCAGTCAGGGAAGGCCTCTTGGACACGATGTACCTTCAGGGAAGGCTTTGAGAGGGAAGAGCTATAGATAAAATATGCAGGTACAGTGAGCATATTGACATTAGAGGAGCAGAGTGTGCGGGCTGGGCTGTAGAATAATAATAATAATAATTGTGGTATTTATTAAGGACTTACTATGTGCCAAGGACTGTACTAAGCGCTGGGGCAGATAGAGTATATTCCCTGTCCCACGTAGGGCTCACAGACTCAATCCCCATTTTACAGATGAGGTAACTGATGCCAAGATTAGTGAAGTGACTTGTCCGAGGTCACACATCGGACAAGTAGCTGAGGTGGGATTAGAACCCATGACTTCTGACTCCCAAGCCCGGGCTCTTTCCACTAAGCCACGCTGCTTCCCAAGACTTCCTCCCAACGTGGGGCATGAACTCACGACCCTGAGATTAAGAGTCTCATGCTCTACCGACTGAGTTAGCCAGGGGAAAATAATAATTATGGTATTTGTTAAGCACCAAACTATGTGCCAAGCACTGTTCTAAGCGCTGGGGTAGATACAAGGTAATCAGGCTGTCCCCTGTGGGGCTCACAGTCTTCATCCTCATTTTACAGATGTGGTTACTGAGGCACAGAGAATTTAAGTGACTTTGCTCAAAGTCACGCAGCTGAAAAGTGGCGGACTGGGAGTAGAACCCATGACTTCTGACACCTTATTCCGGGTTCTTACCATTAAGCCACATTGCTAGTATGAAAGCAGTGTGGTAAGGTAGGAAGCGTCAAAAAGATACAAGCCTTCAAAGCCAATGGTGAGGACTTTCTCTCGATGCAGAGGTGGAAGGGCACCACTGGAGTTTCTTGAAGAGTTGGGGCAACATTGCATGAAAGTATAGAAAAAAAGATCTCTCCAAGTGTTTAGTTCAGTGCTGTCCCATAGGCCTGGGAGTCGGGACCTGAGACTAATCCTGGATCCAACCCTTTTGTGCTGTGTGACCTAGGGGAAGTTATTTCACTTTTCTGTGCCTCAGTTACCTCATCAGTACAATGGGGTTTAATACAGTGAGCCTCAAGTTGGACAGGGACTGTGTCCAACAAATAAGTTTGCATCTGCCCTAGGTCTTAAAAGGATCCAAAAAATAAAAAAACAAAACAAAAAACTTGTGGTGTTTCTTACTGTATACCAGACACTCTACTAAGTCCTGGGGTGGGTACAAGCAAATTGGGTTGGACGCAGTCCCTCTCCCATATGGGGTTCACAGTCTCAAACACCATTGAGGGAACTGAGGCAGAGAGAAAAGTTAAGGGGCTTGTCCAAGGTTACACAGCAAACAGGTTGCAGGGTTGGGATTAGAACCCAGGTCCTTCTGACTCCCAGGCCCATGCTCTATCCATTAGGTCATGCTGCTTCCTTAAGCCATTCTGCTTTTCTTAATAAAGTTCCTGCTTAATAAAGTGCCTGACATATGGTAAGCACTAAACAAATCCAATAAAAAAATAACTTTCTGTCCTTTGGGTTCCTCATCTCCAGAATGGGCTTTTGATCAGAGAAGCAGCATGGCTCAGTGGAAAGAGCTCAGGCTTGAGAGTCAGAGGTCATGGGTTCTAATCCTGACTCCCCCACTTGCCAGCTGTGTGACTTTGGGCAAGTCACTTCACTTTTCTGTGCCTCAGTTACCTCATCTGTAAAATGGGGATTAAAACTGTGAGACCCTCATGGGACAACCTGATCACCTTGTATCACCCCAGCACTTAGAACAGTGCTTTGCACATAGTAAGCGCTTAACAAATACCACCATTATTATTATTATTATTTTCACTGTTCTCCCACTGAATTAGACTATAAGCCCTGCGTAGGATAGGGACTGTGTATGACTTGATGCTTTTGTATCTACCCCGCTGATTACTGAAAAGTTTGTCAATCTATCAGTGGTATTTACTGAGCACTTACTACAGAGTGCAGGGCACTTGTCTAAGCACCTGGGAAAGTCCAATAAGATGGACTTAGTAGACACATTCCCTTCCCAAGACAAGATCACTATCAACAGAGCGCGACAGAAGTCTGTATAAATAAATAATTGCAGACGTGGACCTAAGTGTTGAGGCACTGAATAGGGGGCGAGGGAAGTATAATTCCTAACCCTATCCTTAGGTTGGAAGGCGGCCACTGAGGCCGATTACTTGTGCATAAATTGTAAAAAAAAACCCACCCTAAAAAAAACCCTATCAAAAGAGGTTTTTAATTTTATTTTATGTTATTTTAATGGAATTTGTTAAGCACTCACTCTGTGCCAGGCACTGTACTAGGCGCCTGGGTAAACACAAACTAATCAAGTGAAAACAATTTATGTCCCACATGGGGCTCACAATCTTTATCCTTGCTTTACAGATAAAGCAACTAAGAGAAGTGAAGTAGATGTTCCTGAACACAGCGGACAAGAGCTGGGATTAGAATCAATCAATCGATCAATTAATGACATTTATTGAGTGCTTACTATGTGCAGAGCCGGTGTACTAAGTATTTGGGAGAATACAACACAACAGAATGTAGTATACATGTTTACCACCCATAATGCGCTGACAGTCTAGAGGAGAGGACAGACATTAATGTGAATAAATAAGTCAATTATGTTATCTAATTTGAAGTTTTGGACATCAGTACTGTGTGTTTGAAGGAGGAATGAATATTCATAGCTATCTCTCCTTCTAGACTTCAAGCTCGTTGTGGGCAGGGAGTGTTCTGATTGATTGTTGTCTTGTACTCTCCCAAGCACTTTGTAGAGTGATCTGTAAATACAACTGACTGATTGACTGACACAGAAAGGAGAGTCAGCTCCTTCTGAGTCCCAGGCCCGGCTTTTATCACTAGGCTGTACTCCTTACCTACTGTTTGAATTTTATGTCACTCACACTTACGTCTGAGTTTGGGTCTCCTGAACCTTTTCCTGAACTGAAAACCCAGCCAACGCCATTGTACACCTGTTCTGCCTAAACAGCACACTGCTTGTTTTAGAGAGCCCCAGCTCAGGCTGGAGTGTCCCCCTATCCCAAAAGCCCAGCCCCCTGATAAGCCAGGGACACCGATCACCATCCAGGGTGCCTTGCTAATAATGATACTAATAAAAACAACAACGACAATGATAATAATAATGATAATTGTGCCATTTCTAAGTGCTTACTATGTGCCAGGCACTTTTCTAAGTGCCGGGGTAATTACATAGTATCAGGTAAAACTAATCCATGGGACTCCTCCCTCCCAAACCGAGGCAGCCACCTAGCCCTGTTCCCTCCCAGACGATGCCCCCCGCCAAAAACAATGCCACCAGCGGTGACATCAAAGCATAGACAATTATACTCTATTTTTAATTAATATTATTATTCTACTGTATTTGTTAAGCTCTTACTATGTGCCAGGCACTGTTCTAAACTCTGGGGTAGATACAAAGTAATCAGGTTGGACCCAGCCTATGTCCTACATGGGGCCCTCAGTCTTAATCTCCATTTTCCAGTTGAGGGAACTGAGACACAGAAAAATCAAGTCCCCAAGGTCACACACCAGACAAAAGGTAGAACTGAGATTATTCATTTATTCATTCATTCAATAGTATTTATTGAGCACTTACTGTGTGTAGAGTACTGTACTAAGCCCCTGGGAGAGTACAATACAACAATAAGCAGAAAAATGTCCTCCCACAGTGAGCTGACACTCTAGAAAGGGAGACAGACATTAATGGAAATAAATAAATACATTACAGATATGTACATTAGTGCTTTGGGGCTGAGAGGAGAGATGAATAAAGGGAGGAAGTCAGGATGATGCAAAGGTTAGTGGGATAAGAGAAAAAGAGGGCTTAGTAAAGGAAGACCTCTTGGAGGAGATGTGCATTCAATAAGGCTTTGAAGGGGTGGAGAGGGAGGGCATTTCAGGACAGAGGGAGGATGAGAACACAGAACCATCTGACTCCCAGGCCCATGCTCTATCCACTAAGGCATGTTACTTCTCACTAAATCTTGCTGCTACTCATACCCCATTTTGGTATGAGTGAAAAGGATACAGGCATCCCCGTTCTATGATGTTTGGTCATGTTTCTCAATCGATAGATTATATTTGGAGTATATATACATATATATATGTACTGTACAGATCAGTGGGGTGAGCACAATAAAACAAAGTTGGTAGACGTGTTCCCTGCCCACAAGGAGCTTACAGTCTAGGGGATGAGATCAATACTTATGTGAATAAATTCTTAATATGGACTTGAGTGCTGTGGGGCAGAGCTGGGGGGAATGAAGGGTACAAATTCAAGGGTAAGGGCATTCAACAGTCGTATTTACTGAGCATTTACTATATGCAGAGCATTGTACTAAGCAATATAACAGACACATTCACTCTCCACACATGTTTACAATCTATAGGGGGAGATAGACATTAATGAAAATCAATAAGTAATGCATATGCTGTGGGGCTGAGGGAGGGAGTGACTGAAGGGAGCAAGTCAGGGTGATGCAGGAGAGAATGGGAGAAGAGGAAATGAAAGCTTTGTCAGGGAAGGCCTCTTGGAGGAAATGTGCCTTCAATAAGACTTTGAAAATGAAGAGAGCGTTGATCTATTGGATATGAAGGGGAAGGGAATTCAGGCCAGAGGCAGGACATGGGTGAGACGTCGGGGGGGTCGAGATTGTGGTAGTGCATAGGTTGGAATGAGAGGAGCGGAGTGTGGAGGCTGGGCTGTCATAAGAGAGTAGGGGCGTGAGATAGGAAGGGGTGAGCTGATGCAGGCCTTTCAAGCTGATGGTGAGGGGTTTCTGCCTGATTTGGAGGGGGACGGGCTACCACTGGAGGGTCGAGAGGAGTGGGAAGTCATGGACTGAATACCTTTATAGACAATTGATCCAGGCAGCAGAGTGAAGTATGTACTGGAATGGGGAGAGACAGGAGGCTGGGAGGTCAGCAAAAAGGCTGATGCAGGAATCAAAGTGGGATAGGGTACGTGACCACATAGATGCTCTCAACTCCACCCTCTCTATTCAAAGTACTGTCTCGCCTATCCCTTCATCACTCTCACACCACTAACCCACAGCCCTGAATCACCCCCTCTGTCCACTTGATTCCCTCTTATGTTGGAGCCGCTGAACCCTGCTGGCAGAAATCTAACCACCAGGCCAACCTTTTCCACTTTAAGTGTGTCCTTTCTTGCCTTAACTCTGCTCTCTACTTTGCCCAGCAAAGCTACTTCTCTTCTCTTATTGACACCCATTCTCATCACCCTCATCACTCGATCCAGAAATTTAACTCCCTCCTCAGGCTTCCTGTCCCTCTCCCCTCCCTCACCCCCAACCATCTGGTCAACTAGTTCAATCCGGAAAATTAGCATCATCAGGTCTGAGATCCAAAAAATCACCCCTTCCCCTTTTCCATCCCCCCTCCTCTCAACCCCCTCGTCTACTTTCCCTTCTTTCCCAGCAGGACCTGCAGAGGAGATCTCCTCTCTCCTTTCAAGTGCCATCCCCTCCACATCACATCAGACTCCATTCCCTCCCACCTTATAAAAACTCTCGCCCCTTCCTTCCTCCCCCCACCCCCATCTTCCACTACTCACTGTCCAGTGGATTCTTCCCCTCTGCCTTCAAACATGCCCACGTATCCCTCATCCTAGTAAAACTCTCCTCTCTCCTACCTTTCCTTTCTAAACTCCTGGAGTGAGTCGTTTACACTTGCTCCCTTGAATTCCGCTCCTCCAACTCTCTTCTTGGATTCCCTCCAATCTGGCTTCCGTCCCCACCACTCCACTGAATCTGCTCTCTCAATGGTCCTCAATGTCCAACTCCAACGGCTCCTACTCCATCCTCATCTTCTTCGACCTCTCAGCTTCCTTTGACACTATCGATCATCCCCTTCTCCTCAATGTGTTATCCAACCTTGGTTTCACTGCCTCTATCCTCTCCTGTTTCTTCTCTTATTCTTTGGCCATGCATTCTGAGTCTCCTTTGCGGGCTCCTCCTCCCCCTCCCATCCCCTTACCATAGGGGTCCTTCAAGGGTTAGTTCTAGGTCCCTTTATATTCTCCATCTACTATGACAACCTTGCTGAACTCATTTGCTCCCACAGCTTCAACTATCATTTCTACACGGATGACACCCAAATGTCTATCTCCTCCCCTGTTCTCTCTCCTTCCCTCCAGTCTCACATCTCCTCTTGCCTTCAGGACATCTCTAGTTGGATGTCCTCCTGCCACCTAAAACTCAAAATTTCCAATACTGAGCTCCTTATCTTCCCTCCCAAGCCCTGTCCTCTCCCTGACATTCCCATCACTGTGGACTCTACTACCGTTCTTCCCATCTCACAAGCCCAAAACGTTGGTGTCATCCTTGACTCTGCTCTATCATTCACCCCACATGTGCAATTCGTCACCAAAGCCTGCCGGTCTCACTTTCACAACATTGCCAAAATGCTTCCTTTCCTCTCCATCCAAACTGCTACCACGTTAGTACAATCACTCTTCTTATCCCCACTGGATTACTGCATTAGCCTCCTTTCTTTTTCATTCGATTCATTAGTATGTATTGAGCGCTTACTATGTGCAGAGCAGTGTACTAAGAGCTTGGAATGTACAATTCGGCAACAGATGGAGACAGTCCCTGCCCAATGACGGTCTCACAGTCTAATCGGGGGAGGCAGATGGACAAAATAAGATAACATAATCATGATAAATAGAATCAAGGGAATGAACACCTCATTAACAAAATAAATAGGGAATTGAAAATATATACAAATGAGCACAGTTCTGGGGGAGGGGAAGGGAGAAGGGGAGGAGCAGAGAGAAAGCGGGCTTAGCTGAGGGGAGGTGAAGGGGGGAAGGGGGAGGGAGCAGAGGGCGGAGGGGGAGCAGAGAAGGAGCAGAGGGAGCTGAGGGAAAAGTGGTAGCTCAGTCTCGGAAGGTCTCTTGGAGGAGGTGAGCTCTCAGTAGGGCTTTGAATAATAATGTTGGTATTTGTTAAGCGCTTACTATGTGCAGAGCACTGTTCTAAGCACTGGGGTAGATACAGGGTAATCAGGTTGTCCCTCGTGGGGCTCACAGTCTTAATCCCCATTTTACAGATGAAGTAACTGAGGCACAGAGAAGTTAAGAGACTTGCCCACAGTCACACGGCTGACACGTGGCAGAGCCGGGATTAGAACCCATGACCTCTGACTCCCAAGCCCGGGCTCTTTCCACTGAGCTACGCTGCTTTGAAGAGGGGAAGAGAGTTAGTTTGGTGGTGGTGAGGAGGGAGGGCATTCCAGAACAGCGGTAGAACGTGGGCCAGAGCTCGACTGTGGGATAGGCGTAAACGAGGGGCAGTGAAGAGGTGAGCAGTAGAGGAGTGGAGTGTATTGGGTGGACGGTTGAAAGAGAGAAGGGAGGTGAGGTAGGAGGGGACAAGGTGATGGAGAGCCTTGAAGCACAGGCTTGGGAGAGGAAAACAGAGTCAATAGATAAGACCCTTGCCCTCAAGGAGCTTAGAGACTATGGTGTAAAGATTACACGAGTCCCGACTAAGATACTTGCCCTCCCTGGCCTCCCCTAGGCTCTAAGATTTATCTCTCCTAGATTCCTGTTCAACCTTGGATGAGATCCTTGGACGCCCCTCACCCAGATTTCTGAACCACTGGGGCAAGATCCCTAGATTCACTTCCTCTGCTGGGCAGTCCTAGTTAATCGGGAGCTCCTTCTGTGTTGGGTACTTGTTGACAAGTTCAAAGTGAAACCAAAACACCAACCTATAGCGTGGAAAACATTATTCCATAGTTAGTCTAATTAAAAAGAAGGGGTGAAATTGTACACACACACATAAATTATGACAAATGTAGTTACCCATCTGACTGGTTTCCCCAGGTTCGTGCCAATGGTCCCACGTAGATGCTCAAGGAGACCGGCTGCCCACTGCACATCGTCGTGGTTCAAGTCTTAGGTGCTTTGGCTGCAGCCCAAGGGGCCAGTTCTTTCCGCCCTTTAGTGATTGTTTGGTGGGGTTGCAACGGGGAGTCCTGATTCACTGCTCCGGTTGCCTGCCGTTCTTAGTTCTTAAAATCGTTACCAGGTAAAACCAGGGGGAGCAATTAATCCTCCCTGCCACGCCTACCCCGCGGGCTCATCTGGCATTCTTTCTTCTGCCTGACAGCAGGACAATTCAGCTCCTTCTCAAACTCCTTTGCAAAACAATTCTGTTTCTCATCAAATTCCTCCTCATCACAGTTCTCAGTTTAGTTTCTCCTCAAATTGTGTCTTTGATACTGTTGCACACGGGGTAAAAAAACGGTTTCCTAGGAAATGGCTTCTGTGTTACAAGATGGATTCACTCTTGGTCACTAGTACCTTATCCTAAAAAAAACTTCCTTAACCCCAAGGCTCCCTCCAGTAATCACTCCATTTCTTTCCACACTCCTTGAGCAAGTTGGGTGTAGCTACACCCACTGTCTCCACTTCATCTCCTCCAATTCTTTCCTTGACCACCTACAATTTGGTTACAGCCATATTAATTCCACTGAAACCATCCTCTCTAAGGTCACAAATCATCTTGTTCTTGCCACATCCAACGGCCTCTACTCCATCCTAATCCTCCATAGTCCTCCTTGACCTCTCAGCTGTCTTCGACACTGTCGACTGCTCCCTTCTGAAAACGTTATGCAACCTCAGCTTCACTGACACTGTCCTCTCCTGGTTCTCCTCCTATCTCTCTGGCCGCTCCTTCTCTGTCGTTCTCAGACTCCTCCTCTGCCTCCCACCCTCAACAGTGGGAGTCCCTCAAGGCTCAGATCTAAATCCCCTTCCATTCTCCATCTGCACCCAATCCCACGGAGAACTCATTTACTTCTATGATTTTGACACCCAACTCTCTGCAGATGATTCCCAAATTTCCCTCTCCAGTCCTGATCTCTTTTCCTCTCTGCAGTCTCGTATTTCCTCCTGCCTTCAAGGCTTCTCTCCTTGCTTGTCTTGCCATCACTTCAAGGTTATCGTGTTCAAAACAGAACTCCTTATCTCCCCAACCAAACCTTAACCTCCCCATGCCTTTCCCACCACTGTAGACAGCACCATCATCCTCCCAAGCTCTCAAGCTCATAAACCTGGCATTATTCTTGACTCATCTCTCTCATTTAATCTTCATCTAGTTCTTAATTGAATGCTTATTCAACCTGTCACCAAATCCTGTCAGCCTTTTCCTCTCCATCCCAACTGCTCCCATTTATGCATCAAACAGTTATAATATCCCACCTTGACTCCTTCATCAGCCTCCTCACTCACCTCCATGCCACCTGTGTCTCCCCACTCCAGTCCACACTTCACTCTAGTGCCCTGATCATTTCTCCACAAAACCACTCACTCCACAACTCACCACTCTTCAAGACCCTCCATTTGTTTCCCATCCTCCTCCGCATCAGACAGAAACTCCTTCACCATTGACTTTAAAGCCCTCATGCCCGTCTACCTCACCTGGCTGCTATATTCCTGCAACCTAGGTTAAACAATCCAATCCTCTGATGCCAGCCTACTCCCAGAACCTCTATCTCTTCTATGTCACCAATTACTTCTCTCACAGTTCCCACTTCTGCCCTGGAATGCCCTTCCTCTTTGAATCCGAAAGGCAATCACTCTCCCTGCCTTCAAAGACTTATTGAAAACACATATCTTCCAAGAGGCCTTTCCCTGATTACGTGTTCATTTCCTCTTCTCTCAGTCCCTTCTGTGTCACCCTGATTTGGTCCTTTTATTCTGCCATTGCTCAGTCCCATAGTACTTATGTCCATATCTGTCATTCACTTATTTATTTAATGTCTGTCTTCCACTCTACCTGTAAACCCCTCTGGACAGGGACTGTGGCTACCAACTCTGTTTCTTAGTTATACTGTACTCGCCCAAGCATTCAATACAGTGCTCTGCACACAGTAAGTACTCAATAAGCGCTCAGTAAGCAAGAAGCAGCATGATTCAATGGATAAAGCACAGCTCTGGGAGTCAGAAGGTTGTGGGTTCTAATCCTAGTTCTGCCACTTGTCTGCTAGTGGCAGGCCTTAGGCACACCTTAGGGAAGTCACTTCATTTCTCTGTGCCTCAGTTTTCTCCTTTGTAAAATAAGCATTGAGACTGTGAGCTCCATGGGGCACAGGGACTGTGCCCAGAACGATTTGCTTGTTTCCAACCCAATGCTTAGTGCAGTGCCTGACACACAGTAAGCACTTAACAAATACCACTATCATCATTATTATCATTTATAAATAGGACTAATGTATTGATTGTTCGAGTTGAGTCTCACTCACATTACCAATGGAAAGGGATCCACGGGTCTGACAATTTGAGGGTCCGCAAATCCCACTTGATCTTGGGTTCGTCCATAAATTCCTCTGGGGGTGAGAAAACCCACATCTCTAGAGAGTTGAAAAAGGAATCATCATCAATGGCAAAATGAAATCACCCACAATGTCCACCTCTGTCTTTATTTCCAAGGGTAGGGCTTAGACCAATACGGTGAATGTCGACCCCTCTTTTCCTGACTTGGCCACTTGTCTACTGTATCACTTTGGGCATGTCACTTGATTTCTCTGGGTCTCAGTTCCCTCATCTGCAAAATGGGGATTTTGCTGTTCTCTCTCTTACTTTGACTGTGAGCCTCATGTGGGACCTTGGTACATAATAAGTGCTGGCAACTACTATAATAATCATTGTAGAAAAGTATTTTCATTCATGCTTTTTTTTTCCCTGAAATTTACAATCTTTTTTTTTTTAGAATGTGTATGTTACAAAGTTTTTTTTCCACAGTCAATTCATTCGTTCACTCTTGATGGGTGTTTTAGAGGACCAGTGCTCTATGAGAAACTCATCATTTCCAGATCTGGGCTTATATGTTTTTCACCAGGGTTATGAGAACAACAGGCTCAGGGTTGTGGGGGGAGGGTGGGGAGAATAGTAACATGACCCCGGGATTGGGTCATCCTGGGGGCTATCGTTCGGAGTGCCATCAGGGTCAGGCAGTGAGAACAGAAGAGATGAAGACATGGCTGGAAAATATTGAAGGACTGGAATGATGCAGACTTGGCCTACGGGCATTAAAAGAGTCAGATGTTGCAGACGTGTTGATGGGGATTTGGGAGGCAAATGGTAAACATCGGGGATGATGTGGAAGTAGCCAGTAGAGTTTGATGGACAGTGGCAATGAGGACGTGGCCAGCAGATGTTACAGTACCAGAGCGGTCCATTCATAGATGACAAAGGAATGGGATGATGCTTTCATGGCGCATAGACATTAAAGGAAAGGGACTGTGTGGACGTGGCTGGAAGGACATATAAGAATGATGACATTACAGACAGTAAAGATTATCTGATATTCAAAACTGGGGGTGAAGCAGACCAGGTGGCGTTGGCGGCGGGGGGCAATGCTGATTTTGCTTGTTTTATATTTAAGGATGAGAGTGATGAGGATTTGACCAGAGGACGTTCAAGGACAGGGGTAAAGTGGACATGGCCAACCGACATTAAGAGACGGTGGCGGATGCAATCTTGTCCAGCTAACATTAAAAGACTAGTGAGAGCAGGATGTGGCCAGCTGAAATAAAAGGAGTACATCTTCCTGAACGTAGCCACCTGATATTGAGGGAGTGCAGCAATGCACACTTAACATGTGGGGAGTGTTCCAGCTAGGGCTAGGAGAGGCTGGATCACCTGGGCGAAGTCAGGGCCAGCCTTCCTGTGGCAGTCGGGAGTGGGGGAGGTGGGGGCATGGACTTCCGGCTGGTCATCGCCAGGTCATCGGGAGAGGCCAACATCGTATTCACTCCCCACTGTTGGAGTGCACTCGGGTCTTTCCCGGAGGAAATTCCTTACCCATCTCTGGGCATGGGCCACCCAGCCCAGCACCCCTCTCTTCTGCTTCTCTCTGGCACCTTCTCCCACCTCAGGACAATTTTTTCTGGGCCTTGGGAACAGGGCTCCAGCCTGCAGAATATTACCACCTGTGGTGGGTTCTGGGGACAGAACCTGCTGGGTCTCTCTTGTTTCTCCTCCTCTTCCTCCGCCTTCCTCTAGAGATCATCGTCCTCCTCCTCGAGTTCCTCCCCCTCCTTTTCCTCTATTCGGACTATAATTTGGAGTTCCTAGAGCATGATGTTGTTGGTCAGATGTTCGAAGTTGTGGTGAAAGGAAGTACAAAGCATTGGGGTCTGGGAACCCCTGGGGCTCTTCCTGCCGGTGATCCCTGTTTCAGCCTGATCTGGGCAGTGTCTCCGTTCTCGCCTCCTGCCCTCAGCCAGCCCAAAGACTGTTCAGACCCATCTCCTCCTCGCCCCTCCCCCCTAACAGGCCGCCCCATCCTGCCCTTCCTCCTTCCTTCTGCCCCCAGCCCCACTCTCCCCGCCCCATTCAACCACACAAGGGTCTGAATCTCTGACTCTGGGGATGTAGGATTGCCTAGTGGAAAGAGCACAGGCTGGGGAGTCAAAGGGCCCTGGGTTCTGGTCCTGTCTCCACCACCTGTGCACTGTGTGAACTTGGGCAAGTCACTTCACTTCTTTGTGCCTCTGTTACTTGTAAAAATGTACCTGTTATCTGAAAACTGGGATTAACGCTGTGAGTTCCATGTGGGACAGAGACTGTGCCCAACCGAATTCCTTTGTATCTATCCCAGTGCTTACCACAGTACTTGACACAGAGTTGACACAGAAATGGGGCTTAACAAACCCCATCATCACCTACCCAGTGCTTAGTACAATGCCTTGCACATACTCAGTGCATAGGAAATATCATTATCATTATTATCACCCCCAGCGGGGAAGGATAGTAGTGGAAACTGTGGCCCAGCGTGGAGGGGTCTGCCAGTTCTGCTGCCCGTGGCAGCCGGGGGTGTTTTTTTTGAGGACAGGCATGGGTGGTCTGGCTTTCCCTCCCTTTGCGAACCTATCTCTACTAGCTGCTCTTTGCTTTCCACCTGTAGATTCCTGCTTGGAAAAGCCCATTCTCTCCCACCCCTTGCAGGTCTAGTAGAGGCAGAGAGACCCCAGTGGAGGTTAGCTGCAGGATGGCTACAAATGAGGATCATTTCATAAGAGCTCTTGGCCGTTCCCAGGAAGTTGCAGATTTGGAGTCCATCCTCTTGGACCTGGAGGAATAACAAAGGAGCGAGAAGGAAGAGGAGGTGATGTTTCAAAGGTTTCCAGGTACGATTTTCAGCACAGAAGGATTGGACCCCCTGGGCTGAGGGGAAGGTTATGGGACCAGAAGGAGCAGTGAAGCAGCATGAGTTGAGCGGGCTGGGGAAACTGCTAGAGTGGCGGCGGTCGGGGGATGGGGTTCTCAGGGTCCCACGGAAGGCAGTGTAGACCGACCTGGAAAAGAAGGAGGGCCTAGAGGAGTGGGACTGGACCATGACTTTCATTTCCATGCAGGGCGTCGGAACAGTGGTGCTGCCTCTGATTTCTGAGATCTCCTAGGACTTAGGTCTAGAAAGCAGCTCTGTCATTTACTGCTTTTTCTCTCTCTTTCCGTCATGGAACCACCCACCTTGCCAAGCTTGTTCTCCTGTTTCGAGATGAGCAGCGGCAAGATGAAGACATCCGAGGCTGGCCTGCCCAGAGAAGCAAAGCAAAGGCGACTAGGCAGAGATGAGGAGGAGCCAGTTGCTTCTCCATACCCGGAACCGCTCGAGGAAACTCAGGACCTGTTGGATCTGGCCCAGCTTCTCCCACTCCAACTCTGCAACAGAGACCACCATCAACAAGTGGTACTAGTGGAATTGGAGCGAATCATTCAAGAGCTCAGGGCTAAAGAAGAATCATGCCGGGCCGTCCCTGCCGATGCATTGGATTATGTCTCTAGGAGCCCTAATATAATAAATGAGGTGGGCCAAGCCCCATCAGGTACGGATAATTTCGAAAGAATCTGCCTTGGCCACAGGCTTGGACTAGGATCAGAGCACCTCTTGCTGGAGCGCGCCTGGGCTCCCGTGGAGCTCAAGAGTCGATGGATATTTTGAGTGTGGCCATCGGGACCCGGAGCTGTTCCCGGTTGGGACCCCCAAGCCACACATAGTCCAAGAGTGCGGGGTCCTAGTCTTCGGGTGGGCCTGGATTTTTCCCTTTACATCTTCCTTGGTGCAGTTGGTGGGCTGAATTCCCTGAATCTGAGAATAGGTCGGATTGGTTTTGGAGACCGCCCTGGGCTGATAGGTCTGAGTCTTTGCCTTTCAGTCCAGCCATCCACGAGTCAGCCCATGATTGGCTGGCCACGTGTTTCTGAGACATCATTTTTCCAGCTCTTGCAAAGCTATCTGTTTCTCCCTACGTATGCTGCCGCCCTGACATTCCTCTCCAAGTGTTTTCCTCTTCCTTCCTTTCACACTGACCTTGGTCCTTGAGGATTCGAAACATCTTACCCGCACATGCTATTTGATTCGTGGTTTCTTCAATTCTCAGGGCGTTCCAGCTCACTTGGACCAGTTTCTCAACAGAGACAGTCAGCCCGTCAATGGGCAAGGATTGTGTCTATCTGTTGCTGAATTGTACATTCCAAGCGCTTAGTACAGTGCTCTGCACATAGTAAGCACTCAATAAATACTATTTAATGAATGTAAATACTATTTAATGAATGAATGAATAAATGAATCACCGAGGGTGGTTCAAGAAGATTTGGAGCAAATTATTCATGAGCTCAGTGCTAAAGATGAATCATGCCGGCTCCTTTCTCCCAGTGTACTGGATTACCTCTCTGGAGGACCCTACCCCCGAAACGGGGTGGAGCCGGTCCACTCAGGTTGCCGTAGGAGCACCTTGGGAGCATTTGCATTGGCTGTGCAAGCTCAGGCAAATGAAGCCAGGAGAATAGCCACTGATAGCCCCATCTTTGGTTTCTCTAAAAAGGAAAAGAACATCCGAACAAAGAATACCCACAGGATACCAGGAATGTCATGAGACTCAAGGAATCACTACATGTTGGCAGAGAGGAAAAGGGGGAGGTGCCATTTTTGTTTAATAGGAACAGACAGGTGCAGTAGAGATGCAGCATGGCATAGTGGATAGACCACAGGCCTGCGAGTCCGAGGACCTGGGTTCTAATTCCGGCTCTGCCACTTTTCTGCTCCGTAACCTTGGGCAAATCACTTCATTTCTCTGCCTCATTTGCCTAATCTGCAAAATGGAGATGGAGACCGTGAGGTCCACACAGAACAGGGACTGTGTCCAAACAGATTTGTTTGTATTCAAAAGTATTTATTCAATAGTATTTATTGAGCGCTTACTATGTGCAGAGCACTGTACTTAGCACTTGTACAATTCGGCAACAGATAGAGACAATCCCTGCCCACTGATGGGCTTACAGTCTAATCGGGGGAGACAGACAGACAAAAACAATAGCAATAAAAAGAATCAAGGGGATGTACATCTCATTAACAAAATAAATAGGGTAATAAAAATATATACAAATGAGCACACTGCTGAGGGAAGGGAAGGGAGAGGGGGAGGAGTAGAGGGAAAAGGGGGAAAAGGGGGCATAGCTGAGGCCAGGCAAAGTGGGGGAAGAGAGGGAGCAGAAGGAGCAGAGGGAAAAGGGGAAGCTCAGTCTGGGAGCTTGTATCTACCCCAGCGCTTAGTATAGTGCCTGGCACAAAGCAAACACTTAAACCAATACTAAAATTACTACTACTACTATTATTATTAATAGTACCAAATACTACAATTACTGCTATTATCATTAGTAGTGGTATAACATAAAGGAACACAGGCTAAAACAGTCAAGGAGATCACAAGGGAAAGAAAAAGCAGGTAAAAGAAAGAAAAAGAAAGAAAAGATGGAAGAAGGAAAGAAGGTGAAATGAAGAAACTGAAGGAATGAAAAGGATTTAGAGGTCTATGTTTAATTTCAGTTCGCGTCTCCTGACCTATCATAACCTAACCACTCACTGAAGTCCCATTAGGAGGCTGATGCACTCATGAAGGTAGGACCTATGATTAGTGCTTGTATCCGCATGATGGCTGTTTGGCTGGAGAAGAAATCAAGGATTTTCTCAATATTGTGAGGGTATACCCTCTAGATTTCAGACATTAAAGTCACTAAGTGGGTTGAATGTTGCCGCTGAGATAAGGATATCACCGAGGTCACTTGATTGTGAGGCCGGAATGATGATTGCATTGTCTATAGTGGTGGGAAAGACGGCATGAGAGTTGTGTTTGAGTGGTAAGAATAAGAGGTCTGTCTTGAATATGGTAATTGTCAGCAAGTGTCAAAAACAATGGAGAAACGTTATTTTCGAAGGAAGTAGAATTAGAGTTTCCCACTCAGGATTGCAACTGGAGAGTTTCTGGTACTCCACCAGTCTGAGCCACTGGAGGAAGAGTCAAGCAGAGGCATACCCATTCCATTCCTATCTTGGACAGTGTCTAGCGAGTGGAAGGCAACCTGATACAAGCAAAAGCTGACCTGTATGAGGCAGTAGTGGCAAGGGAGATAATTGAAGGAGGGGAGGAGGCTCACGTTTACTGCTCGGAAGAAGGCAATGGTAAACCAGTTCCGCAATTTTTCCCAGGATAGCTCCTTGGATACACTAGCAGAACGATTGCAGATTGAGAATGGGGCATTCTGGGAGAGATGTGTCCATGGAGTCGCTGGGTGTTGGAGACCACTTGATAGCATAAGACAAGACCAGAGTGTAGAGTTATATCTGATGAGGATACATTTGAGGTGGCCCGCGTGCCTAGGCAAGGGTGCTGAATTGTGACAAAAGGTCCAATTCTCCACTGCAGTGCGAGCATTCGGCTCTGGTTTGATGAGTACCTTCTCAGAGAGGACCCCACTCCCCACGCTCCCAAGACTTTGACTTTGCTAAGGTGCAGAGAATCAGAGCGAACATGGCCACTAAGTACAGCTATGTCACTTCTGTCCTGATATAGCATGCACAATTGCTGCATTTCCTCACGGTCTAGTGTTCTTCTTGTTCCCTGTCCATCTCTTCACTTATACAAACATGGATCACCACGCAAATGACCTACACGAGAAGGGTGAGTAGAATTCCAAACATAACTGAAGTTTATATCTATGCGTGGAACGAAGAATCCCTTCAGGAGGGTATCTAAATGGGAAGGACGGTGTTGGCCATGATGACTGGCTAAGAAGGAGAGTTGGTTTGGTAACCAAGTTGGAGTCTTGAAGTTGAAGGCCAGTTTCCAGGTAATCCTGGCTCTGCCACTTGTCTGCTGTGTGATTTTGGACAAATCACTTCACTTCTTTGGGCCTCAGCTACCTCAACTGTACAGTAGGGATTAAGACTGTGATCTCCACGTGGGACAACCTGATTACCTTGTATATAGCCCAGCGCTTAGTTCAGTGTTTGGTACATAATAAGCATTTAAAAAATAATTTCATCATCATCATTATTATTTCTTAATACTGGTAAATCTAAATAGGAAACAGATGAATTAGGATGGGGAAGTCCAGCAGAATCTTCCAATAACTTCCCAACACAGATGCTTCTGAACTCAGAGAAAGAGACACCTGTGTATTCAGTCACAGCTACTGAATAATGGACGTACAATATGCTCTCAGGAAATACTGTGCAAGAGGGTCCCAAATGCCAGGCCAGGCCCAGACCGTATGGACCCAGGGCAAAGCACAAATTCTGTTCCCTATCTCTGGCACCACTTTCTTCTCTGACAAAAGCAGCCTGGTCCCTAACCCCTCTCACCATGATCATCTTCCAGGATCCATTCCCCTCTGGTCCCCATTGTGTAGGTCTAATTGATCCCCGCTGCCCCACTTCACAACCACAGCAGCTTCCAGGTTCTCTGCCTGGTCTTGCCGCTCCTGCAGTCCTTGCCAGAACGTTTTTTCTCACTGCAGTTGCTGGTAGTGGGATGCTCATTTCGGCTCTTCCCCAGTTCTCCACTTACCTCTTGGCTGTGTAATGAACTGCGACCTTTTCTCTTTCTCCGCAGTTGACATGACCCTGGACCCAAACATAGCCAGTCCAAGATCGGAGGAGTGTGACATTCATGGAAGCCCCGCAGGATGTGTCCGACCATCAAGGCAGTGTCCTGGGCTCCCCGGTGTTCACCTGGGGGCAGCACTGCTGGGAGGTGGAGGTGGGAGACAAGCTGGAGTGGGAGGTGGTGGTGTGTTACCAGTCGATAAGCAGGAAGAACAGCGTACCAGTTGCATTAGGGGACACCTTTTCCCTGAAGTCCTTCCAGTCTATAAGTGGTGGCCATTTCTGAATCACCTTCCCCTTCACTCAGCTCACTATGGCCCTTCCTACCTGCAGGATTGGGATTTTCCTGGATTACGAGACCTTCTACAACGTGTCTGAGAAATGCCTCATCCACATCTTCCCTCCTGTACGCCTTTCTGGCCCCCTCTGACCCATCTTCCTTACCTTTGGGGGCAGAATCCAAGGGTACCTGTCCTTCGGCCAGGTGTCTGAGCTCCACCTCCTCAGCCGAGATTGAGATTGATTTCCCCTATCACCCTTGTTGCTGCTTGAGTAGGTCTGACACAGTCCTCTGCCTGATCAAGGTTAATCCCATTGATGACTGTTTCCAGAAGCATCGCTATGTCATCTCTACTCAATCAGTCTGGAAAGATGCACTTAGAACAGGATCACAGCCCTCAGACCTGCAACAGTGTGTTGTCCAATCCGGATGTAATTCTTCATTTTACCTTCCATATTTTTACACTATCCAAATAAAGTTGACCTGTTTCCCTGTTTCTTCTGTCCATTCCTGAAAGCTCTTTTCTTCTGGTACCTGTGGGTTTGTTTTAGAGTTGTGGGAGGATTGCTTTAGACTTTATCATGTTATGGTTGTCTGTTGGTTGGTCAGAAACCAAGTTGGTGAAAAGGTTAATCAAGGAAGGCTTCCCCTAGGAGATGGGTTTTCAAGGGTGATTTGTAGTTGTGGAGGGCCTGCTGAAAATGGTGTTATCTAGCATGTTGAGCTATGACTGGGGATATGTCCTGAGCTCTGAAATTGGCTTTTCTCATCTGGGTAATTTCCCAATCTTCCATGGACTGTATATGCCCAGGCAAGTGAAGTGAAGCCAGGCAGAATTTCCACAGATAGTCGAGTTTCCCTCTAAATAGGAAAGGAACATCCGAACCATGAATTCCTGCGGGTCCCTAGGTTTCTCGTGTGACTCAGGGTTTTACCACTTGGTGGAAGATCAGAAAAAAAGGGAGGTGTTATTTTAGTTGAATAGGAATGGACACTGAAAAAATGAACATAGGCTTAAACGGTTAGTACAGGTGATCACCAGGGAAGGGAAGAAAGAAAGGAAGAAGGAAAGAAAAACTGAAAGAAGTCCTATTCTCAAATTTGGCATTCTCAGTTCAAGAGTCCCCTGACATTTAAGAACCCTTCTATCTATTTACTGACTTCTTTCCCACAACCCAAAGCCCATACTGTGTAGGCTGATTCAGTTGTGAAAGCGACTGAATATGATTAGTGCTTGTATCGGCAGAGAGGTCGTTTGGCTGGAGAAGAAAGCGTGAAGTTTCTCAGTTTTGTGAAGGAATACTCTCCAGGACCTGGAGAGAGAATCAGTATTTGGGTTGAATGAGAGCGCTGAGCCCAGGATATTGCTGAGGTTACAGGACTGTGAAACAGGGATGATGATTGCCTTGTCTGCACTGGTGGGAAAGACAGAATGACGGCTGCATTTGAGTGGGATGAGTAAGTGTCTTGAGTATGCTAAGTGTCAGCAAGTGTTAAAAACGATGGAGAAAATCAATGTATTGAAATAAAAGTGGTTTTAATGTCGAGACACTACTCACAGTTGAAGGACCTTTTCGATTTCGAGTGACTTAAACTATGACATACATATTTAAGCAATTTTTATCTTGGCCAAACAACAAACATTATCCAGTGATGTATTCAGGGCTGTTTTATCATTGTTGACAACGTGAAACCTGTGAACGGACCCAGGGGGCGTTCTTTTAATGCCGTAACACAGCTTTGTGTGGGAGACACCATCTTGGTTTTTATCAGATAAATTTCAGTTATTTTCCTGGACAGAAGTTCGTTCGAGGGTATGTGTTGCACTATTTTTCGTCTTTTGGGTCTGGCCCTTCTGACCAGACGAATTTTGTGCGTGGTTAGGTTATTTTTTGGTGATTTGGCCGATTGTTTTGGTTGCGCCCTGGCAAGTTTTTGTTGACCAACCGTCTTTTACCTTTGATTTAAAGCTGAACTTATTTTTCCAAATTACTTTATTGTGTCCCAGCTTATTCACTTTCCTTGCCATTAAATTGCCATCAATATATTATTTGCTTTGTGATCAAGTCACCTACCGTAAGTTCCATTCACGGATTCTCCGATACTTGACAGTATTGTAAGGAGGTAGGCCTTAGTAAATAGTGAGTATAATACACATTTTGCGATGGGTAAATATAGTGTTTCACCAACAATATTTTCATGTTTTTCTAATCAGCCAACCTACAGAATCTCAACTCAACCCTTCTACTCATCTCAACTCTCTCGCCCCCCTTTCCCTCCGCTGCTCTCGTTCCACTAACCCACTGCCCTGGGTCACTGCCTCTGTCTGCTTCCTGTGTGCCTATGCTCCAGCTGCTGAGCGCTGCTGGCAAAGGTCCAAGCCCCAAGCTGACCTTATCTATTGAAAATTTATCCTTTCCTGCCTTAATTCTGCCCTCTCCTCCGCCAGGCAAAACTTCTTTTTCTCCCTTATCGACACCCATGCCCGTCACCCCCGCCAATTGTTCCGGACCTTAGGCCCCCTGTTCCTCCCCCTCCCTCTTCCCTCACCCCCAGTGATCTGGCCACCTACTTCATCACAAAAATTAACACAATCAGGTCTGAGCTCCCAAAAGTCACCCCTCTCCCTCCTGCCTCCCCCCCCAACCCTCTCCCCTACTTTCCCATCCTTCCCTGCAGTATCCTCAGAGGAGATCTCCCTCCTCGCAAGTGCCACCCCCTCCACCTGCGCCTCGGACCCCATTCCCTCTCACCTTATTAAAACCATCGCCCCTGCCCTCCTCCCTTCCTTAACTTCTATTTTTAACCACTCAATCTCCAATGGCTCCTTCCCCTCTACCTTCAAACATGCCCACGTCTCCCCCATCCTAAAAAAACCCGCTCTTGACCCCACTTCCCCCTCCAGTTATCGCCCTATCTCCCTACTACCCTGCCTTTCCAAAATCCTAGAACGAGTCATCTACACTCGCTGATTAGAATTCCCCAACTCCCATTCTCTCCTGGACCCCCTCCGATCTGGCTTCCATCCCCTCCACTCTACCGAGACTGCTCTCTCTAAGGTCACCCATGACGTCCTTCTTGCCAAATCAAATGGCTCCTACTTTATTCTAATCCTCCTTGACCTCTCAGATGCCTTTGACAATGTCGACAATCCCCTTTTCCTCCACACCTTATCTCACCTTGGCTTCATGGATTCCGTCCTCTCCTTGTTCTCCTCTTATCTATCTGGCCGGTCATTCTCAGTCTCCTTCACAGGCTCCTCCTCCCCCTCCCATCATCTAACCCTAGGGGTTCCTCAAGGGTCAGTTCTTGGCCCTCTTCTGTTCTCCATCTACACTCACTCCGTCGGTGCACTCATCCACTCTCACGGCTTCAACTATCATCTCTATGTAGATGACACACAGATCTACATCTCTGCCCCTGTCCTCTACCCCTCCCTTCAGGCTCGCATCTCCTCCTGCCTCCAAGACGTCTCTACCTGGAGGTCTGCCCGCCACCTAAAGCTCAACATGACCAAAAGTGAGCTCCTCATTTTCCCCCACAAGCCCTGTCCTCTCCCTGACTTCCTTATCACTGTGGATGGTATGACCAAACTTCCTGTCTCTCAGGCCCGCAACCTCGGTGTCATCTTTGACTCGTCTCTTTCGTTCACCCCACACATCCGATCCGTTACCATAACCTGCCAGTCTCACCTTTATGATATCGCCAAGATCCACCCTTTCCTCTCCACCCAAACGGCTATTTTACTGCTACAGGCTCTCGTAATATCCCGGCTAGATTATTGTGTCAGCCTGCTCTCTGATCTCACTTCCTTCTCTCTCTCCCCGCTCCGGTCTATTCTTCACTCCGCTGCCCAGCTCATTTTCCTGCAGAAACGCTCTGGGCATGTCACTCTCCTTCTTAAAAACCTCCAGTGATTGCCTACCAACCTCTGCATGAAACAAAAACTTCTCACTCTAGGCTTCAAGGCTCTCTGTCACCTTGCCCCTTCCTACCTCTCCTCCCTTCTCTCTTTCCACTGCCCACCCAGTACGCTCCGCTCCTCTGACGCCCACCTCCTCACCGTCCCCCGTTCTCACCACATCCTCCCGTGGTCCTGGAATGCCCTCCCTCCTCACCTCCGCCGACCTAATTCTCTTCCCCTCTTCAAAATCCTACTTAAAGCTCACCTCCTCCAAGAGGTCTTCCCAGATTGAGCTCCCCTTTTCCCTCTGCTCCCTCTATTCCCCCCTTCACCTCTCCGCAGCTAAACCTTCTTCTCCCCCCTTTTTCTCTTCTCCTCCCCCCTCCTGTCCCATCCCTTCAGCACTGTACTCGTCCCCTGAACGTTATATATCTTCATTACCCTATTTACTTTGTTAATGAGATGTACATCACCTTGATTCTATTTATTTGCCATTGTTTTAATGAGATGTTCTTCCCCTTGATTCTATTCATTGCCATTGTTCTTGTCTGTCCGTTTCCCCCATTTAGACTGTTAGCCTGTCAAAGGGACTGTCTCTATCTGTTACCAATTTGTACATTCCAAGGGCTTAGTACAGTGCTCTGCACATAGTAAGCACTCAATAAATACTATTGAATGAATGAATGAATATAATCGAATATTTTAAGACACTTTTCGTCTGTGGCTTTTTACCCCAAATGCATAATAAAGAAGTTATTGATTTCATATATTCGATTTATATCTTCAATGCCATAATAATTAATAAGGTACTTAATACACTTTGAAGGTTTTTTTGTCAATTCACAAAAGCTTTCTTTTGCTATACTGAGTTTTTCAATGTGTTATTTGTCAAAACAGTGTAGAATTTGTGACTTGTGAAGTTGTGATATTTAGCTTCATCACGTTTATCTTTTAACTGCTGTTGCTGCTATAAAAGATAGGAAAACAGACATAGAAAGAAGGCCCCTTTGAATTTTTGCAGTTTATTCAAAAGTTCCAAATATAGTAATAATGCTGCGGATTTTCCTCACAGTTGCTGTTAGCGTTGCTACCTGTGAGAGGAGTTTTTCAAAACTAAAACTTATCAAGAATTACTTAAGATCTACTATGAGCACCTTCCGGTTGAGAAATCTTGCCATACTGTCTATAGATTGACAACTGGCAGATGAAATAGTTTTTGATGATGTCTTTGAAGATTTTGCCAACATAAAGGCAAGAAAAGTTACTTTGTAGAAAGTCATTGACTTTTTTTGTAATAGATTTCATAGGATGAATAATTTCTTGTAGTATTCTTCAAAAAAATTAATCTTGGGTATATTCCTTCTAATAGTTCTGCTAGAGATTTTCATAGGAAAAGACTTCACTTATAGTGTGATTCAGTCTTTCTGGTTTCTGTTATTGAGTTACATGTAGGATTAAGCGGTGATGTTAGTCTATGCTTTATATTTAATTTTTTTTAGAAAATCTTCGAAATTATTTGAAATATATTGCCATCTTCTATCTGTACTGTCAAAAATTCTTTAGGTGCTCCATGTTTCAAGACTTTCAGAACCAAAGATTATTAAGGATGATCAATCTATCAATAGGGGTAATAATATTCCATCATGCATGTTGTATGATAATATATGTTTATGTAACTTTAAGAGGGAGTCACTGTGCAATATTTTGGACCTTTTTTTGGTGGCCCGGGGGGAAGGGAGTTGGCACTGGGTGGCAAACTCAAGGGCTGGCCCGGGGCGGCACACACTCTAGCTACGCCACTGAGCAGGGCATTCCAATAGGCCTTAAAAACTGTAGTCTTGTTGGGAGTTCTTTAGCAGGTTCCTGCAGTAGTGAAGGTGAAACATATGATAAGTGCTTCAATGAGCATTGTAGCAGTTTTGCAGAGGACTGAGCTGATTTTAGCGATGTCGTGGAGATATATTTTCAGGACCTGGTCAGAGACTCATATGGGTTGAATGAGGCAGTTGAGCAAAGGCTCTGGACAACGTTATGGAGTTGTCAGAGAGAAGAGTGGCTTTATCTACATTGGGAGGAAGGACAGACAGACAGGAGAGAGATGATTTTGAGTGGGAAGCAGAGAGGTTCTGTTTTGGACATGATCAGGGTCAATAAATGTCAGCAGTGATGGGGAAGTGTTGTTTTAGGGCAGAGGAGAAGGTAGAGCACAGGTGAGGAAGAGAGAGATATGGCAATTGTGCCTAGATAGAGGGTTGAACTGGGACAAAAGATGCCATTTATGACTAGTTTTCGGTTACTAGGCTCTGGTTTGTTGAGTTTCTTCTCGGGAATGACACCCTAGATTTCAACCCCACGCAGGTACTGAGAATCATCAACCCCACGCAGGTACTGAGAATCATGCCAAACAGGCCCACTATGTTCTGTCCTCTGGACACAATGGTCTGCTGGATGGATTCCCCCTCCATAGGGCCGCCCACGGCATGCAGTGTCACTCAGGTGACATGTCTCTGGGTGGAAATCCTAGTAGGGGCAGGGAGGGATCCCTTGTATCTGCTTGTCAAACACAGTCTAAAGCCGAGAGAACACTGACTTGCTGCAGGTTCCATCCCGACAGAGTGAGCACAAATGGTGCATTCTTTAGGGTCTAGTGCTCTTCTTCCTCCCCTTCCATCACTTCACTTCTACCAACATGGATCTCCACACAAACGACCCACACGAGAAGAGTGAATAGAAGTGCAAATGCAGCTGAAGTTTATTTGTGTGCATGGAGGAAGATATCATCCTCTAGGGATTCTTCCCTCCATGCACGGAAATAAGTGTGAAAGAACAGGGTGTTGGCCAAGATCACTGACCAAGGAGGAGAGTTGGTTCGGTTGCCAAGTTGGAGCCTTGAAGTCAAAGGCTAGTTTCCAGGTAGTAGAGAGCTACACAGCACAGCCATAGTTAATGAGTAGTGTACATATGATATGCACTCTAGAAGGACCATACAAGAGGGATCCACATGCCGGGCCAGGCCCAGATGGCACGATCTCTGGGCAAAGCCCAAAACCTGCTCCCTATCTCCACTACCACTTCTTTCTCTGACAAAGGCAACCTTGTCCATGGCCGAGATGATCTCTCACCGGGATCATCTTTGGGGCTGGGGTCTCTGGTCCCTGTCGTGTGTATCTGGTTGACCCCCTCAGTCCCTGCTCCCCACTTCACAGCCACAGCAGCTTCCTGGTTTGTTGGCTCTTGGTGCCGCTCCTGCAGCCCATCTTGCCACAACGTTTTTTTCCGGCTGCAGTTGCTGGTAGAGGGATGCTCAATTCCACTCTGCCCCAGATCTCAGCTTACCTCTTCGCTGTGGCCCTGGTCAGTGTGGTGCTAGATCTGAAGCTGGGGCTCCTGGGTTTGGATTGCCTGGCTGTGGGTGGGTGCTTGTCTCTCTGGAGAGCAATAGATAGTCCACCAAGGGGCTAGACTCGCAGTTCTGATAATTTCTTGGACTTCAACGGGCTGCAACCTGGAAAGTCCTTAAATGAAGTAGATATGTTCCCTCTCAGTGTCTGCAGAAGTAGCAGGAAGGAGAAATGACTGGAATGAAGCTGGGGTCAAGTTTATATCTGCGAGGATGTCCCCATGACGTGTGAACTAACCTTCCTACCTCTTTCTCCATTAGTCATCTTTTCCGTCAGCAATATGGGCCTGAATTCTCAGAGGTGAAAAACATGCTCTTTTATCCCATGCAGCAAAAGAGCATCCTTATCGCATAATATCTGACTTGCGAAAGAGCTGCCCAGATCGGATGATCTGAGGGTTTTAATCAGTAGCGAGGTTCAGGTCACTCAATCACCTCTGTGATAAGACCCTAGCAAGAGAGTCAGGGAAATTCTCCAGTGCTAGGAAAGTAATAAGTAATCTGTAAGAAGAAACATCCAACAGAACTCTCAACAGAGTCATGCTTGATCCATGATATCGAATCCATAATAGTTCTTGGGCACTAAATGTGTGTGAAACTGTGTGCTCAAGCGAACATTATATCCTCTTTCTACTATCTGTTTTGTTTCTCATTTCTATGTTTCCCAGAATTTCTGTAGACACATGTAGATGGAGGAAGGTTGCCAGATGTGGGCATTTCCTGTCCCCACCCTCTGGGGTGTTATTGCTGACTTGGCAGAGGGCCTAGGACTGGCCAGCCTTTAAAATTCCCCTATCAATAAATTGGGGCAGCTATTTCACATGTCGGATTTACAGGCACAAAATGCAATTTTCCTGAATGGGATGAAAATCTCCTCCTTTGGAAATGAAGTCTTCTATCACTTTTGATCATATATGTAAGCGTCATAGCCAGGTGAAAGTAAATAAGAAGACCTAGGCCTCAGTCCTGGCTCTGCTACTAGTCCCGGGTGCATCCGAAGATATCACTTAACTTCTACATGCCTCAGATACCTCATCTGTAAACTGCAGATTAAATTTTGCTCCTTCCTACTTAACACAGTTCTAAGCACTGGGGTCGATCCAAGTTAATCAGGTAGGACAGAGTCTCTGTCCTACTTGAATCTGAGCAACTAGGAAGCACATATTGAATGTTATTTTCATTATTTTATGATTACTATCACTTTCATTATTTTTATCATAGGAATCCAACTAGGGTTAATGGACTTGAGTGTTAGCACCGCAGGTACAAATGCAGGGAAGCTTCTTGTCCTAGAGCAAAAACACAGTGGAACTGACCAAGGAGTAAATGAGCAGTGAACCTTGACTGATGATGAAGGCTCACACTTCTAGTATGTGAGATGCAGATCATCCTCCCCGCCCTACAGGGCAGAGCAGAGAGATTTTCTGCCCTTCCGTCTCACCATGGTGACCCTGCTATATTATAGAAGGACAACAGAAGGACCAGGCACATTCTCTGCCCACAAGAATTTTACCTTCAACGCTCCGGAATCAAGTCCCGTGTGCTATTCTGACGTGGACCTGATGCCATCATCACCAAATATTGCTAAATATAGAGTTAATAATAAGCAAGTGTAGGCATGAAAGCTAACTTCATTCTTCTGACGACATGACAAGAGTGGTGGATACAGATTTGGATATAGAGCCTCTTCTTTCTGGCTCTGGCTCCTTAGGTGGGGTGGAAGTGGAAACTTTTCTGACTTCTTCATTGATACTTTCCAATAGAACAATAGCCATCTTCGCTGCCAGGGAATAATTGGCTGGGGTCATAAAAATGATGAGGTTAAAAAGTTATGATAACCATTAATGTTTACTAATAATAGTACAATGATTATTAGTGATGATAGTGGTGGTATTTTTGAACTGCCAAGTACTGCCCAATCTATTTGCACTTAGTCCGGAATCTGGAGGACTCATGCCCCTATTGTGATCTTGAGGGGAAAAGGTCTCTAACACTCCGAGTTACTCAAAGTGTGAAGGAGGATTAAAAGTTACATCCTGAACATTTGTAGACTGATATAAAGGTAGAGGATAGTACTATTGACATGGGGCCTGCACAGTTTGGCATCTGGGGTGTTGCCCCTCACCTGGAAGGAAATTGGCTCTTGTCTATTCCACAGTCGTTTTTTGAGCCGATGTAAGATAGGAGGTAGCACCAAAGATACTTGCAGTTCCAAAGCAATACAGAACACTGTGAATTCACAGCTTTCACCCGAAGAATGACTTTGAGTTTCATAGCTGATATGATGTCATCAGTACCCTGGCATTCATATCCCCGAAGTATTTTGATACACTTTCCATCTTGTTCCCACCCCCAGAGCACTTACTATAGCTCCCTATTATTATTTTGACTGTTAGTTGGACGCCAGGCTCGCTCTCATCAACCCTCAGCATTTAGTCTCCCAACTTTCAGTTCCATAACCTGAACATTGCAAACACTCAAGAGATATCATTTTCTGATTTTGGGTGGCAGCACCACCGGAAGCTTCCCTGAACTGGGCTCCCTGTCCAGGACCAGCTTGGAAAACATCTTCTGGAGTCACGTAAGGGAAAGGGAGATGAATGGGAAATGAGGTACAACAAGCAGAGGAGAAGGGAAAATGGGTGGCAGAGCCCATGCTCCCTCTAGACCATGATCCTGTTTAACTGGGGTGAAAGGAAGAAAAGACTAGTCTCCAATGCATTTTCAATTCTACTGCAATTAACTCCCCTGAGAGATTCCAGGTATTTGTCTTGATCTGCGTTGTGTGAACTCTGGTACTCGGTTGTCTGGGGTTCGGGTCGAGGGGAGAAGGGGAGTTTCCTCTGGGGGAACTGAAAGGATTAACCATGAAATAGCACCTCTGGTGTGGAGGGTTGTTGTTGGAGAGGCAAACCCCTCTCCAAGGGTCATGGAAGGGGAGCGTGGGAATAGAAGGATTAACTTTTTCCGGGCAGGAGAATGTGTCAAACCTACTCAAGCAGCAGTAAGGGTGGTGGGGGGAGGTCAATCTCAATTTCGGCTAAGGAGGTGGCTCTTGCACACTCGTCCCGTGGTCAATGGCCCTGCATTTAGAACCCCAAATGTAAGACAAAGGGAGAAGATGAATCGGGACGAACTGGAGAAGTGGACAGGAGGCAAGGTGTGGATGAGGTATTTCTCCCACAGGTTGTAGAAAGAGATGACTTCGGCCTCATAATCCAGGAAAATTACAGCCCGGCAGATAGGAAGGGCCATAGAGAGCTAGGTGAAGGGGAAGGTGATTCAGAAACTACCCCCACTTATTGACTGGAAGGCCATCAGTGAAAAGGTGTCCCTGGGGCAACTGGCACATTGTTCTTCATGTTCATCGACTCGAAACACACTGCCACCTCCAACTCTGGCCTGTCTCCCACCTCCATCTCCCAGTAGTGCCGCCCCTACATGAACACTGGGGAGCCGAAAAACGCAGCTACAATTTTCGAATCGGCCCTGTTGGTCGGGCCCATCCTGCGGGGCCTCCACGAATGTCAAACTTTTGCGATCCTGTGGCACGACAAAATGGGGATTGGCCGTTTGAGTCCAGGGTCATGTACACTGCGGAGAGAGAGAAAAGGTCGCGGTTCATTACACTACATGCTATCCATGTCTTCCACAGGTGTTTGGAGAGTTTGGCAGTAGGGAGGGGAACACTGCAATACAACACTCACAGTCAACGCCTGGATAAAGGTAGCTTGGGGATTCGGGCATCTTTGTCTCCACTACAGCAGTGAGAGCAAAGCGATGCAGGCTCCATCTGGATGTGTCTTTGCCCGCTGGAATAGGGAAGAGAAGAGCTCCTCCCATAGTATCTCCGGCAAGGGCTTTGGGAGAGGGAAAAAGCACATGTGGGAAGCCAATCAAGATTTCTTTGAGATTTCAGGTCCAAAGCCCTCCCAATATAAAGGACCTGAAGTCCCAGCCCATCGGATTGGAGTCCTACAGGCTAACACATGGCTGCCTCTATACAGGACAATACTCTCAGTCCGTCATTCAGTAAAATGGTGACTGTGATAGGCGACAACCTGACAGTCCCAGTCAGGGTCTTATGCTTTGATATTGCGTGAGACAGGAATTTGGGGTGGAATTTTCCAGAGGATTGACTCAGGAAGACCCCTTGGGTTTCCACTCACCTGAATATCTGCCGAATATTTCTCTCATCCAAGGGATCCAGCAGGCAGTCACTTCCAAGGACATGGTGGCCTTTGGCCATTGCTGCAGCACTGACACACTTCTGGAGAGAGCAAAGAGTCAGTCATAATTCTCTTCAATCTCAGGTCTCAGCATGTCACGTGGAAGAATTCCTTTGTGCGCTTCCAAAAAGTCCCAAGAAACCCCATGTTGCACGTGGACTCCTTGGTCCTTCATTTCTTGGATCGTCCAAGAGGAGCACAGAACATGTACGTACCTGTATAATGTTCCTCTGGCATCTTAAGGAGAAAGAAGACACTAGATTAGTAATAATAATAATATTGGTATTTGTTAAGCGCTTACTATGTGCCGAGCACTGTTCTAAGCGCTAGGGTAGACATAGGGGAATCAGGTTGTCCCACGTGGGGCTCACAGTCTTAATCCTCATTTTACAGATGAGGGAACTGAGGCACAGAGAAGTTAAGTGACTTGCCCACAGTCACACAGCCGACAAGTGGCAGAGCTGGGATTCGAACTCATGAGCCCTGACTCCAAAGCCCATGCTCTTTCCACTGAGCCACGCTGCTTCTAGTACTTCATAGTACTTGGGCTATGGACCTGTTCCCTGTCCAGATCCGGGGTTCGAATCCCTGCTCTGCCACTTGTCAGCTGTGTGACTGTGGGCAAGTCACTTAACTTCTCTGTGCCTCAGTTACCTCATCTGTAAAATGGGGATGAAGACTGTGAGCCCCACGTGGGACAACCTGATTCCCCTGTGCCTACCCCAGCGCTTAGAACAGTGCTCTGCACATAGTAAGCGCTTAACAAATACCAACATTATTATTATTATTATCTTCCTGTAACACGGCTCTCTGTGGGGGCACTGCATCAATCCCCTCTGCACCCGTTTCATTCCAACAGCTTAGAGCTGGGATCCTGAGATTCTATACACACACTCCCTTCGGGTCAATCAGGGCTGCCATCTCTGGGCTTGAAGCTTTGCCCATAGCCCTGGATGGGGAAATACCACTGGGGTCCTACTTACTATTCACGACCCAACTCTGGAGGACCCTCCCGAGAAGGGATATAGTGGCTCCGGGCATGGTCCTGCGGAAAAGCCAGAAGAGTCTCTCTGTGCTCCCTCCCCATCTCACTTCAAGTCTGCTTCCTGAATTCTCACATGCAGAAGCTCGATACTTGCCCTCTGGCACTTCTCCTCCAGCTCTGTGATCAGTGCCAGAAGAGTGTGGCTCTGCTGGAACAGATGTCCTATGTTTCTGCAGCTTCTCTCTTTCGTCCTTCTCCAGGCTCCAATGCTGCAGCTTGAGCTCTCCATCCAGGAATCAGTGCATTTTCTCAAACTAAGATACGAGATTCCCGCCTCCATTTCTGCACCTCCTCCTGGTAAGAAAGAAGTCGGGATTGAAAGGAGAGGCCACTGGACACACTGAAACTCCCACTAATGGTCAAGAAGGGACCCCTCACCCTGGACAGGACCAGAACCTCACCTTCACTATTGCTGGATTTCTGTTTTCTGCACCTCCTCGGTATCTGTCCACAGAGGATGAAGAAGCTCCTGGAACCTCTCCTGAAATGCATGATGCCCATCGATGACCTTGTGCTAGATCTTGGGCACGCACAGAATACGTATGTGCTGCTTTAGACCTCTCTCACCTAGTTTCCGGACCTCGGGAGTACGATAGGACGATATAGGCGTTGAACTGGTCAGGGACATTCCAATTTGATGTTCAACACTTGCCTAAGGATGGCCACGGAGCACACAACTTTCCCTGTAATCCTGTGCAGCCTCCTCTATCGGACTCACGCTGTATTCCCCATGCTCCGTGGAAGAGTAGCAGGACACATAGATTGCGGTGTCGTCCTGACAGAACAGCTTCAGAGATTGCTGGTGTCTCTCACACAGCTCCTCCTCCTCGGCGGTGCCCCACAGTAGGTGAGGTCCGAGCTGCTTTCTGAGCACTGCCAACCTCCCCAGAGGTTGCTTGATCTCCAGGTGTTTCAGCTGGCGGGCCCCATGGTACTCTGGGCAGGAGAAGGACACCTAACATCGTCCAAATTCCAGAGAAAACATAGTCGCCAGAAGCTATGTCCACAACTGATGGTCTTGGTGTTGATGAAGTACTCCAAGCAATCAGAGCAGGTCAGCTCTTCCTGGAGGCATTTGTCCAGATCCATGGCAGTCTTGTTCCTCTGGAGAGGGGCCGAGGTCGAGTCATTGGAACTGAACTGTCCATTGCCCGCTGACCTGCCTCCAGTCAGAAGATGGTGAGACAAATCCCAGGAACTATTCAGAGAGAGTGGATCTCCACAAAGGGAAATTAGCGCCAATGATTATTCTGATGTCAGACTTCTGCTATGGGGCTCCAACTCTGGGTTTGCACTCCCCAGATCAAGGGAACTGTAGCATAATTGTCCCATTTAGTTGTATCTCCTTTCTTCAGTACTGGAAAATAAATGGATCTCTTCCAATAAGATGGTCATTGAGTGGTTAGCCATACCTGTTGACATAATTTGGTAAGGACTTCAACTGATTCCTCTCCAGCTGCCTGAAACACCTCAGTAGGCAGGTTATCAAAGCCAGGTGTCTTATTTTTGGCGAGACAGTGTAAAGCTGATCTAACTTCACTTTCCATGATGAGTGGCTCTAATTCCAAAGGAGGCTTTTCAAATACATTTTGTATATTGCCATCTTGCTGGTATAGGCCCTGTGTGTATTCTTTCCATCTCTGTTTGATTCCACTGGTAATATTTATGGTGAGTCCATCTTTGCTTTTGACAAGGCCAATCCGAGGACAAAGTGTTCTCTTAATTTCCTTAATCTTAAACTTTGGAGATTTTTGAGGAGGGGGTTTATTTGTCCTGAAAGTTTTTTAGAAAGGAGATCCTGGCAGCGGCGTGAATTATGGACTGGAGTGGGGAGAGACAGGAGGTTGGGAGGTCAGCTAGGAGGCTGATTCAGTAATTTAGGCTGGATAGGATGAGTATTAACATGGTAGCAGTATGGATGTAGAGGAAAGGGTAGATTTTTGCAATGTTGTGAAGGTGATGGATCAGGATATGGTGATGGATTGATTATGTGCATTGAATGAGAGAGGAGTCTAGGATAACACCAAGGTTATGGGCTTGTTAGATGGGAAGAACACTGCCTTCCACTTGGGGAGCCCAAGACACAAGTATCCCACTTCTGACACCAATGATTTCGAGACCCGAGTGGCCAGCTTGTTACCCGAGGCAGCCAAGGGAATGAGAACCACAATGTAGAAACCAGATAAGTAGGTCAAAGATTCAGCTATAGTGAGAACATAACTGTATCTCGCCAAACCCAGACATAAAGTTTTCCTACCATGAGTTTTCCTTACCAGCAGCATGGGTGTAATTTCCCCCTCCTCTTATGCTACACTTGTTGACCGTAACAACGAGCTTCTTCCGGATATGCCCTAGTCTATTACTTTCAGATAGTTTGTTCGGTTTCTGGCATTTGGGATAATATTGCAGTTTTCTTTCTTCTACGGTTTTCCTTCTTCTTCGTTTTTTTCTTTTCTTCTGCAGATCATTTATCCGGGGCCCCTCCTCCTTGGCACAATCCAATAGCAGAGGGCTGAGGGTTATGTTTGTTGAGAGAGTTAGTTTAGAAAGTTGATTACGGGTCAAGTTCATATTCAAAAGGGTTAGTCTCAAGAAGTGGGTCCAGGGGTTGAGTAAATGCCAGAGCCTTTAGTTCAGTCCATTTTCCTTCAACACTTCACCTCGACATCTGCATGAACGTGGCCCTGGATCACTTCCACTGCCTTTTCTGTGAGTAGCCCGGTGGGTGCTACAAACCTGACACCTCTTACATAGAGGGAACCAACAGAGTCTTTGGTGAATCAATAGCCATAAAAAAGTTCGAGAAAAAAACAATATGTACGATCTTTTGGTAATCGCTTGGAGCCTATCTGTCTGCTTGCGATAACAGGAAGCGATATGCTGAAGGGGATTAAGTTTAACACGTGGTTTAGGCAAGGTGCAAACTGCACTCGTCAGCCGGCGGGGAAAGTGGTGAGTCCAAGTGGGAAGAAAAAACCCGAAATGGGACAAGGATTGTGCCCCATATGCTTATTTGTAACTAACTTGGTTCTTGGTACTGCGGTTGGCACATAGTAAGCGGAAGGAAGAGGTGTGGCCTGGTGGATATAGGGTGGGCCTGGGAATCGGGAAGGTCCTGGGGTTTTGTCCCGGCTCTGCCACTTGCATTCTGGGTATCCTTGGGAATGCCATTTTGTTTTAGATGGGTGGGGAGCAGTTAGCCCTGCTCCCTCCATATTCATTCTTTCAATTCAATTGTATTTTCTGAGCGCTTTCTGGGTGCAAAGCACTGTATTACGTACTTGGAAAGTACAATTCAGCAATCAAGAGACAATCCCTGCCCACAATAGGCTCACTGTCTAGAAGGGAGGAGACAGAGATCAAAACAAGTAAACAGTGTTGCTGACAGTGATAGTGAGGCCAACCCCAAGATAACGACATTGAGGCCCTATTCATGTCAGGTGAACTACAAGATGGCTGCCTTCGTTGTCACGTGACCCATTCAAACTTCGTGAACGCGGCACTGTCGGTTGTAACTGGAACCGTCACGGGAATCGGTCGGGTGTCCCGTGATCAAGGAAGTGCTTACTGATTGACTACTGTTCCTAGGTATGTCTAGCCCCGATAGAGTGCCCTGCGCTAGTGTCAGGTTCCGCTGTACGAATAAAGCTGGTAGGGCAGCCTCGGATCGGGGAGCTGCCATCCCTCGTACCCCACCAGGGTGAACGGGCTGCTCGCCACTTTGCTATAGCTGTTTTTTGACTCGTTCTCTCGGGAGTCTGTCACCTCTACATCGACTAAACGAATTCACCCCCATTTTTGTCGATAACAACAGGCGTCAATAGTATCATTTTGAGTAAATAGAATTATAGCTATATACACATCATAAACAAAAATAAATAGAATTATAGCGATGGTGGAGGAGTGAAACGTTTTGACCAAGATCGCAAGGTCGTGAGTGGTTAAAGATTGACCCAACACTAGAGAGGAAGCACGTGCCAGCTAGAGAACTGCTCACGGAGTCTCCAGTCGGTCTCACCGTTCGTCACTGGTGACCATGACAATGGAGCACCGAGACCTCCCACGGGGCCCAAACTGCATCTAATAACTTAAGAATGTTCTGCATGCACTTAATCGGTGTCCCACGGGCAGTCAACAGCCCACACTCTTTCCAAATGGCCCCATGGGCATGTAGTACATGGAAGGCATACTTCGAGTCTGTATAGATATTTGCTCGCTGTCTGCTCCCCAGTTCCAGAGCACGGGTTAAGGCAATTAACTCAGCCTTCCGGGCCATAGTCCCAGGGGGCAGGTGATGTGCCTTGATGGTCTCATGTAAGCTCACTACAGCATACCCAGCATGACAGGTACCCTTATCCATAAAACTAGACACATCAGTGTGCCACTCCACCTCAGGGCTGTCTACTGGTACATCCCTGAGGTCGGGTCGGCTAGAGCATATAAGGTCTATTTCAGCTATACAATCGTGAACCAGAGGGGGCCAATCCTCCTCGCCCTCTGAGGGGATAGGGAGGAAGCTAGCAGGATTCAAGGTGGTGCATGTTTTCACCATTACCTCTGGGAAGTATAATGGAGAAGCCTGATATTAGGCTAGACGACTTCCAGTCAGCCACCGGTCACCCTTGAAATCAAGGACAGAGAGGACCTGATGTGGGCTAAGAAGATCGGTTGGCCCAGGGAATGTTTGATTGCTTCTTTGACAGCGAGCACTATGGCTGCCACAGCATGGAGACAAGCTGGCCAGCCCTCGGCTACTGGGTCCAGCTGTTTGGAGATATAGGCAACAGGTGTCATGTCTGGCCCCAGGGTTTGGGCGAGGACCCCAACGCAGTGTTGCTTACACTCAGCTACATACAGGAAAAATGGTTTGCTCAGATTCTGGAAACCCAGTCCTGTGGCGGAGGTAAGCCGCCTCTTAAGAACTAGTAAGGCAGCCTCCTCTTTCCGGCCCCCAGTTCAGAGGTTTGTGATCGCCCCCACACAGTGCACCATAAAGAGGCCGTACCAGGATCCCATAACTGGGGATCCAGATATGGCAGAATCCTGCCACTGCGACGAAAGCTCGCAGCTGATGCTTTGTCTGGGGGGATGGAATTCGAAGAATGGCCTCCACCCTCCCCGGGGCAAAGGTACGACCGGAAAGAGTAAAGACATTTCCCAGGTACACAACCTCCTGCTTATTTAGCTGTGCCTTCTGGGGAGAGATGCGATACCCACATTTGGCTAGATCATTTAAGACCGCAATAGTACTGCACTCTGAGCAGTTTCAGGTAGGGCTACAAATTAGGAGATCGTCTACATATTGGACCAGAGCGCTTGGTATCAGGTCTACTTCTCGTAGGTCGTTGGCCAGGCACTGCCCGAAGTGGTGGGGAGAGTCCCTGAACCCTGGGGAAGCACCGTCCAGGTACATTAGCAGGGGAGCTTCTCCTCAGGCGAAGCCCACCCAAAGGCGAATAGAAATTGATACCGCACATCAAGGGGGACATAGAAAAAAGCATCCTTCAGGTCAAGGACAGTAAACCACCTTGCTTCTCCTGGTACCTGAGACAAAATATTATATGGGTTCGGGATCACTGGGTGTACTGGGATGGCTGCCTCATTGATTTTGCGCAAATCTTGTACATAGTGATATTTCCCATCTGGTTTCCTCACCAAGAGGATGGGAATGTTGCAAGGGGACTCACAGGGCACTAAAAGCCCATGTTGGAGGAATTTCTCTATGACTGGCTGTAGTCCTTCCTGCGCCTTTGCTTGAAGGGGATATTGCCGCTGGTGTGGGAATTTATAGGGATCTTAAGGGGTACCATTACTGGGATGGCATTTATAGCCCACCTGGAATCCCTGTATCCCAGATGGTGGGATCCACTGATCCCGAAATCTCGGGGGGTGCTATGGCGGGGAAGAGTCCCACTGGCCTGACTAGGACGAAACGTGAACCAAGTTTTGTCATAATATCGCATCCCAAAAGGGGAGCTGGGGAGGAAGAGATAACCAGGAACGAGTGGGAGAAAAGCTTTCCCAGGCATAAGCAGGGTTGAGAGTTGGTTTCACGATATTTGACTGGAGTCCCATCTATCCCTACTTCCTTAACGGCTGAGGGACAGGTAGGACTGGAGTGGTCAGGCAAGACAGAGTAAGTGGCTCCCGTATCAATAAGAAAATTTATGATCTTACCTGCCACGCCCATGCTCACCCTGGCTTCGGCCAAGGTGATATCTTCCGGGGGACCCCGGCTGTTCCCTGGGCCCCCGTTAGTCATCGGCCTCCATGCTCCCAAATGCCAGGAACTGACTGGCCTGGGGTGGCCGGCTCCGGGGGCAATCTCTCTTCCAGTGCTCCCTTTCCCCAGAGTTATGGCAGGAACCCAGCGGGGGCTGCCAAGTGATCGACAACCCATCAGCCTTCCGTGGGCACTCCTTTCTCCAGTGACCCATCTCACCTCTAAAACAGCTAAAACACGGTTGAGCCTGGCGAGGGTGGGGTCCCGAGGCAGTGGGGGCCGGGGTCCCCAAGGACCACTTAAGGCCACCGCCAAGAGCTGGGCCTGTTCTTGTCCCTTTGCCCTAGCTCTCCGGTTCTTCTTCCTAACCACCAGGTCATGATTGCTAAAGACCTCTTAGGCGGCTCCCACAAACTGTTCCGATGGGGTCTGGGGTCCCAGTAGCTTTTTCTTAAGTTTCCACCTAATACCAGGTGTTGAATTACTTATAAAATGCATGTTTATAACCTGTCCTTCTGGGGACGTAGGGTCTAGGTGGGTATGTTGGTGGATTGCTTTGCCCAGCCTATTTCTAAAGGCTGCGGGGTTTTCCTCTGGACCCTAAGACACTGCTCGGAGTTGTTCGTAATTAACCTGCTTCTTTATGCCCCGGCGCATCCCTTCTAGGAAACAGGTGATCATATGGTCTTGATGACCCCAGTCGGGGTTGTTACCCTGATAGTTCCAGCCGGGGCCCGCGAGGGGGACAGGAACCACCTCGGCTGGGTGTTGACCTCTGGGGGCGTTTAGGGCCAAGTCATCCCCTGCCTTCTCAGCATAGTACCAAATTAACTGCTTTTCCTCGATCGTGGTGCAAGAAGACAAAATTGAATGGATATCGGCTCCCGATAGGTCGAATATCATAGTCATCTCCCAAAACCCATCAATGAATTTAGAGGGATCTCCCGAATAGGAACCTAACTTTCTCTTTGTCTCTGCAATGCCTGCCAGTGTGAAAGGGGCCATTACTCGCATTAACCCGCCCTTCCCCGCGACGACAGAGGGGAACAGTTGGGGGAGGCAGAGGAGGTTGAGAAGCAGGTTGGGAGGGTTCCGGCCCATATCAACAGCCGCCTCTAGTGCTGGGAGGGCTCAGAACCAGGGGACAGCCCGTTCCTTGATAATGGGGTGGATTTAGTAAAATGCTGGACACCCGGGGTTTCCAACTGAGGTGAGGATCGTCCAACAATCAGGGCCCCCTGGTGCAGTGGGGGTTGGGAGCTTCTGAGTAGTCGTTGCCACGGCCAATATTAACGGGGAGAAATATGGCACACTCGACACTCTTTGTTTAAAGGATCCTGGGAAAGAGTCATGAAGGGCTGGACATAAGGCACCTCTGTCCACATCTCTTCATGTTGACAAAATAAATCCAGTTGCAGAATAGGGTTAAATTTTAAGGATCCATATACAGGCCATTGTTCTTGGTCCTCTAGTTTATAATCGGGCCACTCCGTATTACACAAGAATATTAGGTACTTTAATTTCAAATCGCTCACACCGAACTTCTTTGTGTGTGTCAGAAGGCACCCCAGCGTAGAATCTTTAGGAACGGAGGCGGATTGCCCCATGATCAGTTAATTCCTACTCTCCCCTCTCCACCCGAACTACAGCCAGTGCGGCCCAGCGTCCCGCCTGCAACCAGCACCAGAAGTCCTTCCAGAAAGGTGTCCCCTTCTAGGAAGGCCACGAGGTTAAATTCACCCGCGAGGTAGACTCGCCCGACCCGGGGATGTCTCCCAGGTCTCTTACCCTGGAGGTGGGAGAGAGAGAGAGAGAGAGAGAGAGAGAGATAAGGATCTATCAAATCTTGCCAAATTATGCTGGTGCATGTTGATCGGCTGTTCTCCCTGATTCTGGGGGGTCCCCGTATGGCCACCAGAATGATGGTGGCCGAGTGAAGCATTTCGCCCGGGATTGCCAGGTCGCGGGCAGTCAAAGTATTGACCCATCACTCGAGAGGAACAAGAACAAGGCAAAAGGTTTTATTTGGGGATCCAAATAAAGGGTAACGCATCCGGCAGGCAACCACTCCAGAAGGGAATGAGTCGCGCCACCATTTTGGCAGGGCAGCCTTTCACTGTTGCTCATTGCCATGGTTTCTTTCTTCTTCAGCAATGCATGGGTTCCTGGATTGGTCTTTTTTGGCCGCAAGGGCGGTGTCTCGGGCGTAGGGTGATCTTTCTGATTTGGGGTGGGTTTCGTCCACCTCCGGGTTTCAATTACTCAGCATGCTCGAGCAGAAAGCTCTGAAGGGGAAGTCTTGCCCTACACCATTTTGTATTCCCTGCTTGTGTCCCCTCGTGCCTCAGTACCCCAGCATTATTATCATCCTTCTTATTATTGTCATCATTATTATTATTATCACCCTCTTGGGGAAGGGGAGGTAGGAAGCCTGTGGCCCCCAGGAGACGGGTCTGCCGGACCTGAGGCCACCGGGTACCCGGCCCATGTCCGATGAGCAGGTCACCTGAGGATAACCCAGGGGTCCCGAACGAACTGCATTATGGGAGGAAGGGGGTGTTGGCCCCTGTCACGTGACCCTGCATGGCGTCACCAACTGGAGGGCGCAGGACAAAAGGGGGGCTGGGGGGCTGGGCAGGCTGAGCGGGAGAGACGTGGTGGGTGCACAAGGGTCCTGTCTTCCCTTCCCTTCCCAACCCAGAGAGAATCCCGCCGTGAGGCCGTGACCCCTTTATGAACCTGCGCAGTTGTGACTGATGCCATCTTGAACTTTCAAATTGAAGCCTCCTTCCCTGGTTCTGCCCACTGAATGCCATTAGGAGGGGAGGGGGCTACCTGACCCTCCCCCTTTGTGACCCTCCTCCATCTGACTCTCCCCAGCTTGATCTTCCCCCTTCTGATTCTCCCCTGGATTGATTCTCCCCTTATCTGTCTCTTCCCTGTCTGCCTGTGCCCCTGTGACTGCCCCTTATCCGAGCCTCCTCAACCTGACTCATCCTCCATCTGATTCTCCCCTCATCATCTTCTCGGCCGGGCCTAACTCCCTCCTCAGGCTGATTCCCTCAAAATAACTGTCAGCTGAGGCAGCCGCTGGGGACCAGGAAGCTCTTAGAACAATGGTCTCTCAGTAAAAACTCAGTAAAGAGTTCAGGGATTGGCTAAAGGGGGGGATCGGCAATGCAGGCCCCCTTCCTCCTTTGGAGTCTCCCTTCCTCTCTCCTTTTTTTTGTATGTTATTTATTAAACGTCTATGTTAAGCCTGGCTTAGTACTATGTGCTGGGGCAGATTCAAGTCAATTAGGTTAGACACAGTCCATATCCCACACGGAGCTCACAGTGTGAACACCATTTTACAGAAGAGGTAACAGAGGCCCAGCGAAGCAAAGTGACCAGCCCGAGGTCAATTGAGAGACAAGTGGCCTATGTGCCATACACTGTACCAAGCACGTAGGTAGATACACCATAAGCACAATGGGCAACATTTCTGTCCAAATGGGGGCCTTTTATAACCCCTCAGACTCCCCACCTTCCCCACCGGCACATGCAGAATATCTGCTGGCTCCGGACCTGCCAGGCCTGCTCCACTGTGGCGGCTCTGGAAAGAAAGCAACCTGTGGGAAAACCTGCCTGTCAGTGGGGACGGGCAGTGGCCTCTCGCTCTCCGCCACTTTCCTCTCTCCCCATGTTGTAACGTTCCCTGCCAGGGCCGACACTGTGTCCTGCTTTATGGTTTCGTCACTCCCGATGGGTCTGCCCCAGGCCCCTCCCTCCGCTGACACTGTTAGACCGGAAGAACCCGAGGGGCGGGGACCGGGCCAGATTCCCACTTGAGGTGGTCTCACAGCACTCATTACAGTGTTCATGTTAATGTTCGTATTTGTTAAGCGCTTACTATGTGCCGAGCACTGTTCTAAGCGCTGGGGTAGACACAGGGGAATCAGGATGTCCCACGTGGGGCTCACAGTCTTAATCCCCATTTTACAGATGAGGTAACTGAGGCACAGAGAAGCTAAGTGACATGCCCCCAGTCACACAGCTGGCAAGTGGCAGAGCTGGAATTCGAACTCATGACCTCTGACTCCAAAGCCCGTGCTCTTTCCACTGAGCCACGCTGCTTCTTCTGCTTCTCAGAGCTACAGTGCTCTGGACACAGGAAGTGTTCCATCGATACCCTCCCCCGCCCTGCCCCTCCTGCACAGAGAACACTGGACCTTGAGTAACAAGCCCCAGAGAGGCCCAGACCGAGACTCTACCCCAACCCGCCAGACCGGGGACCTCACCCAGGCCTTGTGGTCCTAATTAACAGAACACCCCTGGGGGGCACCTACCGCCCCCAAACCCACAGACCCTCCTCACTAGGATCGGGTTGGATCACACACTCTGTGCTAGAAGCTGAGAAGTCAATTTAAGTGTGTTTTCCCCAATCAAATAGGTCCCAACTCTAGCTTAGTAGCAACACAGCTTCCCGTTCAGCTTTCTCAGATGGACAGGGCCCGGCAGGGCTGGGGGGGTGGTGGGAGGGCACTCCCTCGCCATGGTCACCGTTATTGAGTTAGGGGCTTGGTGAGGAAGGAGGCGGGGCGTGGGAGAGATATTCGGAATTAGGCGGGGCTTGTCACCAGTGGGCGGGACATCACCTGACCGTGTGCCCAGACATATGGCTCGAGTCAATTGGGCTCAGCCACTATAGGCTAGAGCGTCCAGGGGCGGGGCCGTGGACATCTCCTGCTCAGAGTCTTTGTGAGGATTATTGATTTCATGATGTTTCCAGGAGAAGGGGGAGGTCCACAGTGTGGAAGCCTGCTGAGAGTCAAGGAGGATTAGGATGGAGTAAAGGCTGTTGGATTTGAGAAGTCAGAGATCACTGGAGGCTTTTGAAAGGATTAATTCTGTGGAGGGAAGGAGGAAGGAGCCAGACTAGAGGGAGCCAAGGAGAGAATTGGAGAGGAATTTGAGACAGTGGGTGCAGAAAACTTGCTCAAGGCGTTTGGAAAGGAATGGTAGGAGGGAGATGCGGCAATAACTCGAGGGAGCCCTGGGGTCTAGGAAGGGTTTTTTTAGGATACTGGAGACATCAGCATGTTTGAAAACAGTAGGGAGGAAGCCATTGGAGAGCAAGCAGCTGAAGATGGTGGTCAGGGAGGCAAGAAGGGCGGGGACAAGTGTTTTGATAAGATGCTAAGTGATTGGGTAAGGCGCAGGTGGAGGGGTTGGATTTTGAGATGAGATGGGAGATTACTTTTTGAGATACTGCTAGGAAATATGGGAGGGTTGTCGAAGGGGCAAGATAGTGAGGGACCAGGGAGGAGCAGGGGAGATTTTAGGGAGATCACTCCTGGTAACCAAGGATCTCCTTCTTGCCATTTCTGCTGGCCTCTACTCCTTCCAGATCCTCCTTAACCACTCAGCTCCTTTTGATACTGTGGACCACCTCCTTCTTCTGGAAACATTATTCAACCTTGGTTTCATGAACATTGTCCTCCACTGGTTCTGCTCCTATCTCCCTGTCTGCTCATTCTCAGTCTCTTTCGTGGGCTCCTCCTCTGCCTCCCACCAGTTAACAGTGTGTGTGGGGGGGTCCCTTAAGGCTCAGTTTAGGGTCCCCTTCCATTCTCCATCTACACCCACTCCCTTGGAAAGCTCATACACCCTTATGCCTTTAATTTCTATATTCATGGGGTTGATTCCCTATTCTCCCTCCCCAGTCCTGACCTCCCTCCCTTTCTGTAGTCTCGCATTTCCTTCTGCCTTCCTGGAACCTCTACCTGGATTTTCAACTGGTTCCTCAAGATGGACACATCCTAACCAGAATTCCTCATCTTCCCACACTAACGCGGTCCTCCCACCGAATTTCCACCCACTGTAGAAAGCATCAGCATCCTTCCTGTCTCAGAAGCCTGTAACCTTAGCGTTATCCTCACCTCATCTCTCCCAGTCAACCTATATATTCAATCTATCACTGAATCCTGTCACTTTAACCTTCACAACTTCAATACAATTCTGCACTTTCCTCTCCATCCAAACTGCTCCCACGCTGATCAAAACATTCATTCTTTCATTCAATAGTGTTTAATGAGCACTCACTATACACAGAGCACTGCACTAAGCGCTTGGAAAGTACAATTCAGCAATAAAGAGAGACAATCCCTTCCCACAATGGGCTCACAGTCCAGAAGGGGTGAGACAGACCTCAAATCCAGTAAGCAGGCATCAATAGCATTAATATAAATAAATAGCATTATAGATGTATATAAACATCAAAACTAGGAAGCAGGCATTAATATCAATAAACAGAATTGTAGACCTTTACATATATACACAAGAGCTGTGGAGAGGGCAGGGGGTGTAGGAAGAGTCCTCTATCTGTGAATTCACCCCCTCCCTCTACTTGACCAACACACAGCAAGGACATGGAACTGCTACACTACAAGGTTGAAGAACAGGAGCTGTCCTAGTTGGGACATCCTGGGAATATGGGGAAGGCTAACCGGTTGAAGGGGGCTTCTCACACAAACGAATGATAAGTAGGGTATGTAAGAGGCATTGCTACAATCATTAGTTTTAGGTGTTTAGACGGAGCTCTGCAGAGCCTGCCCTGCTGATTAGCACCCGGACCCCTGCCTTCACTTGCCTGCTGTGCTTCAGCTATGTGAGTATACCTCATAAAGAGGCAGAACCGATCACTCTGTCACGGTTTCTAGTTTTTTGGTCGTCTCCATCCAATCTAAAGAACCCGGAGCCGCCTTCTGGTCAGTGTCCCCAGCTGACGTGGGGGGCATCCCCCCACAGGGGGTACAGCAAAGGGAAGGAGTCGGGGTCTTGGGGAGGGGAGGGGCATCTGAGGAAAGAGGGGGGAGTCTTGGAGGGCCTCTTGGAGGAGGTGAGCCTTCAGTAGTGCTTTGAAGAGTGGAAGTGTGATTGGAGGATTTGAGGAGGGAGGGCATTCCAGGCCAGAGGTAAGACGTGGGCCAGGGGTTGACGGTAGGACAGGCAAGAACGAGGCCCAGTAAGAAGGTTAGCGCCAGAGGAGTGGAGTGTACGAGCAGGGATGCAGAAAGAGAAAAAGGAGGCGAGGTAGGAAGGGACAAGGTGATTTAGAGCTTTGAAGCCAATACTGAAGAGTTTTTGTTTGATACGGAGGTTGATAGACAACTACTGGAGATATTTGAAGGGAGAGGTGACATGCCCAGAACGTTTCTGTAGAAAGATAATTTAGCAAGAAGAGTGAAGTATGGACTGAAGTTGGGAGAGACAGGAGGTTGGGAGGTTAGAAAGGAGGCTGATGCAGTAATCCAGTGGGGAAAGGATGAGTGATGGTACTAACGTGGTAGGGGTTTGGAGAGGAAAGGGAGGACTTTGGCAATGTTGTGAAGGTGAGACCAGCAGCTTTTAGTGATGGATTGGATATGCGGGGTGAATGAGAGTGGAATCAAGACTGACACCAAGGTAGTGGGCTTGTGAGATGGGAAGGACGGTAGTACCGTCCACAGTGATGTGAAGTTTAGAGAGAGGACAGAGTTTGGGAGGGAAGATAAGAAACTGTGTATTGGACATGTTGAGTATTAAGTGGTGGGAGGACATTCAAGTAGAGATGTCCTGAAGGCAGAAGGAGATGCGAGCCTGGAGGGAAGGAGAGAGAACAGGGGAGGAGATAGAGATTTGGGTGTCATCATATAGAAATGATAGTTGAAGCCGCGGGAGTGAATGAGTTCAGCAAGGGAGTGACAGTAGATGGAGAATAGAAGTGGGTCAAGAACTAACCCTTCAGGGACCCCTATAGTTAGGGAATGGGAGGGAGAGGAAGAGCCTGCGAAGGAAACTCAGAATGAATGGCCAAAGAGATAAGAGGAAAAACAGGAGAGGACGGAGTCAGTGAAGCCAAGGATACATTGAAGAGAAGGGGATGATCAAACGCATCTGTGTCAAACGCAGCTGAGAAGTGGAAGAGGTTAAGGATGGAGTAGGAGCCGTTGGATTTGTCTGGAAGAAGGTCACTGATGACCTTTGCGAGAACAGTTTCAGTGAAGTGGTAGGTGGGGAGGGAAGCCAGATTGGAGGGGTTCCAGGAGAGAGTTGGAGAAGAGGAACTTAAGGGAGTGAGTGAGGACGACTCGCTCCAGGAGTTTGGAAAGAAAGGATAGGAGAGAGGACGGTTTTATTAGGACGAGAGAGACATGGGCATGTATGAAGGCAAAGGGGAAGAAGCCATTGGACAGTGAGCAGTTGAAGATGGAAGTTAGGGAGGGAAGGATGGAAGGGACAAGAGTTTTTATAAGGTGGGAGGGAATGGGGTCTGATGTACATGTGGAGGGAATGGCACTTAAAGGAGGGAGGAGATCTCTGCTGATACTGCTGGGAACGATGGGAAAGAAGAAGAGGGGGTCGAGAGGAGGGGGGATGGATAAGGGGGAGGGGTGATTTGGGGGAGCTCAGGCTTGATTGTGCTAATTTTCCGAATGAACTAGGTGGCCAGATCTTTGGGGGTGAGGGGTGGGGGAGGGACAAGGGGCCTGAGAAGAGAGGTAAATTTCCCGACCCAGTGATGAGGGAGATGGCCATGGGTTTCAATAAGAGAAGAGAAATAGCTTTGCCAGGCAGAGGAAAGGGCAGAGTTAAGGCAAGAAAGGACAAACCTTTAGTGGAAAAGTTTGGCCTGATGTTTAAATTTCTGCTAGCAGCTTTGAGAGGCTCAAGCATAAGAGCAAAGCAAGTGGACAGTGGAGGTGATCCAGGGCTGTGGGTTAGTTGTGCGAGAACGACGAAGGGATAGGGGAGCCAGTGAGTTGAATAGAGAGGGTGGAGTTATTTGGTCACGTACCCTGTTCCACTTTGACTCCTGCATCAACCTTCTTGCTGACCTCCCTGCCTCCTGTCTCTCCCCACTCCAGTCCATACTTCATTCTGCTGCCGGATTAATTGTCTACAAAACCATTCAGTCCATCACTTCACACTCCTCTAGACCCTCAAGTGGTTGCCTGTTCCCCTCTTCATCAGACAGAAACCCCTCACCATCAGCTTGAAAACCCTGCATCAGCTCACCCCCTCCTATCTCACCTCGCTACTCTCCTAAGGCAGTCTAGCCTCTCACACTATGCTCCTCTCATTCCAAACTTCTCACTGCCACACCATCTCGACCCTCTGACGTCTCACCCATGTCCTGCCTCTGGCCAGGAACTCCCTTCTCCTTCATATCCATTAGATCAACGATCTCTTCTTTTTCAAAGCCTTATTAAAGGTACATTTCCTCCAAGAGGTCTTCCCTGAGAAATCTTTCATTTCCTCTTCCCACACTCTTTCCTGCATCACCAAAACTTCCTCCCTTTAGTCACTCCCTCCCTCAGTTCCACAGCATTAGTGTCCATATGTGTTACTTATTTATATTAATGTCTAACTCCCCGTATCGATTGTAAACTTGCTCTGGGCAGTGAATGTGTCTGTTATATTGCTTAGTACAATGCTCTGCATAAGTAAGTGCTCAGCAAATACCATTGAATGCCCTTGCCCTTAAATTTGCACCCTTCATTCCACTCTACTCTGCCCCACAGCACTCATGTCCATATTCAGAATTTATTCACATAAGCATCGGTCTCACCTCCTTGACTGTAAGCTCCTTGTGGGCAGGGAGCACATCTACTGACTTTGTTTTATTGTGCTTTCCCCACTGCTCTGTACAGTGCTCTGCAAACTGTAAGTGCTCACCAAATACAATCTATCGACTGATAAACATGGCCAAACATCATTGTATGGGGTTGCCTGTATCCTTTTCACCAGGCTCACACCACTGCCCTAGAACCCAAATGGGGTATGAGAGCAGCAAGATTTAGTTAGAAGTAGCGTGGCTGAGTGGATAGAACATGAGCATCTCCTCTTCTCTTCTGCATCACTCTGACTTGCTCCCTTTAGTCACTCCCTCTCTCAGCCCCAGAGCACCTATGTCCATATGGGTTACTTACGAATATACATTAATGTCTATCCCCCCCTGTAGATTGTAAACTTGTTGTGGGCAGTGAATGTGTCTGTTATATTGCTTAGCACACTGATGATGATTGAGGTCTTGAGTTCACCTTAGGAGCTTGCGCCTTAGGAGGAGAGAGGAATGAGGAAAATGCCCACTGATTGTGAAGTCTAGAGACCCCCTAAATAGCAAAAAACATCCAGACACAGAACGACCTCAGTCAAACCAGGGCTATTGTGAACCCAAGCAATCACCACTTGCTAGAGGGGAACAAAAAGCAGAAGGTGCCTTTTTTGTTGGAAAGGGACATTTATTACAAAGCGGAAGAAATGCTACAGCGGATAGGCGAGGGGATCCAAAGAAAGCAAGAGAGCAGTCTCCCTAAATAGCAAAAGAGCTACCAAACCAAGAACATCCATGGTAAATCAGGGCTGTGGTGAGAGTCAAGAAATCCCCACTTGATAGAAGGGAAGAAAAAAGGCAGGTGTCATTTTCGATGAGCAGGGAAACTCATTACAAAGGAAGAAAAAAGGGAAAGACTAACAGGTAAGGAGATCACAAGAAAGCAAGAGAAAAAAGAAACAAAATCAAGAAAGAAAGAAGAAAGGAAAGGGAGAGAGAAAAAACAGAAAGCAAGAGAGAAAGCAAGCAAGCAAGCAAGAAAGAAAAAGATGGAGAAAAGAAAGGATGAAGAAGGGTAAGAAAACAACATATTTGTTACTGTTTGCAGAATGCTGTGCTTAATTTGTCAGGTTCAGTTCAAAATTCCCCAGGCTTACCAGAACACTTTTATGAACTCACAGCCTGCCTTTCCACACCCATAAGTGCCCCATCACGAAAATATCTCCTTCCTCCTTCCCACCGCCCCATCGACCCCCGCTCCAAACCTCAAAATTGTCCTTTTCCCTTCCGACCTCATCATTCCCAGGACCTAATAACTTGCATTTTGCCATTCCCACTAGTTCTTATTCCCAACAAATTGCATTCTCCCAGCCCACCATCTCTTTCCCCACTCACTGAAACTCCAGCTTTCACAGTGGACACCCCCGATCCCCTGGTCATCTAATCTTCTCTTTCTCCAAAACCTTCCATTTCCTACACAATCCAAATCCCTCAATCTCTTGCTCTAAATTATCTCTTCCCTCTGTCCCACTCTTTCTCTCTGAATGGTATTTCTGGAGTAATTCTACCACAAACCTATTTGACACATCTCCTCTGGCTACAAAGTTCTGTGAAAACAGCCAGGAAATTTGAAATATTCCAATGCCAATTGCTTAAATACAGGGCTCTGAACAGAGTAGTTTCCTTTGCCCAGGCCAAGTAGAAGTTGCTGAAAAGGAAGGATCTCTCTAATAATAATAATAATAATAATAATGTTGGTATTTGTTAAGCGCTTACTATGTGCCGAGCACTGTTCTAAGCGCTGGGGTAAACACAGGGGAATCAGGTTGTCCCACGTGGGGCTCACAGTCTTAATCTCCCCATTTTACAGATGAGGGAACTGAGGCCCAGAGAAGTGAAGTGACTTGCCCACAGTCACACAGCTGACAAGTGGCAGAGCTGGGATTCGAACTCATGAGCCCTGACTCCAAAGCCGTGCTCTTTCCGAGAGCTTTTCCGTGCTCTATCAGAGAGCATGACCTGAATGGCTGCCGCAAGGGAACCAGCCCCGACCAAAGTTTCCACCTAGAGAAATGTTTCCTGAGTGATATTGTAAGCTGTTGACGTCACTAATAAGGGTGCCCCATCCGGGACACATTTTTATCCAAGTAGCTGTATTCAGTGGCCTCATTCGGCCTGATTCTCAGCATCTGTGCAGGGTCAAAATCTTAGAGCTCTTCCTCGAGAAGGTGCTTATCCCTCCAGAGCCAAATATCTGCAAATCTTTTTATGAAGGGGGTAATTTGTCACCAATCAATCCCCTCGTCTATGCAGGTGGGCCATCAAAACCTCGACCTCACCTATTTTAACTCTACCCTCTCCTTTGCCCAAAAACTACACCTTTTCATTGTTGTTGACATTTTCTGACCCTTAACATGTACAAATCAGAATGTATCCTTGTTCCACTCAAACGTTGAAGTCCCCTGACTTTCTGTGTTTCGCACCACTGTAGACAATGCCACCATCCTCTGTGTCTCAACTCCATAACCTCGGTTCATCTGACAAATGCAACCTACCTATGGATTCTCTCGCCAAATCCTGGACACTACACTTCAAGACACTGCTAAATCCACCCTTTCCTCTGTAGTTGATCCAAGGACTTATCCCATGCTCCGCCTTCACTACTGCACGTCAGTTCCCCCTGGAGGCATTTGGCCAGATCAAGGGAGCCATGATCCTCAGGAGAGGGACCAAGGTCGAGTCACTGCAGTTTCTGCCGATTGCCCATTGACCTATCTCCTGTCAGAAGGTAGCCACAGGATTGTTACTGACCCAGATCTTAGAAGCCATTCAGAGAGATTGGATTGCCACGAAGGGAGATCCAGCACCAGTGATTTATCTAGTCTCAGGGGTCTGCTATGGGACAGTAAGAGAACATTTTCATGTCTCGCCAAAGGGCCCAGTTTGGGTCCCGCTAGGTCCAGGCCTCAGTGAGCTGGACATCCTGGCCCTAGCGACTCCTTCCGTGCCTGGAATCACACTCTGGTAACGCAGTCTAAAGGTGCCTGGTCATAAGAGCTCATATCTGGAAAGCAGGAGACAGTGTGAATAGAAAGGACCCAGAGCCATACGATAACAATTGTTTCCGATGTTCCACGTGTACTATCCATTCACCCTGTCGCTCTCTACCATACACTTGGTCCCGTGCTCGGCAAACAGTAAGCCCCTTTAAGGCAAGGTTCCTATCGATTCCCTCTAATGAACTCAATTCAAGCATCTTGAGCAGTGCTCGGCACAGAGTCAGCACTAAATAAATCAGTGCTCGTAATAAGAGTTCGAAAAATGACTACAGGGGAGGCACCGTACTACTCGCTGGAGGAGTTACAATACATTGATTTTCAGTGGCAGAATCACTCAAGGAGTCCAGGATATTTGCTTGGAGATGCAGATTTCACAATAGGGAGGGCGACGAGAGAGTAGGTGGGTGTGGTCTGCAATCTCAAAATCAAATAAAAAGTGTGAATGCAGTTCTCATTTGTGGAAATTCCTTCTCGGAGGAAAGTTCTTCTCACATCTTGAGGGAGAGTTCACACTTTCGGCACTAGGGGGAAATCGCGGAGAGAAAGCGTTGACTCGGGTCGCCGACAACAAAAATAATGAAATGCAGCTCGTCCTTTGGGACTAGGCCTGCTGGGAAGTTAGTGTTCCATTTATACGATCCATTGACTACTCCTTCCTAAACACGGTATAAATTGCTATGGGAGATACAATAAAATCATTTTCCATAGAAAAGCATTCTACATTTCGAAGACTCATGTTAAGAAATCATGATTTCATAACCGTGTTAGCAGGGAGAGAATGGGAGTTGGTAGTCTACGGATTCCAAGTCAGCAACAAGTATTCAAACAAATGAAATGCAAAGAAAAGAAGGCCTTGGGCCTGTGAGTCAGAAGACATGGGATCTAATTCCTCCTCCACAAACGAGTTGGTTTTGTGACCTTGGGCAAGTGATTTTAATTCTCTGTGTCTCTGGCACCTTGTCTGGAAAATAGGTATTAGGACTGTGAGCCCCATGTGGCACGTGGACTATGTCCAGCGTAATCAGCTTTATCTACCCCAAAGCTTAGTATGGAGCCCAGCCTGTTGTAAGATCTTAACAGAAAAAAATAACAGAATCAAATGTATTTTCCCTCTAGATTATAAATTCATTGTTGGCAAGAACGTGTCTATCAGCTTTGTTGGTATGCCCACACTCTATGCCCAGTACAGTCCTATGCACAGAATAATCGCTCAATGAATATGATTGGTGATGATGATGGAGGCCTTGAGTCGACCTTTGGAACATGTGCATTTGAATGAGAGGGGAACGCGGACTGCCATGCCCAGAAGACAGACACCAGCCTCTCTCTCACAGCGGTCCACATTCTCCCTAAGTAGGAAAAGACCTACCGAACCAAGAACATCCATGGTAAACCAAGGTCAACGTGGGAACTAAGAAATCATCACTTGATGGAGGGGAAGAAAAAAGGAAGTGTCATTTTCGTTGAACTGGGACACTCATTACGAGGCGAGAATAAACAGTAAGGCAAGTAGGGGAGGAGAATACAAGAAAGCAAGGGAAAACGAGGGAGGGAAAGAGTCAACGAAAGAGAGGAAATAAGAAAATAAGCCCCCATTGAAAATACAGTCCTACATTGCATATGGAAAGATGTCTAATTGATTGATCACCTGGGAGTGAACGACCCTCGTTCGAGTGTTAACAAGGGTGAGGGAGAGCTGCGCACAGGCCCATGCCCCGCTTTCTCGCTCTCTCTCTGTCTCTATAAATATGGCCGCGAGGCCTCAACAACCCATTTGGTGGATTCCTTCGACGGAGCAACCTGTTGCCAAAGCGTGTCCAGTTGTTGACGGCTTCAGTGATGGACCCAGACCAGGTAGGTTGAATGTAACGCGGTTGAGAATGCGGGGGGATAGCAGGACTGGATTTGGGACTAGGAGGGTTCGTCCAGGACCGGGCAGGGGTAATTTCCCAAAGGGAGGGTTAAGAGTAAGGCTTGTAAGGCTGTTGAGCCTCTGAACTAAGGCAACCGCGGGGCTTTTGTCGGGGGCAGGTATGTGTGGCCTGGCATTCCTTCCATTTACCAACGTATCTCTACTAACTGCTCTTTGCTTTCCACCGGTAGGTTCCTGCTTGGAAAAGGCCACTCTCTCCCGCCCCGTGCAGGTCAAGTACAGCCCTAGACAGCCCAGCGGAGGTTGACTGCAGGATGGCTATGAATGCTGATCAATTCATAAGCTCTCCTGGCCATTCCCAGGAAGTTACGGAATTGGAGTCCATCCTCTTGGACCTGGAGGAATTGCAAAGTAGTGAGGGGGAAGAGGAGGAAGAGAAGGCAATGCTTCAAAGATTTCCAGGTATGATTTTCAGCACCGAAGGATTCGGACCCCAAGGGCTGAGGGGAAGGTTACATTACGAGAGGGAGCAGAAAATCATCATGAATTGAGCGGACTGGGGAAACCTCCAGCGCAGCGGGGCTCGGGGGATGAGGTTCTCAGGGTCCCAGGGAAGGCGGTGTAGATGATCCTGGAAAAGAAGGGGCCATAGAAGAGTGGGACTCGACCATGGCTTTCTTGTCTATGCGGTGCGTGCGAACAGTGGTGCAGCCTCTGATTTCCGGGATCTCCTAGGACTTCTCAGCTCTGGAAAGCTGCTCCATCACTCACTGCTCTTTCTCTCTCTTTCCGTTACAGAACCGCACACCTTGCCAAGCTTGTTCTCCTGTTTCGAGACGAGCGGCGGCGAGAGGAAGACTCCCGAAGCTGTCTTGCACGGAGACTCCAAGCAAAAGCGGCTAGGCAGAGACGAAGAGGAGGCAGTAGTTTCCCCGTACCCGAAACCGCTCGAAGAGACTCAAGATCTGCTGGAGTATGTCAACGGGTTTGCACAGTCCCTGGCTGAGGAAGACAGCCCAAGCACAGGTAAGCGCTTCGGCAGTTTTGGAGGGGCCAGCGTTTGCCCCATTCCAAATTCTCCTATGCATACCGCCTCGGGAGATACGTGGGCAAGTCCTTTGATTTCCCAGTTAAGTTGCAAGGGAAAGGGCCCCCGTCTTTTTCTGAGATGCCCCTCTCCAACCGATTCAGAGTTCCTTGTTTACTCTATGCAGTCTGCTGCTACCTACTACCCTGACTGTCCCCTCCATCCCCTCACTTTCCTTCACACTGTCCTTGGAGATTTCGGATTTGGAACAGACTTGCCGGTATAAGCCATCTGATTCACATTTGCTCCAATTTCGCAGGACCTTCCAGCTCACTTGGCCCAGCTTCTCCCGCCCCCGATCTGCACCAGAGACCATCGTCAACAAGAGCAGCACTAGAGGAGGTGGAGTGAATCATCCAAGAGCTCAGGGCTAAAGATAAATCTTGCCGGGTCGTCCCTTCTGAAGTATTGGAATATGACTCTGGGAGCCCTGATACAACAAGTGAGGCGGGCCAGGCCCCATCAGGTAAGGATAATTTTGAAGGAATCTGCCGCCGCCATAGGCTTGGACTGGGATCAGGACACCTCTGGCTGGAGAGCGCCTGGGCTCCCGTGGAGCTCAGGAGTCGTTGGATACTTTTGGGTGTAGCCATCGGAACCCCGGGCTGTTCGCGGTGGGGAACCCCAAGGCTCATGTAGTCCAAGAGTGCGGAGTCCTACTCACGGGGTGAGTCTGGATTGTTCCCTTCATATCTTCCTCGGTGCAGTTGGTGGGCTGAATTCCCTGAATCTGAGAGTAGGAAGGGTTGGTTTCAGAGACCGCCCCGAAGCTAATGGGTCTGAGTCTTTGCCTTTCAGCCCTGCCATCCACGAGTCATCCTGGCCTCGGGGGTTTCTCAGACTTCCGTTTCCATCTCTTGGAAAGCTACCGGTTTCTCCATACGTAGCCTAATGATATCTGCTGCCCTGACATTCTTCTCCGAGAGTTTTCCAGCTTCCTTCCTTTCACATTTCCCTTAGTCCTTGCGGATTCAGCACACACTAATTGATTCATGGTTTCTTTAATTCACAAGATGTTCCAGGTCACTTGGACCGGCTTTTCCCTACCCAGCTTCTCAACAGAGACCGTCATCCCCGGGGGTGGCTCTAGAAGAATTGGAGCAAATCATTCAAGAGCTTAGTGCTAAAGAGGAATTATGCCAGGCCCTTCCTCCTAATGTACTGGATAATTTCTCTGGAGGACCCTACCCGCCAATCACAGTGGAGCTGGTCCAAACAGGTATGTCAGGTATGATTTCGGGAGAATCTACTGCCACTTCCGACTTGGATCAGGGTCAGGACACTTCTGGCTGGACAGCACCTGAGCCAGTGTGGAGCCAGGAGATAATTTGGGGCGCAGTCGTCGGGACCCATGCCTATCCCGGTTTGGGACCAACAAGCCTTGCGTTCTCCCAGAGACCATAAATTTACTCTGCGTGTCCATCTGGATTTTTGCTTACATTCATTCATTCATTCAATAGTATTTCTTGAGCGCTTACTATGTGCAGAGCACTGTACTAAGCGCTTGGAATGAACAAGTCGGCAACAGATAGAGACAGTCCCTGACGTTTGACGGGCTTACAGTCTAATCGGGGGAGACGGGCAGACAAGAACAATGGCAATAAATAGAGTCAAGGGGAAGAACATCTCGTAAAAACAATGGCAACTAAATAGAATCAAGGCGATGTACATTTCATTAACAAAATGAATAGGGTAATGAAAATATATACAGTTGAGCAGACGAGTACAGTGCTGAGGGGATGGGAAGGGAGAGGGGGAGGAGCAGAGGGAAATGGGGGGAAAAGAGGGTTTAGCTGCAGAGAGGTGAAGGGGGGTGGTAGAGGGAGTAGAGGGAGAAGGGGAGCTCAGTCTGGGAAGGCCTCTTGGAGGAGGTGAGTTTTAAGTAGGGTTTTGAAGAGGGGAAGAGAATTAGTTTGGCGGAGGTGAGGAGGGAGGGCGTTCCAGGACCGCGGGAGGACGTGGCCCAGGGGTCGACGGCGGGATAGGCGAGACCGAGGGACGGTGAGGAGGTGGGCAGCAGAGGAGTGGAGCGTGCGGGGTGGGCAGTAAAAAGAGAGAAGGGAGGAGAGGTAGGAAGGGGCAAGGTGATGGAGAGCCTTGAAGCCTAGAGTGAGGAGTTTTTGTTTGGAGCGTAGGTTGATAGGCAACCACTGGAGGTTTTTAAGAAGGGGAGTGACATGCCCAGATCGTTTCTGCAGGAAGATGAGCCGGGCAGCGGAGTGAAGAATAGACTGGAGCGGGGCGAGAGAGGAGGAAGGGAGGTCAGAGAGAAGGCTGACACAGTAGTCTAGCCGGTATATAACGAGAGCCCGTAGCAGTAAGGTAGCCGTCTGGGTGGAGAGGAAAGGGCGGATCTTGGCAATATTGTAAAGGTGAAACCGGCAGGTCTTGGTAACGGATAGGATGTGTGGGGTGAACGAGAGAGACGAGTCAAGGATGACACCGAGATTGCGGGCCTGAGAGACGGGAAGGATGGTCGTGCCATCCACGGTGATAGGGAAGTCTGGGAGAGGACCGGGTTTGGGAGGGAAGATGAGGAGCTCAGTCTTGCTCATGTTGAGTTTTAGGTGGCAGGCCGACATCCAGGAGGAGACATCCTGGAGGCAGGAGGAGATGCGAGCCTGAAGGGAGGGGGAGAGGACAGGGGTGGAGATGTAGATCTGTGTGTCATCTGCATAGAATGGTAGTCAAAGCCGTGAGAGCGAATGAGTTCACCAAGGGAGTGAGTGTAAATGGAGAACAAGAGAGGGCCAAGAACCGACCCTTGAGGAACTCCAACAGTTAAAGGATGGGAGGGGTAGGAGGCGCTAGCGAAGGAGACCGAGAAGGACCGGCCAGAGAGATAAGAGGAGAATCAGGAGAGGACGGAGTCCGTGAAGCCAAGGTGAGATAAGGTATGGTCGACAGTGTCAAAGGCAGCCGAGAGGTCAAGGAGGATTAGAATGGAGTAGGAGCCATTGGATTTGGCAAGAAGGAGGTCATGGGTGACCTTAGAGAGAGCAGTCTCGGTAGGGTGGAGGGGACAGAAGCCAGATCGGAGGGCGTCCAGGAGATAATGGGAGTTAAGGAATTCAAAGCAGTGATTGTAGACGACTCGTTCTAGGATTTTGGAAAGGCAGGGTAGTAGGGAGATAGGGCGATAACTGGAGGGGGAAGTGGGGTCAAGAGCAGGGTTTTTTTAGGATGGGGAGACGTGGGCATGTTTGAAGGTAGAGGGGAAGGAGCCATTCGAGATTGAGTGGTTAAAAATAGAAGTTAAGGAAGGGAGGAGGGCAGGGGTGATGGTTTTAATAAGGTGAGGGAATGGGGTCCGAGGCGCAGGTGGAGGGGGTGGCACTTGCGAGGAGGGAAGATATCTCCTCTGAGGATCCTGCAGGGAAGTATGGAAAAGTAGTGGAGAGGATTGGTGGGGGGGAGGGGAGAGGCGGAGGGGTGACTTTGGGGAGCTCAGACCTGATTGTGTTGATTTTTGTGATGAAATAGGTGGCCAGATCATTGGGGGTGAGAGATGGGGGAGGGGGAGGAACAGGGGGCCTAAGGAGAGAGTTAAAGGTCCGGAACAATCGGCGGGGGTGATGGGCATGGGTGTCGATGGGGGAGGAGAAGAAGTTTTGCCTGGCGGAGGAGAGGGCAGAGTTGAGGCAGGAAAGGATCAATTTGAAGTGTGTGAGGTCGGCTTGGTGCTTGGACTTTCGCCAGCAGCGCTCAGCAGCTAGAGCATAGGAGCGTAGGAGGCAGACAGAGGAGGTGATCCAGGGCTGTGGGTTAGTGGAGCGAGAACGGCGGAGGGAAAGGGGGGCGAGAGAGTTGAGATGAGTAGAGAGGGTGGAGTTGAGAGCGGAGACCTGATTACACATTATCCTTCGTGCACTTGGTGGGCTGAATTCCTTAACTGCTTCTCCGAGAACGGGGAGAGAGACTGCAATGGGCCGATATCTCTGATTCTTTGCCTCATCCATGAGTCAACCCGTGATTGCCTGGCCTGGGTGTTTCTGATGTGGTCTTCTCCATTTCATGCAATTAGTTAATTTTACCTACGGAACCTGCTGCTACTTCCTGGCCTGATTGTCCTCGCCATCTGGTTTCAGTTTCCTTCCTTTAATGCTGTCCTGGGACTTTGCGGATTCGGGACAGCCATGGCCACAGATGCCAAGTGTCTAATGGTTTCTCCAATTCGCAGAACACTCCAGCTCATTTGGACCACCTGCTCCTGCTTCAGCTCCGCAATGGATACCGTCGTCACTGGCAGAGGCACAAGAAGACTTGGAGCAAATCATTGAAAAGTTCATCGCTAAAGATGAATCCAGTTGGGCCCTCCCTCCTGATTTATTGAATATTCTCTCTGAAGGATCCTATCCACCAAATGCCGTTGGGCAGAACCCATCAGGTAAATCCAATTTCCGGAGAATCCGCCGCCCCCGCCACAGGTTACTTTTGGGCGAGGCCGTAGGGATCCCGGACTGCGACTGGTTGGGGCTGCCAAGGCTCACTTATTCCCAGAACCCATGTTTCGACACTAGGAATGGGCCTGAATTTCCCTTTACAGCGATTTCTGGTTGCACTTCACGGGCTGGATTCCTTGGCTGCTGATCTGAGGACGGATAGGTTGGTATGGTGACTGCATTGGTTTGTTAGATCTCACTCTTTGCCTTTCAGCACTGTCGTCCGCCAGGACCTGCCCCGAAGCTCTCATACCAAATTTTCCTGCACCCAATGCATTCATGAACAGCTACCCCAGCGGGGCGATCCCGGGAACCAACCACATCGTTCAGATCATTAAAATCTTGCAGGAGAAGAAGAGCCGGCTTGACAGATTCAGCGAGCATCAACTCAGAAAATTGTGGGCATGGTTTGAAGTCACGCCATATCTGACGACTGAACAAGTTCAATCCTTGTCTTTTCAGCTGGGTCTGACAACGCTGCCGGTATGCTACATCCTGTCTTTTCTTGGTCTCACATCTTGCAGCATCCCTGCACAATCATTTCCCCTACCCCGGCAGTCCGACCTGAGGCAGTGGGCGTTTATTTTGAGTACTGAGGCAGAAATCTCTGGTGATTTCTCTATTTCATGTCTCCTTCCTTCCGCTTTTTCTCGGCAAGCCTCCATATTTGACCCTGAATTTTGACTCCTTTCCCTGGCTGATTTCTCCGAGAAGTTGTTTCCTCCCCATGCCGGTCTTGTGTGTTTGTGTTTTTGTATGTGTGTGGAGGGGTTTTCTGTGTGCCAGGGAATGGGTGAATGGGAAGGCTGTCTGTCACCCCTGACTTATTTTCTGCCCCATGCTATAGGTTAGAAACTGGTTCCGGAATCACAGGAAGAAATACAATCTGTGGATTGCCCCAAGACTTCAGACGCCCGTAAGTATCTCTGGGGGGAAGTGCAGGGAACGCTACAGTGATGTGTAAAAAATCCAAGCACTGGCAGCAGAACTACATACTATCATGTGGGCACCATGGATTTCCAGGGTGAGGAAGGTTTTCATGTAGCATTCTCGGGATGCTCCTCTCCCTCTGAAAAAAGCCCTCACAACCCCCCTTGAACCAACAGCTCTGTACACACATGTATATTCCACGCCAACACTCAGTTACACTTTCCCCTCTTTCTTTACAGGACCAACGCCCTTCCCTTCGTTCCTGGAATACCAAGTCTGGAGCCGGAAGGATGTGGATGCATTTTCCACCCCGCTGATGACCAATATCGTTTCTGGAAGCATCACCATGTTATCTGTACTCAACCAGTCCGGGAAGATGCACTTACAAAAGGATATCAGTCCTCAGACTTGCAAGACTGTTCTCCAACCAGGAAGCAATACCTCATCTCATCTTATATAATTTTAGCCTTTTCAAATTAAGTTGACCTGGGTCTCTATTTCTTGTGTCCATTCATGAAAGCTCCTTTCTTCTGGTTTCTGTGAGGTTGGTTTAGAGTTATGGGAGGATTGTATTCATCGTGTTCAGGTTGGCCGTTGGCTGGCCAGAAACTGGCTAGGTGAAAAGTTAATCGAGGAAGGTTTTCCTGAAGAGAAAGGTTTTCAAGGGTGCTTTGCAGTTGTGGAAGGATCATGTTGTTATCTAGCTTGTTGCGCTATGAATGCAAATAAGTCCCGAACTTCAAAATTGACTTTTTCACCTTAGGAATTTCCTAATCTGCCATGGGAGCAACTTGGGAGCATGTGCATGGACTATACAGGTTCAGGTGAACGAAACCAGGCAGAATAGCCACGGATACTCGGGTCTTCAGTTCCTCTAAATAAGAAAAGAACATCTGAACCAGGAATGCCCACAGTACACCAGGAATGTCGTGAAACTCAAGGACTCACCACGTGTTGGCAGAGAGGGAAAAAGGGAGGTGTCATTTTTGTTGAACAGGAGCAGTCAGGTGCAGTAGAGATGCAGCATGACATAGTGGATAGAGAGAGCATGGCCTTGGGAATCAGAAGACGTGGGTTCTAAATCCAGATCTGCCAATTTTCTTCTGTGTGTGACCTTAGGCAAGTCACTTCACTTCTCTGTGAGTCAGTTACGTCGCGCGAAATGGAGATGCAGACTGTGAGGGCCACATGGAACAGGGACTTTGTCCAACCAGATTTGCTTCTATACAACCCAGCACTTAGTATAGTTCCTGGCACATAGTAAGCACTTAACAAATGCTATTACTACTATTGTTATTAGTAGTAGCAAATGGCGTGGCTCAGTGGAAAGAGCACGGGCTTTGGAGTCAGAGGTCATGGGTTCGAATCCCGGATCGGCCACTTGTCAGCTGTGTGACTTTGGGCAAGTCACTTAACTTCTCGGTGCCTCAATTACCTCATCTGTAAAATGGGGATTAAGACTGTGAGCCCCACGTGGGACAACCTGATTCCCCTGTGTCTACCCCAGCGCTTAGAACAGTGCTTGGCACATAGTAAGCGCTTAACAAATACCAACATTATTATTATTATTATAATTACTACTACTGTTATAATTATTATTAGTAGTAGTATTACATAATGGTCCACAAGCTGAAACAGTCAGTCGAGGAGATGGCAAGGGAAAGGAAGAGAGAAAGAAAGTGAAAAAAAGGAAAGGATGGGAGAAGGAAAAGAAGGAAGAAAAAAAGAAAAAACGAAGAAAGAATAAAAGGATTTAAACCTCTATTACTAATTTGATCTCGAGTCTCCTGACTTATCATAACCTTTCAATGTACTCACTGACGTCTTTCCCACAACCCAATTTTCCCATTAGCAGGCTGATGCAGTTCTAAAGATAGGACATATAAACAGGGGTTGTATTGGCATGGTGGCAATTTGCTGGAGAAGAAATCAAGGATTTTCTCAGTATTGTGAAGGTTTACCCTCCAGGGTTCCGAGATAAAATCAACAAGTGGATTGAATGAGGCAGCTGAGCCAAGAATAGACAAAATAAGACAAGATCAGAGGCTAGAGGGAAATAAGATGTTGATGCATTTGAGGTGACCATCGTGCCTAAACAGGGGTGTTGAATTGTGCCAAAGGGTCCCACTCATTACTGGTGTGTGGATATTCGCCTTTGGCTTGATGAGTAGACTACTGTGTCAGCCTTCTCTCTGACCTCCCTTCCTCCTCTCCCGCCCCGCTCCAGTCTATTCTTCACTCCGCTGCCCGGCTCATCTTCCTGCAGAAACGATCTGGGCATGTCACTCCCCTTCTTAAACAACTCCAGTGGTTGCCTAGCAACCTCCGCTCCAAACAAAAACTCCTCACTCTAGGCTTCAGGGCTCTCCATCACCTTGCCCCTTCCTACCTCTCCTCCCTTCTCTCTTTCTACCGCCCACCCCACACGCTCCGCTCCTCTGCCGCCCACCTCCTCACCATCCCTCGGTCTCGCCTATCCCGCCATCGACCCCCGGGTCACGTCCTCCCATGGTCCTGGAACGCCGTCCCTCCTCACCTCCACCAAACTGATTCTCTTTCCCTCTTCAAAACCCTACTTAAAACTCACCTCCTCCAAGAGGCGTTCCCAGACTGAGCTCCTCTTCTCCCTCTACTCCCTCTGCCATCCCCCCTTTACCTCTCCGCAGCTAAACCCTCATTTTCCCCTTTTCCCTCTGCTCCTCCACCTCTCCCTTCCCATCCCCACAGCACTGTACTCGTCTGCTCAACTGTATATATTTTCATTACCCTATTTATTTTGTTAATGAATTGTACATCGCCTCGATTCTATTTAGTTGCCATTGTTTTTATGAGATGTTCTTCCCCTTGACTCTGTTTATTGCCATTGTTCTTGTCTGTCCGTCTCCCCCGATTAGACTGTAAGCCCATCAAACGGCAGGGACTGTCTCTATCTGTTGCTGACTTGTTCATCCCAAGCGCTTAGTACAGTGCTCTGCACATAGTAAGCGCTCAATAAATACTATTGAATGAGTACCCTCTCGGGGAGAACCCTCAAGACTTTGACCCCGCGAAGGTGCAGAAAATCAGGCCGAACATGGCTACTAATAGAGTTATGTCGGTTCTGTCCCAACATATAGTGGGCACAACTGGTGTATTTCCTCAGGGTTTAGTGCTCTTCTTGTTCCCCCTCGATCTCTTTACTTAGACATGGAGCAACACGCATATGACCCACAAGAGAAGCATCAATGGAAATCCAGTTACAACTGAAGTTTGTTTCCGTGCAGGGAGGGAAGAATCCCTGGAGAAGAGTGTCTAAGTGAGGAACTGAAGAAAGAAGGTGCCGGCCAAGAGAACTGGCTAAGAGAGAGGGTTGTTTCGGGTGCTAAGGTGGAATCTTACAGTTGAAAGCCAGCTTCCAGTGCAGTAGATGGAAGTCTTTCCTAATACTGTTAAATCTAAATAGAAAAGAGAGGTGAATTAGGATGGGAAAGTACAGCATCCTCGTCCAATAAGTTCCCAACACCTATGCTTCTGAACTCAGAGAGATGTTCAGCACAGTCACAGTTACTGAATAGTGGACATACAGTGTGCTCTCAGGAAGGACTGTACAAAGAGGAACACAACTGCCTGTCCAGGCCCAGACCATAGGGACCCTGGATAAATCCCAAAATCTGTTCCCTGTCTCCAGCACCACTTTCTTCTCTGACAAACTCAGCTTTTCCTCTCACAGGGATCATCTTCAAGTCTGGGGTCTCTGGTCTCCCTATTGTGAATCTAATTGATCCTCTCTGTCCAGGCTCACAGCTGCAGTGGCTTCCTGGTTGTCTGGCTGGTCGTGCTGCTCCTGCAGCCCTCCTTGCCGGAATTTTTCTCCAAATGCAGTTGTTGGTAATTGGATGTTCAAATCGGCTCTGTCCCCCATCTCCACCTCCCTCTTCTCTGTGTCCTGTGTCAATACGGTGCTGCATCTGAAGCTGTGGCTCCTAGTTTGGATTGCCTGGTTGCAGAAGGGCGCTCGGCCCTCTGGAGAACAGTAGATAATTCACCATGGGATTGGACTCGTCAGTAATGCTGATCATTTCCTGGATGTCCTCGGGCTGCGATCTGAAAAGTCTTCTAATGATGTAGAAATTTGCCCTCTCGCTGTTGGCTCAAATGGCAGGAAAGAGAAATGGCTGGAATGGAGGTAGGCTCAGGTTTATATTTAGTCCAGGGAAGCCTTTTCCTACAACTGGGAGAGTCTCCCATGACATGTGAGCTCACCTCCCTGCCTGTTCCTCCATTTGTCATTTTTTCCATGCCTTAGTACAGGGTTGAATTGTCGGGGCTGAAAAAATTCTTTTTCATCCCAATCGGGAACATAACACCTTACCCGACAAAGGTGTTGGCTGTATTGTTGCGTTGTTCTCCCCCAAATGCTTAGTATAGTGCCCTGCAAGTAGATTGCACTCAATAAATCCGATGTATTGTTGGATTGAGTCGAGCACAACACCAAGGGAATAGTCTTGTGGGACAGGAAGAAAAGTGGGACTGTTTAAAGTGATGGGAAAGAGAAGCAATGTGTTCTAGTGGATAGTGCCATAGACCTGGGAATCAGGAGGACCTGGGCTCTAATCAGTTAATCCATTAAGATCAGTAGCATAGCTAGAGGGGGAGGAGGGGGATGGTCTGCCCCGGGTGACAATTTTATGGGGGCGGCACTTTTAGGTCTGCGGTATAAGCCTGTATAGGCTGTATTGAAATAAAAGTGGTTTTAATGTCGGGACACTACTCACAGTTGAAGGACCTTTTCGATTTCAAGTTACTTAAACTATGACAAATGTATTTAAGCTATTTTTAATTTGGCCAAACAATAAACATTATCCAGTGATGTATTCAGGGCTGTTTTATCATTGTTGACAATGTGAAACCTGTGAACGGACTCAGGGAGCATTCTTTTAATGACACAGCACTTCTGTATGTGGGAGATGCCATCTTGGTTGTTATCAGATAAATTTCAGTTATTTTCCTTGACAGAAGTTCGTTCGAGGGTATGTGTTGCACTGTTTTTCGTCTTTGGGGCCTGGCCCTTCTGGCCAGACAAATTTTGGGCATGAATGAACTACCTGTTTTCCCCATTCCGTGGCAATGAGAGCCCCAAGGTGGGAGGCAGGCAGCCTCTGCTCTGATCATCCAGTCCCCTCACCAGCGATTAGCTAAGAATAATCGCAAGTATAGTCCCCTGTTCCTTTATTTTGTGAGCACTCTGAAAGGAGTGTCTCAACCTGACCAACAACAGGATAAGTAGCAATGCCTAGTGGAAAGAGCATGGGACTGGGAATCGGAGGACCCGAGTTCTAATCCTGACTTCACCACTTTCCCGCTTACCATCTGACCTTGGGCGTGGCTATGTTACTTTTTGGTGATTTGGCCGATTGTTTTGGTCGCGCCCTGGCAAGTTTTTATTGACCAACCGTCTTTTACCTTTGATTTTCAGCTGAACTTGTTTTTCCAAATTACTGTATTGTATTCCATCTTATTCACTTTCCTTGCCATTAAATTACCATCCGCTGCCCGGAAGGGCCCTAGTGAGCTAGCTGAAGGAGAAGGTGATTCAGAAACTGCCCCTACTTGTAGATTGAGGCCAACAGTGAAAAGGTGTCTCCTGGGACAACTGGCTCATTGTTCTTCCTGCTTATCAACTTGTAACACACCTCCACCTCAAACTCCAGCTTGTCTCTCACCTCCATCTCCCAGTAGTGCCTTCACAAGACGCATCCACAGTTTTCAAATCCGTCCTGGTGGTCGGGCACATTCTGCAGCGCCTCCATCAATGCCTCACTCTTCCGATCCTGGGACACGACGAGATGGGGACTGGCTGAATTTGAGTCCAGGCTCATGTCCACTGAGGAGAGGGAGAAGAGGTCACAGTTCATAACACCACATTTAGCAGTTAGAGAGAGTGACATTATAATGGGGCACTCATTCATTCATTCAATAGTATTTATTGAGTGCTTACTATGTGCAGAGCACTGTACTAAGCGCTTGGAATGTACAATTCGGGAACAGTTAGACACAATCCTTGCCCAGTGATGGGCTCAAAGTCTAAACTTACAGTCAATGCCTGGAAAGAAGTTGTTTGGGGATTCGGGCATCTTTGTTTCCACTGGAGCGGTGACAGCAGCATTACATATTCCATCTGGATGTGTTCTTAGCCCACTGGAATCGGGAAGAGAAGACCTTCTCCCATAAAATCCCATGTGGGAAGCCAATCAATATTTCATTGGGATTTCAGGTCCAAAACCCTACCAATGTCAAGGACCCGAAATCTCAGCCCATTGGATTGGAGTCCCACAGGTGAACACATGGCTGCCTCTATACAGGATGGTACTCTCGGTCCATCTTTCAGTGAAATGGCAGCTGTGATAGGCGACAACCTGACAGCCCTAGTCAGGGTCTTAGGCTGTAGGTACTACATGAGATAGGAATTTGGGGTAGAATTTTTCAAAGGGCCCATGGGCTTCCACTCACCTGCCTATTTGCCGAGTATTGCTCTCATTCCAGGCACCCAACAGGTGGTCACCTCCAAGGACATGGTGGCCTCTGGCCATTGCAGTAGCATTGGCACACTCCTGGAGAGAGCAGAGTCAGTAATAAAGAATTCTTGCCAATCTCAGACTTCAGCACTTCACTCAGAACAATTCCTTTGTGCCCTTCCAAAAAAATCCCAAGAACCCCCCTGTTGCACATGGACACCTTGGCCCTTCATTTCTTGGATCTTCCACAAGGAGTACAGATCACGTACATACCTGCACAATGTTCCTCTGGCGGGCTAAGGAGAAATAAGACACTAGATGAGTATTTGGGCTATCGATCTGTTCCCCATGCACAGTTTCCTGTAACATGGCTCTCCACTGGGGCACTGCGTCAATCCCCTCTGCAACTGTTTCATTCCAACAGCTAAGTGTTGGGATCCTGACATTATGTACATACATCCCCTTCTGGTCAATCACTATTGTTGTCCCCTGGGCTCAAATGGAGGGATACAATCCCTGAATGGAGGGATGCAACTGGGGTCCTACCATCCAGGTCCTGGCTCTGGAGTTCCCTCCCGTTAAGGGAAGTAGTGACTCCGGGCATGGTTCTGCGGAAAACCAGGATGAGTCCTTCTGTGCTCCCTCCCCATCTAGCTTCAAGCCTGTTTCCTGAACTCTCACGTGCAGCAGCTCGATAATCCCTCTCTGGCACTTCTCCTGCTCTGTGATTAGTACCTGAGGAATGTGGCTCTCTCGGACCAGATGTTCCTTGCTCTGCCTCAGTTTCTGCAGGTTCTCCCTCTCTCCTTTCTCCAGGTTCCGAAGTTGCAGCTTGAGCTCCTCATCCAGGAATCAGTGTGTTTTCTCAAATTCCAATATGAGATTCCACCTCTATTTGTGCACCTCCTCCTGCCGGGAAAGAGGTTGGGTTGGAAAGAAGAGTTAATAGGCCATCGAACACATTCAACCTCCCCAGCCCTGCTAATGGTCAAGAAGGGACCCTGCTGGATTGGACCATAACCTTACCATCACCATTGCTGAATTCTTTTTTTCCGCAGTTTGCACAGTATGCATCTCCTCAGATTCTGTCCGCTGGTGATGAAGAAGCTCCTGGAACATCTCTTGAAAGGCACAGAGGCCATCGATGAACTTGAACAAGAGCTCCGGCATACTCGGGAATATGTATGTGTGTCTTTGGGCCTCTCTCACCTAGTTTCCTTACCTTGGGAGTAGGATAGGGAGATATTCGCGTTGTACCGATCAAAGACGTTCTGATTCGATGTTGAACACTTGCCTTGGGATGGCCACGGAGCAGATAACTTTCCCTATATTTCTCCGCAGCCTCTTCTATTGGACTCACGCTGTATTCCCCGTGCTCCTTGGAACAGTAAGTGGGCCTAAAGATTGCAGTGTGGTCCTCCTGACAGAACAGCTGCAGAGATTGCTGGTGTCTCTCACACAGCTTCTCCTCCTCAGGCTTGCCCCTCAGTAGGTGAGGTCCAAGCTGCTTTCCGAGCACTGCCAGCCTCCCCAGAGGATCTCCAGGTGTTTCAGCTGGCAGACCCTATGGTACTCTGGGCTCGAGAAGGACATCTGAACATCATCCGAGCACCTGAGAAGACACTGTCGGCAGAAGCTGTGTGCACAGCTGATAGTCACAGAGTCGATGAAGTACTCCATGCAGACACAGCAGGTCAGCTCTTCCTGGAGGCATTTGGCCAGATCCATGGTTGCCATGTTCCTCTGGAGAGGGGCAGAGGTCGAGTCACTGGAGTCGCTCTGCCGATCGCCCGTTGATCTGCCTCCTGTCAGAAGACAGCCAGATCCCAGGAACCATTCAGAGAGAGTGGAGTTCGCTCCAATAATTTCTCTGGTGTCAGATCTCTGCTATGGGACTTCAGTTCTGGAGGTGCTCAAATACCAAATGGTGAATTGCACTTAATTTTTATCTGTGTCGGCATAATTATTCGAAACTCTCTCTTCCCCCTACCCTACATGTGGAAAGTGTGAACTCTCCCTCAGATTGTGAGAAGAATTATCCAAGTACTGGCCTTGATCTGAGTTTTGTGAACTCTAGTGCTCCATTGTCTGGGGTTTGGGCCGAGGGAACATGCATGTGTATATTGGATCTACCAACCCTGGGTGACTTAAATCTTCATTCGGCAGCAGCAATCGGCATGGACACCCAGGTCAAAGTGATGTCAAAGAGCTGTTCTTCAATGTCGATTTGAATTGGGGTATCAGGCTAGACCCAATTAATTTCCATTTGGGGGTAGTTGCTTGGCCCTGTCACGTTGTCCTCCTTAGCTCGAGATATATGATTACCACTTTATCCCATCAGGATCAGCAGCTGCATTCAAGGTTGTCAACAACAGCTGCTAACTGAGGGATAATGGCATACGTGCGGTGCCCACTTTGAGCTAATGGCATCTTAGTCAAACAAAATGAAGACCAGGCCTTTGGCCTGCCACATTCCACTTCTCTGTTCATGGTCACCCCGGGGATCCCAGCCACCTTGGTTACTGTGACCAGTGGGCTGCCATGTCCAGTACATGGTATCCTCTGCTTTTCTGGTCTAGGTGAGATCTTCCCAGGAGGTGGGTGAGACCAGATATATGCGAGCATGCGGTCGACTTGGGTTGCACTGTCACCTCAATAATACTGAATGACAAGTCCTCCTCTTAACAAAAAACAGACATTGACATCCATGCCTTGTCGTGTGTCCAACAATAAAGCAACAAGGTAGAGTGACAGGCAGCAGCAATAGAATGACAGTGGGATGCAGGGCTTCACTTTCATCTTGTCCTTTGTTACCAGAGACACAGGTCAACTTTATTTGAATAGGCTAAAAATATGTAAGATGAGATGAGGTATCGTGTTCGGGTTTGACAACACAGTCTTGCACGTCTGAGGGTTGATATCTTGTTCTAAATGTATCTCCCGGACTGGTTGAGAAGAGATGACGTGGCAATGCTTCCGGAAATGATATTGGTCATCAGCGGGGTTGGAAATGCATCCACATCCTTCCCGCTCCAGACGTGGTATTGCAAGGCTGAAGGGAAGGGCGTAGCTCCTGTAAACAAAGAGGGAAAAGAGTTACAGAGTGTTGGCGTGGAAGACACATGTGTGTGCAGAAGTATTGGTTCAAGCGGGACAGTGAGGGCATTTTTCAGAGGGAGAGGAGCATCCTGAGAAAGCTACATGAAAACCTTCCACATCCTGGAAATCCAAAGGAGCCCACCTGATAATATGGGGTTCTGTTGCTATTACTTGAATTTACACATCACTGTGGCGTACCCTGCATGTCCCCCACAGAGATTCTTACGGGCGTCTGAAGTCTCGGGGCAATCCACAGCTTGTATTTCTTCCTGTGATTCCGGAACCAGTTTCTAACCTATAGGATAGGGCAGAAAATAAGTCAGGGAGTTGATAGACAGCCCTCCCACTCACCCTCTCCCTGGCACACAGACAACCCACCACACACATACGAACACACACACACATGAATCCAGTCATGGGGAGGAAACAATTTCTCAGAGAAGCCAGCGAGGGAAAGGAGTCATACTTCAGGGTAAAATATGGAGTCTTGCCGAGAAAGAGCAGAAGGAAGAAACCATTAAATAGAAGAACCAGCAGAGACTTCTACTTCAGTATCCAAGATAAACGCCCACTTTCTCAGGTTAGGCTGCTGGGGTTGGGGAAGTGAGTGTGCAAGATTGCTGCTAAATGTGAGACCGGATAAAGACAGGACGTAGCAATACCTGCAGCATTGTCAGACCCAGCTGAGAAGACAGGGATTGAGCTTGTTCAGTCGTCAGGTATCGCGTGACTTCAAACCGTGCCCACAACTCTCTGAGTTGATGCTCGCTGAATCTGTCAGGCCGGCACTTCTTCTCCTGTGAGATTTTAGTGACTGGAACAATGTGGTTGGCTCCCGGGATCGCCTCGCTAGGGTGGCTGTCCACGCCTGCATTGGATGCTGGAGAAATTGGTATTAGAGCTTTGGGGCAGGTCCTGGCGGACAGCAGTGCTGAAAGGCAAAGAGTAAGATCTATCAAACAAATGCAGTCACGGCACAATCCATCCGTCCTCAGATCATCAGTCAAAGGGTCCAGACTGTGAAGTGCACTCAGAAATAGCTGTGAAGGGAAATTCAGACCCATTCCGAGTGTCGAACCATGGGTTATGGGAATAAGTGAGCCTTGGCAGCCCCAACTAACCGCAGTCCGGGGTTCCAAGGGCCACGCCCGAAAGTAACCTGTGGTGGTGGCAGCAGATTCCCCGAAATTGGATTTACCTGAATGGGCCCGCCGAACGGCGTTTAGTGGATAGGGTCCTTCAGAGAGATAATAATAGTAATGTTGGTATTTGTTAAGTGCTTACTATGTGCAGAGCACTGTTCTATGCCCTGGGGTAGATACAGGGGAATCAGGTTGTCCCACGTGAAGCTCACAGTTAATCCCCATTTTACAGATGAGGTAACTGAAGCACAGAGAAGTGAAGTGACTTGCTCACAGTCACACAGCTGACAAGTGACAGGGCCAGGAGTCGAACTCACGACCTCTGACTCCGAAGCCCAGGCTCTTTCCACTGAACCATGCTGCTTCCCAAGAGGGAAGCATAATCAGCAGGGAGGACCCAACTGGATTCATCTTTAGTGAGTAGCTCTTCAATGATTTGCTCCAACTCTTCTTGTGCCTCTGCCAGTGACGACGGTATCTGCTGCGGAGCTGAGGCGGGAGAAGTGGGCCCAAATGAGCTGGAGCATCCTGCGAATAGGAGAAACCATTAGTCAGTTGACATATGCAGGCAAGGCTGTCCCGAATCTGCAAAGTCCCAGGACAGCGTTAAAGGAAGGAAACTGAAACCAGACAGGGAGGACGGTCAGGCCAGGAAGTAGCCACAGGTTCTGTAGAGGAAATTAAGTAACTGCATGAGGTGGAGAGGACCATCTCAGAAAAACCCAATCCAGGCAATCACGGGCTTACTCATGGATGGCAGGGCTGAAAGGCAAAGAATCAGAGCTATCAGCCCATTGCAGCTGCTCTCCCTGTTCTCCTAAAAGCAGATTAGGAATTCAGCCCGCCAAGTGCACGGAGGATAATGTGTAAGGAAAAATGCAGACGGACCCGCCAAATAAATTCATTGTCTCTGGGAGAAGGTAATGCTTGTTGGTCCCAAACCAGGAAAGATTGGATCCCGACGGCCATGCCTCAAAGTACCTAGTGGCTCTTGAGCTCCACGCTGGCTCAGGTACTCTCCAGCCAGAAGTGCCCTGACCCTGATCCAAGTAAGAAGTGGCAGTAGATTCTCCCGAAATCATACCTGACATACCTGATTGGACCGGCTCCACCGCAATAGGCGGGTAGGGTCCTCCAGAGAGATGATCCAGTACATTGGAAGGAAGGGCCTGGCATGATTCATCTTTAGCACCGAGCTCTTGAATGATTTGCTCCAAGTCTTCTTGAGCCATCCCCGGTGATGACAGTCTCTGTTGAGAAGCTGGGGCATAATTAGCCAGTCCAAATGAGCTGGAACGTCCTTTGAATTAAAGAAACCACGAATTAGTTGGCATGTGAGGGTAAGGCTGTTCCCGAATCCGCAAGGACCAAGGGCAATGTGAAAGGAAGGAAGCGGGAAAACACTTGTAGAAGAATGTTAGGGCAGCAGATATCATTAGGTTACGTAGGGAGAAACGGGTAGTTTTGCAAGAGATGGAAAGGGACTTCTGAGAAATACCTGGGACAGGCTGACTCGTGGATGGCAGGGCTGAAAGGCAAAGACTCAGACGCATCAGCCTAGGGGAGTCTCCCTGAAATCAACCCGACCTACTCTCAGATTCAGGGAATTCAGCCTGCCAACTGCACCGAGGAAGATGTGAAGAGAAAAATCCAGATCCATCCTGAGAGTAGGACTCCGGACTCTTGGACTTCGTGAGGCTTGAGGCTCCCCACCAGAAGCAGACTGGGATCTCGATGGCTACACCAAAAGAATCCATCGACTCCTGAGCTCCACGGTAGCCCAGGCGCTCTGCAGCCGGAGGCGTTCTGATCCCAGTCCAAGCCTGTGGAGGCGGCGTATTCCTTCGAAATTATCCTTACCTGATGTTGTGTCAGGGCTCCCAGACATATTCCATTGCTTCGGAAAGGACGGCCTGGCAAGATTCATCTTTAGCCCTGAGCTCTTGGATGATTCGCTCCAACTCCTCTAGTGCTGCTCTTGTCGACGTTGGTCTCTGTTGCAGATTAGGGTCAGGAGAAGCTGGGCCAAGTGAGCTGGAAGGTCCTGTGAAATTGGAGCAAATGTGAATCAGATGGCTTATACCGGCAAGGCTGTTCCAAATCCACAATCTCAAGGGACAATGTGAAGGAAAATGAGGGGATGGAGGGGACAGTCAGGGTAGCAGGTAGCAGCAGGCCACATAAGGTAAGCAAGGAACTCTGTAAGGGTTGGAGAGGGGCCATCTCAGAAATACCCGGGGGCCCTTTCCCTTGCAACATACCTGGGAACTCGAAGGCCTTGCCCACATGGCCCCCATGGCAGAATGCATAGGAGAGTTTGGAATGGGGCAAACGCTGGCCCCTCCAAAACTGCCGAAGCACTTACCTGTGCTTGGGCTGTCTTCCTCAGCAAGGGACTGTGCAAACCGGTTGACATACTCCAGCAGGTCCTGAGTTTCCCTGAGCGGTTCCGGGTATGGGGAAACTACTGACTCATCCTCGTTTCCGCCTAGCTGTCTTCGCTTTGCGTCTCTATGCAAGCCAGCCTCGGTTGTCTTCCTCTTGCAGCCACTTGTCTCGAAGCTGGAGAACAAGCTTACCAAGGAGGGCAGTTCTGTGACAGAAAGAGAGAGAGAGAAAGCAGTGAATGATAGAGCTGCTTTCCAGAGCTGAGAAGTCCTAGGAGATCCCAGAAACCAGAAGGAGCAACACTGTTCTGACGTCCTGCTTAGAAAGAAAATCACTGACCAAGTCCAACTACTCTAGGCTCCCTTCTTTTCCAGGATCGTCTACACCATCTTCCATGGGACCCTGAGAACACCATTTCCTGACCCCCGCTGCCCTGGCGGTTTCCCCAGCCCGCCTAACCCATGCTACTTCACTGCTCCCTCTCATACCGTAAACTTCCCCTCAGCCCAAGGAGACCGACTCCTTCGTAGCTGAAAATCTTATCTGGAAACGTTCGAAGCATCGCCCCCTCTTCCTCCTCGCTCCTTTGCAATTCCTCCAGGTCCAGGAGGGTGGACTCCAAATCCAGAACTTTCTGGGAATGGCCGGGAGTGCTTATGAAGTGATCAGCATTCATAGCCATTGTGCAGCCGATCTCCAATGGGCTCTCTAGGCCTGTACTTGACCTGCACAGGGCGGGAGAGAGTGACCTTTTCCAAGCAGGAACCTACGGGTGGAAAACAAAGAGCAGTTATTAGAGATACGTTTGCAAATGGAGGGAAAGCCAGGCCACACATGCCTACCCTCGACAAAAACCCCACGGGTGCTTTAGTTCAGAGGCTCAGCAGTCTTACAAGATTCACTCCCTCCCTCCCATTGGGAAAATACCCCTGCCAGGTCCTGGATGAACCCTCCTAGTCCCAAATCAGTCCTGCCATCCTCCCGCATTCCCTACCGTATTACGCTCCACCTACTTGGTGTGCATCCATCACCGAAGTCGTCGATGACTGGACACGCTTTGGCAGCCAGTTGCTCTGTCGAAGGAATCCAACAAACGGGATGTTGAGGCCTCGCGGCCATATTTATAGAGTCAGAGAGACAACGAGAAAGCGAGACGTGGGCCCGAGGGCAGCTCTCCCTCACCCTTGTTAACACTTGAACGAGTGCTAAATGCTCCATAAGAAAATAACAGTCTCCCAGGCACAGGGCTGCCCACAAAGTAGGAGCTCAGAAAGTGCGATTTTTTAAATACATTTACATTTACTAAGCACTTACTATGTGTCAAACACGGTTCTAAGCGCTGGCATCAGTAAAAAATGATTAGGTCAGACACAGTCGCTATTCCACAGGTGGCTCACAGTCTGAGAAGGAGGGATACAAGGTATTCCCACTTTTACAGTTGAGGAAACTGTGGCATAGAGGAAGATAGGTGAGTTGTCCAAGTTCCCACAGCAAGTAACTGGCAGAACAGGGATTGGAACCCAGGTCCTCTGACGCCCAGGTTATCTCCATTCAGCTGTGCTGTTTCTTCATGGATTTCATATCAATGATAAGCAGTGATGATAACTCCGGATTGATTTTGAACATGCCTTCATTGAGAGTTCTGTTGGCCGTTACTTCTTTAAGGGATATCTTTTCCCAAAAACGTGGACATTTCCTGTTCCCTCCCTCTGGGGTGTTATCGCTGACTTGGCAGAGTGACTAGGATTGGCCAGGCTTTAAAATTCCCCTATCAATAAATTGGGGCAGCTATTTCACGTGTCAGATTTTCATCTGAATGGGATGAAAAAGCTCCTCCTTTGGAAATGAAGTGCTCTATTACTTCTGATTATATAGGGAAGCGGCATAGGTGGGTGAAAGTAAATAAGAAGACCTAGGTTTCAATCCTGGCTCTGCTACTAGTCCCAGGTGTGTCATCAGGCAAATTACTTAACTTCTACATGCCTCAGATCCCTCATCTGTAAAAGGTGGATTAAAGCGGTGTCATCCGGGGCTGAAAAATGACCTGACGGTTTAATCTCCTTTTTTTTGGTTTTAGCTGGCTTTAGATGGATTGAATGAGATTTGAGTTCATTGCTAGTCTCAGAGGGTAAGTTGCCAGTTTGGGAATCTACCTGAGGACTTTTGGAAAATAGGAATTGATTAGATTGCTGGGGGGGGGGGGGGGACGACTCTGCACTGTGCATTACCAAACTTGCCTGTCTTGCCTATTAGATTTGATTTTATTGCTCACATTGTGTATGAGGTGCCTTTAATCTAAATGAAATTTTTAAGTGCTTACTATATTGCCGGGCATTGTTCTAAGCCTGGGGATAGACGCATAGTCAGTGTCCCACACGGGGTTGACAGATAAGGTTGGACATAGTCTGTGATCCACATGAGGCTCACAGTCTTAATTGGCTGTATCCACCCCAGCGCTTAGAACAGTGCTCGGCACATAGTAAGTGCTTAACAAATACCAACATTATTAAGTAATTCAGGTAGGACAGAGTCTTTGTCCTAATTGAATTTGAGCAATTCATAAGCACTTATTAAATTTTATTTTCATTATTTTATGATTACTATCATTTCATGATTTTTATCACATGAATCCAACTAAGGATAATAGACTTGAGTGTGAGCACCGTGGGTACAAAGGCAGGGAAGCTTCTTGTTTTAGAGCAACAACACCGTGAAACTGGCCAAGGAGTAAATAAGCAGTGAATATTCACTAATGCAGAGGCCTCACCCTTCTAGTATGTGAGACACAGGTCATCCTCCCGACCCTATAGGGCAGAGCAGATATTTTCTGCCCTTCTTGCTCACCAAGGTGACCCCACTGTATTGTAGAAGGACAACAGAAGGACCGGGTACGTTCGCTGCCCATAATAAGTTTACCTTCGACATTCCGGAATCAAGTTTCGTGTGCTATTCTGAAGTGGACCTGATGCCATGATCACCAGAGTTATAAGATAGAGTTATTAATAAACAAGTGTAGACACAAAGGCTAACTTCATTCCTCTGACGACGTGACAAGAATGGTGGGTACAGATTTGGATGGAGGGCCTGCTCTTTTACCTACCCCTCTGACTCCCTCAGTGGGGTAGAAGTGGAAACTTCTATGACCTCCTCATTGACAGTTTTCATTAGAGCAATAGCCATCTATTACCAGGTACCAGGGAATAATTGGCTGGAATATTAAGAATGATGAGGCTAAAATGTAATGATAACCATTAATTTTTACTAATAATAGTACAATGATCATTAGTGATGATGGTGGTTGTATTTTTGAACCGCCAAGCACTGCCCAAGCCATTCGCATTTAGGCCAGAATCTGGAGGACTCGTACCTTTACTGTGATCCTGAGGGGAAAAGGTCTCTAACACTCAGAATTACTCAGAGTGTGAAGGAGGAATAAAAGTAACATCCTGAATATTTGTAGACTGATATAAAGGTAGAGGATAGTACTGCTGACATGGGGCCCGTACAACAGTTTGGCATCTGGGATGTTGCCCCTCACTTGTTGCTCCTCTGGGATGGATTTTCTCCTGTCTATTCCACAGTCTTTTTTCGTAGAAGATGCAGATAGGAGGTCACACAAAAGATACTTGTAGATACAAAGCAATGCAGAACACTGCAAATTCACAGATTTTACCCGAAGAATGACTTGAGTTTCATACCTGATATCGATGTCATCAATACCTTGGCATTCATACCCCTGAAATATTTTGATACACTTTCCACCTTGTCCCCACCCCCAGAACAATTACTATATCTCTCTACTATATCTTTGACTGTAAGGTGGACTCTCGTCAACCCTCAGCAACTCCCAACTTTCAGTTCCATGACCTGCGCATTGTAAACATTCAAGAGATATCATTTTCTGATTTTGGGCGGCAGTGCCATTGGAAGCTTCCCCGAACTGGGCTCCCTATCCAAGACTAGCTAGAAACCATCTTCAGGAGTCAGGTAGGGGATGGGAGATAAATGGGAAATGCATTACAACAAGCAGGGGTGAAGGGGAAATGGATGGCAGAGCCCAAGTTCTCTCTAGTCCATGGAGAACATGTCAGGCCAACTCAAGCAGCAGCAAGGGTGGTGGGGGAGGTCAAAGTCAATCTGGGCTCTCACAGTGGTCCGATGGCCAGTGGCCCTACATTTCGATCTCCAGAGGTAAGACAAGGGGAGAAGATGAGTTGGAGTGGACCGGAGAAGTGGACAGAAGGAAAGGTCTGGATGTGGCATGCCTCCTATAGATTGTAGAAAGAGATGACTTCGATCCCATAATCCAGGAAAATTACAGCCTGGCAGATAGGAAGGGCCATAGAGAGCTAGGTGAAGGGGAAGGCGATTCAGAAACTGCCCCCACTTATAGACTGGAAGGCAATCAGTGAAAAGGAGTCCCCTGAGGCAACTGGCACGTTGTTCTTCCTGTTCATCCCCTTGAAACACACTGCCAACTTCAACTCGGGCTTGTCTCCCACCTCCATCTCCCAGTAGTGCCACCCTGACATTAACACTGGGGAGCCCAAATGGCAGTTACAATTTTCGAATCGGCCCTGATGGTCAGGCCTATCCTGCAGGGCTTCCACGAATGTCACACTCTTCCGATCCTGTAGCACGACAAAATGGGGACTGGCTGTGTTTGAGTGCAGGGTCATGTACACTATAGAGAGAGAGAAAAGGTTGTGGTTTATTACACAACATGCTACCCCTATCTTCCACAGGAGTTTGGAGAGTTTGGCAGTAGGGAGGGGGACACTGCAATGAGACACACAGTCAATGCCTGGATAAAGGTAGCTGGTAGCTTGGGGATTCCGGCATCTTTGTCTCCACTACAGCAGTGAGAGCAGCGATGCAGGCACCATCTGGACGTATTCTTAGCTCACTGGAATCGGGAAGAGCTCCTCCCATAATATTCCCCTCCAGGGCTTTGGGAGAGGGAAAAAGCACATGTGGGGAGCCAATCAAAATTTCTTCGGGATTTCAGGTCCAAAGCTCTCCCCATATTAAGGACCTGAAGTCCCAGTCCATTGGACTGGAGTCTCACAGGCTAACACATGGCTGCCTCTATATTGGACAATATTACTGGTCCATCCTTCAGTGAAATGGCAGCTGTGATCGGCGACAACCTGACAGTCCCAGTCAGGGTCTTACACTTCGGCACTGCGTGAGACAGGAATTTGGGGTGGAATTTTCCAGAGGATTGACTCAGGAAGAACCAATGGGTTTCCACTCACCTGAATATCTGCGGAGTATTTCTCTCATCCCAGGGATCCAGCAGGCGTTCACTTCCACGACATAGTGGCCTTTGGCCATTGCTGCAGCACTGACACACTCCTGGAGAGAGCAAAGAGTCGGTCACAATTCTCTTCAATCTCAGGCCTCAGCATGTCACGTGGAAGAATTCCTCTGTGCCCTTCTAAAAAATCCCAAGTAACCTGCTGTTGCACTTGGATTCCTTGGCCCTTCATTTCTCGGATCATCCATGAGCAGCACAGAACATGTACGTACCTGTACAATGTTTCTCTGGCGTCCTAAGGAGAAAGAAGACACTATTTGGGCTATAGACCTGTTCCCTGTCCATACCTTCCTGTAATATGGCTCTCCATGGCGGCACTGAATCAATCCCCTCTGCACCCCTTTCATTCGAACAGCTTTGAGCTGGGATCCTAAGATTCTGTACACACCTTCCCCTCGGGTCAATCAGTGATGTCGTCTCTAGGCATGAAGCTTTGCCTATAGCCCTGGATGGAGAAATACATCTGGGGTCCTATTATTCACAACCCAGCTCTGGGGGACCCTCCCGAGAAAGGATATAGTGGCTCTGGCCATGGTCCAGCGGAAAACCCAGAAGAGTCTTTTTGTGCTCCCTCCCCATCTCACTTCAAGCCTGTTTCCTGAACTCTCATGTGCAGAAGCTCGATGCTCCCCCTCTGGCACTTCTCCTCTAGCTCTGTGATCAGTGCCGGAAGAGTGTGGCTCTACTGGAACAGATGTTCCTCACTCTACCTAAGTTTCTGCAGATTCTCCCTTTCATCCTTCTCCAGGCTCCAATGCCACAGCTTGAGCTCCACATCCAGGAATCAGTGCATTTTCTCAAAACTAAGATATGAGATTCCTGCCTCCATTTCTGCGCCTCCTCCTGCCAAGAAAGAAGTAGGGGTGGAAAGGAGAGTCAATAGGCCATTGGACATATTGAACCTCCCACTAATGGTCAAGAAGGAACCCCTCACCATGGACAGGACCAGAACCTCACCTTCACTATCACAGAATTCCTTTTTTCTGCAGCTAGCAGTCTGCACCTCCTCAGTTTCTATCCACAGAGGATGAAGAACCTCCTGGAACCTCTCCTGAAATGCACAATGCCCGTCGATGACCTTGTACTAGATCTTGGGCACGCATAGAATACATATGTGCTGCTTTTGGGCCTCTCTCACCTATTTTCTGGACCTCGGGAGTACGATAGGGAGATATTGTCATTGAACCAGTCAAGGACGTTCCAATTTGACGTTCAACACTTGCCTTGGGATGGACACAAAGCAGACAACTTTCCCTGTAATCCTTTGCAGCCTCTTCTATCAGACTCACGCTACAGTCCCCATGCTCCGTGGAACAGTAGCAGGACACATAGATTGCAGCGTCGTCCTCCTGACAGAACAGCTTCAGAGATGGCTGGTGTCTCTCACACAGCTTCTTTCCTCAGCGGTGTCCCGCAGTAGGTGAGGTCTGAGCTGCTTTCTGAGCACTGCCAGCCTCCCCAGAGGTTGCTTGATCTCCAGGTGTTTCAACTGGCAGGCCCCATGGTACTCTGGGCAGGAGGAGACCTGAACATCATCCAAACACCTGAGAAAACATAGTCGACAGAATGTATGTCCACAGCTGATGGTGACGGAGTTGATGAAGTACACCATGCAAAAGAGCAGGTCAGCTGTTCCTGAAGGCATTTAGCCAGATCCGTGGTAGCCTTGTTCCTCCAGAGAGGGGCCGAGGTCGAGTCACTGGAACCGGGCTCTTCATTGCCTGTTGACCTGGCTCCAGTCAGCAGATAGCCAGACACATAGCCAGACAGATAGCCAGACAGTTGTTCCTATCGAAGATCCCAGGAACCAATCAGAGAGAGTGGATTTCCACAAAGGGAAATTTGTGCCAATACTTTCTCTGGTATCAGACCTCTGCTAACGGGCTTCAACTCTTGAGGTGCACTCCCCAGATCAAGGAAATTGTATGATGATTGTCACAATTTGTTGTATCTTCTTCTTTCAGTATTGGAACACAAATAGATCTCTTTCAATCAGATGGTCATTGAGTGGTTCGCCATACCTATTGACATAATTTGATAAGGACTTTAACTGATTCCTCTCCAGCTGCCTGAAACACTTCAATAGGCAGGCCATCAAAGTCAGGTGCCTTATTTTTGGCGAGACAGTATAAAGCTGATCTAACTTCACTTTCCATGATGAGTGGCTCTAATTCCAAAGGAGCCTTTTCAAATACTTCTTTTATATTGTTATCTTTCTGGTAGAGGCCCTGTGTGTATTCTTTCCATCTCTGTTTGATTCCACTGGTATCATTTATGATGAGTCCATCTTTGCTTTTTGGCAAGGCCAATCCGAGGACAATCTTCTGAAATAGTGATTTTGTCCAACCACATTTGTTATTAACTTCCATTTCTTTACATATGCTGTTATAATATTCCTGTTTGTCCTTCCTGGCAGAGCACTGGAATTCTTGGTTCAGTTCTTTAACCAGGTTATGTTCTCCTCTGATTTTTGCTTCCTTCCCTTTTGGGCTACTTCCAGAGTTATGTTTGACATCCATTTTGGCTTTTTCTTCTTCCTAACCTTTTACAGTACTGTGTCATTTTCTTCCTTGACACTTTTAATCTCCATCCACATATTCTCTGGCTCCTTGTCTGTGAGATTAAGCACCTCAAATCTATTTTTCACTTGATCCTTAAATACAGGGGGAATATTTGTCAAGTCATATTTGGGCAGCTGTAAGGCATGATAGATCCTTATACATTTTAGTCTGAGTTTACATATTAGCAGCTCATGATCAGCTCCACTGTCAGCTCCAGGCCATCTTTTTGCTGCCAAAATAGAACTCCTCCATCTCTTTCTGAAATAATACTGCATATTTGATTTCTATATAGTCCATCTGGATATGTCTATAGTCGTCTTTTAGGTGTGTAAAGATGGTGTTGGCAATAAAAAAGTCATTTGATTCACAGAAATCAATGTCAGTCCTCGGGTTGATTCTGATTTCCAAAGCCATATTTTCCAATTACCTTCATTTCCATGCCATTACCAACTTTTGTATTCCAATCTCCAGTGATAATCAACACGTTAAGATTAGAGCTTTTATCAGTCTCTCTCTGCCCTTCATCATAAATCCTATGCATTTCTTCTTGCTCTGCATCTATTGTTAGGGTATACACCTGAAGTTTGTCATATTGAATGGTTTTCCTCTGATTCTAACAGATAGCAATTGGTCTTTGACAGCATTATATCCAATAATTGTCTTATCAATTTTCTCTGTCACAATTCCTGCTACACCATTTCTTTTTTTTATCAGCATGAGTAGAGTAGTAGATGATGTACTCATTCGACTGGAAATTCCCAATACTAGTCCATTTCAGTTTGCCTATTCCTAGGACGTCAATCTTCAATAGGTCCATTTCATTTTTGACAATTTCAAACTTTCCCTAGTTCATACTTGGCACATTCAAAATTCCAGTGATAAGGGTATTTTTACAGCTTCGGATACTCATTTCTCATATAGCAACATCAGCGACCTGAGGTCTTGAAGGCTTTATTTTTTTGGCCACATCATAAAGAGCCACGATACTCTGAGACATCGTCTGCTCTGCTCATCTCCACTAGCTCTTTGAGTGCCTTTCAATATGAGGGGCTCATTTTCCATCACTGTATATGTAGTCATTTTGGTATTTGCATCGATAGAGTTTTCTTTGTAAAAAAGGGAAGTGGCTTACAATTCCCCCCTTCAATCAGAAACCTGAATCTCTGGTGTTGTCTTTGATCAACATTTTGAACATTTGATCAACTGCCTTTGACTCTTTCTCATGCCACTGCTGCCCAGCACAGGTGAATCAACTTTGTCCGATGCTACTGCTCTGACCTTTCCTTTATGAGTAACCCTAGCCAGAGTATCTTTCAATGACATAGCTCTATGCTTCAGTGATGTATTCAAACTCTTCTGCCACAGTGAGCGGTTGAGTCATAGGAGAGAACGTGCCCTACTGGACAATATTATTCGAAGAAATGACCCTAACAATAGAATTATTAGGCATATCAGTAAAGAACAGCATCATATAGTCAGATACAATTGAAAAATTTTGAAATAACAGTTCTTTACCGATAGTATTTAAGAATCATCCTTAACACTTATCTGTGATCATATTCCTTTTGTACTTTTCAAATCTTTGGGATATAATGCTTGAACCTTCCCAGCCCCTTAAAGGAAACACAGTTTTGAAGACAAGATAAACAAACAGCCAGGCCCTTTCCTTTACATATGATTGTGTATCACACAGAGTGACAAACATTCATAGAAATAATTATTATAATTATGATATTTGTAAAGCACCCACTGCAATGAATACAAGCAAATCTGGTTGGACACAGTCCCTGTTCCATATGGGGCTCACAGTCTCAATCCCCATTTTACAGATGAGGTAATTGATGCCCAGGGAAGTGAAGTGACTTGTCCAAGTTCACACAGCTGACAAATCATAGAGCCATTTGCCAGGTTATATTAGAGACTGAATACAGAGCTTATGTTGTTTTAACACTCAACACAAAGGAAGTTTCATATTAAACAGTATTTGAGCCAAAAGATCAATTTCACAGGCAAAAATTAACAAATAAATCTCATTTTCAATACATTCAATTGGTAATACCCAGCAATTAAATCCCTCTTTTGTGTGCAGCTGTCCCTTTATCAGACTTCTTAGATTCATGGCTGATGTAAGTTTCTCCTGCTTAATTCTGCTTTAGTTAATTCTTAGGAGCCATTCAGAAGGCTGGGACTTCAAATGGACCTTAGTTTCCTTTGTTCAGTAAGGGAGATATCTCATTGCTGGGTCCATTCCCCAAGAAATTTGTGCAGCCCAGTATGCCCACCGTGCTTTTAACAAATTCTTTAGTTTCTCCTCTAGCTCCCATTCATGAAAAATGAGATCCAAATATTACAAATTTTCCCCTTCAATCATAATATTACCTCTTCTTTCAGAACATTTCTTTACACCAAATTGTCATACTCTCATTTATGCAAAATTATATGAGGAATATTATATTGAGTATATTTTTATACATTCTCTTCCTCTTCACTCTATAATTTTATTTCCCTAATGAATGCATCAAGGCAAATTTCTTTGCTTTATCACATTTATAACAGCCGGATATTAGATGAAATTCTGTTCTCCACTTGTTTATACACCTCTTTATACCAAATTAACAAACACAGTAGAATGTCAGTGGAAACTCAGTTCCAATACCAGAATCACCACTCCTCCAGGCTTCCCTGGCCTTGAAAGAGCAATTGAAAAATTATCCTTTCCCAATTTCCTCTTTTACTTTACTAGTTGACAATTAACCTTCCCCATGAATTACCCATGTTCACACAGGTATTTCTTGTCAAAGTGCACAAGACACATTTTCACCACACTTCACAACACTGGCCAGTTCATTCAACAGAACTAATTTTATACATACTTCATAAAGACAAGCTACTGCAGCCAATCCCTCCTGTCAGATGAGTTCTTCATTTCCATTCCCCCAGAAAAAGTGCATAAATCCTTATCTTCCTGAGACATTGGCAATCCCTCTCATCTATTTTCACTCCCCCATTATCTCCTTAGAGACAACCCTTTGGGACTTTCCTTCATGCCTCTCACTCTTGTCCATCTTTACCTTTCCTCATTCCGGCCTCACCCACATCCATATACATAATCTCTCTACAGTCATCACCTCAAATTTCTACTCTTTGTCATTCCCAGAACTTCCTACATAACAATTCTAGCAACGGAACACGAGGGGGATCTTAATCCCAACATGTTAACACACTCTTTCTGGTACTAAAAACAGAACGGAGATGTTTTTAGGGAATCATAAGGAACTTCCCTTCTTCAACAGAGGCTAACTCTCCTTGGACTGTTTAGAATATTGTTCTTGTAACTCGCTGAGTTGTTCTCCAGTAAATCGAGTTATCGTTCTGCCCTCGTTACCTCTTCGCCTAGCCCAGGTGGAAACTCCTGCCTCCCCCTCAGGTTCCCCCCCTTTGATCACTGGGTAAAGTAAGGCAGGGGGAAGGGGACTCTCAGTGTGGTTTCCCTCTCCTGGAAATGGGAAGCCCTCACAATTTTCAGGGTCTGGGACCCGAGAAGAGATCCCAGGGTCCACTGGAGAAATCTGGACCATTTCCATCCAATAATAACAATAATAATAATAATGTTGGTATTTGTTAAGCGCTTACTATGTGCCGAGCACTGTTCTAAGCGCTGGGGTAGATACAGGGTAATCAGGTTGTCCCACGCGAGGCTCACAGTTAATCCCCATTTTACAGATGAGGTAACTGAGGCACAGAGAAGTTAAGTGATTTGCCCACAGTTACCCCGTTGACAAGTAAGTGGCAGAGTCGGGATTCGAACTCATCACCTCTGACTCCCAAGCCCGTGCTCTTTCCACTGAGATACGTCCACGGGGGGGGGGAGTGGCTTCCGTCGGGCCAATACCAATGATCCCTTCACTAAAGCGTCTAGGGTTTTTTCCAATTTGGCCATCCACCCCTTTCAGACCTGAGAGTTCGCTCACGAGGCAGCTTCGTCTCCTTCAGCGGCTCCCACTCTTTGCCCTATTGAGGCAGACTTGCAAACTTTCAATTTCTCCTCTACCCGTGGATAAGACAAACAAAAGGAGACTGATGATGACTTCCCTTCCTTTCCAGGCTTAAACTTCTGCCTAAGCCTTCTGCCAGGCTTCTATTTCTCCATTTAGGATTTCCTGGTTTCCCCAAGATCCATTTAACAACTCATTGACCCACCTAACAATGTTCCATCCATTCCTTTTCATAGGATCCTTGCATGCTTCACTGAGATCCTCCACCTCTCCCCTCGTCCTGGAGATCTATGCATTCATTCATTCAATCGTATTTCTTAAGCACAGACTGTGTGGAGAGCACTGAACTAAGCGCTTGGGAAAGTAAAATTCAACAATAAACAGTGACAGTTCCTGCCCCAAATGAGCTCATAGTCTAGCCGGGGGTGGGTGGAAGAAGGAGCGGGGGGAGACAGACATTAATACAATTAAATTATAGGCATATGCATTAGTGCTTTAGGGCTAGGGAGAGGAAGAGCAAAGGGAGCAAGTCAGGGCAACGCAGAAGGGAGTGGGAGATGAGGAAAAGTGGGGCTTAGTCTGGGAAGGAGTCTTGTGCCTTCAATAAGGCTTTGAAGGGGGCGGGCAGGGAGGGTAATTGTCTGTCGGATATGCGAAGGGATGGCATTACGGGCCAGAGGCAGGAAAAAAAAATAAATAAATTGGTATTTGTTAAGCGCTTACTATGTGCAGAGCACTGTTCTAAGCGCTGGGGTAGACACAGGGAAATCAGGTTGTCCCATGTGGGGCTCACAGTCTTCATCCCCATTTTACAGATGAGATAATTGAGGCACAGAGAAGTTAGTGACTTGCCCACAGTCACACAGCTGACAAGTGGCAGATCCTGGATTCGAACTCATGACTTCTGACTCCAAAGCCCGTGCTCTTTCCACTGAGCCACGCTGCTTCCAGGACGTGGGCCTGGCAAAATCGAGGCACAGTGTGAGGGTTAGCACCAGAGGATTGAAGCAGACTGGGATGTAGAAACAGAGAAGCGAGGTTTGGTAGAAAAGGCCAAGTTAATGGAGTGCTTTAAAACCAATGGTGAGGAGTTTTTGTTTGATATGGAGGTGGATAGGCAAGCTTTGGAGATTTTTGAGGAGGGGGTTTATATGTCCTGAAAGTTTTTGTAGAAAGGAGATCCTGGCAGGGGTGTGAATTATGGACTGGAGTGGGGAGAGGTAGGAGGTTGGGAGGTCAGCTAGGAGGCTGATGCAGTAATCTAGGCTCGATAGGATGAATGATTGCATTAAGGTGGTAGCAGTATGGATGTAGAGGAAAGAGTAGATTTTAGCGATGTTGTGAGAGCAACAGGAAATGGTGATAAATTGATACTGTCGGTTGAATGAAAGAGAGGAGTCTAGGATAAAACCAAGGTTATGGGTTTGTTAGATGGGAAGGACACTGCCTTACTGTCGGGGTGCCCAAGACACAAGTAAACGTGTGACACCAAAGATGAGAGTCCCGAGTGGCCAACTTGTTCCCTGAAACCCTATTAGAGGGGTTGTGTTTTGGGGCAGCCCAGGGAATGAGAACCACAATGTAGAAACTAGAAACCTAAGTCAAAGATTCAGCAATAGCGAGAACATAAGTGTATCCCACCCAACCCAAGCATAAACTTATCCTACCTTGAAATGATTAGTCTCATCCAGAACAAACATCTTTAACGAGGTGGACTGGGACAAGGGTCAGCGTGGCTCAGTGGAAAGAGCCCGGGCTTTGGAGTCAGAGGTCATGGGTTCGAATCCCGGCTCTGCCATTTATCAGCTGTGTGACTGTGGGCAAGTCACTTCACTTCTCTGTGTCTCAGTTACCCCATCTGTAAAATGGGGATTAAGACTGTGAGCCCCACGTGGGACAACCTGATTCCCCTGTGTCTACCCCAGCACTTAGAACAGTGATCTGCACATAGTAAGCACTTAACAAATACCAACATTATTATTAAGAAGTCCCTTGGGCCTGGGATGCCGCCACCTTCTCTTTGGAGGACAGTGAGCAGCAGCATGGGTGTAATTTCCCCCTCTTTCATACTATGCTTGTTGACCGTAACATCGACATTCTTCTGTGTATGCCCTAGTCTATTACTATCAGTTTGTTCGGTTTCTGGCATTTGGGATGAAACTGCAGTTTTCCTTCTTGTCCGGGTTTTTTTTCTTCTGCAGATCACTTAGCCAGGGCTCCTCCTCCTTGACAGGATGCGATAAACAGAGGGCTGACGGTCATGTTTGTTGAGAGAGTTAGTTTACGAGGTAGTTTAGGGGTCGAGTTCATGTTAAAAAGGGTTGGTCTCAAGAAGTGCATCCAGGGGTCGAGTAAATGCCCAGGTCTTTAGTTCAGCCCATTTTCCTTCAACACTTCACCTCGACCTCTGCATGAGCATGGCCCTGTATCACTTCCCATCAGGGATGTGAGTAGCCTGGTGGTAGCTACAAGCGTGAGATCTCTTACACAGAGGGAACCAACAGAGTGTTGGGTGAATCCATAGCCATAAAAAATGCGACAAAAATCAAACATGTACTATCTTTGGGTCATCACTTGGAACCTGTCTCTCTGGTTGCGATAACATGAAGCAATATGCTGAGGCAAATTAAGTTTAATGCATGGTTTAGGCAAGATGCAACTGCACTCGTCAGCTGGAGGGGAAGGTGGTGAGTCCAAGTGGGAAAAAAAGACTCGAAAAGGGACAGGGATTGTGCCCCATGTGCTTATATTGTAACTAACTCGGTTCTTGGTACAGCGGTTGGCACATAGTAAGTGAAAGGAAGAGGTGTGGCCTGGTGGATATAGTGCGCGCCTGGGAGTCAGGAAGGTCCTGGGTTCTTGTCCGGGCTTTGCCATTTGTCTGCTGGATGACCTTGGGCACATCATTTTGCTTTAGATGGGTGGGGAGCAGTTAGCCCTGCCCCCTCAATTCAATTTACTTAGTGCTTTCTGAGTGCAGAGCTCTGTATTAAGCACTTGGAAAGTACAATTCAGCAACCAAGACAATCCCCGCCTACAATAAGCTCACGGTCTAGAAGGGAGGAGACAGGGATCAAAACAAGTAAACAAGCATCAATAGTTATCATTTTGAATAAATAGAATTATAGATATATAAACATCATAAAAAATAGAATTATAGTGTCCGGGGTATAGAATTACAGCCTATAGGGTTATAGGCGGTGAGGTTCCTCCCCTCATCCAGGGTTGTCCCCTTCTCCGGCCCGGCCCTCTGGCGGAGGGGCAGGCCCCAAGCCTGCAGGCCTGGCCGCTTCCGGCTGGATCTGGCATGGCGGCCCCAGTTCCGTCTCTCTGTGGTATCTTCTCAGTGATCCTTTCTACCTGCCCTCTCTGGGCCCCGCCCCTATTGCCTCCGCCCTTCCCCCTTGATGGATGTCACTCGGCAGGGTGCGGGGAGTTGGCTTCAATTTGACAGTTCAAGATGGCGTCAGTCACAACCGCGCCGCGGCCCTTGGCGGGAAATGCATGGGGATCGCACTCTCGCCTCACCCTCCCTGATCCGGGGCGGGCGGGTCCAGCTCCTATAGACCCGCCAATCAGCGGGTGAGAGAGCAGGTGCCAGGTCCAACAGGAGGGGGCGGAGCGAGCCGGCAAAGAACAGCCAGTCAGCAAAGGAGGGAGGAGCGGCCAGGCCCAAGGTGGGCGGGGACAGAGGGAGCTCACAAAGAAAAGCCAGTCAGGGAGGGAGGGACGAGCCGCCCGGCCCAAGTAGGAGGGGGAAGGGTCAGCACGCGAAGAGCAGCCAATCATGGTGGCTCCGCTCCCATCGTCCCCGCCCTCCCCGGAGAAGAAGGAATGGAGCTGGTCTTGGGCGGGGCCGGCCGGGAAGAAGCGCCACGTCTCTCTGAGGGCGCCGCCTGAGAGGCCTCCCTGCCCAGGAAGGAAGGAGGCTGACCTACAGCTCGGGTCTCTCTGACTGGGCGTGGGGGAGGGGGGTACCAGCTGGAAAATCCCGCATCACTCTCAGTTTTGAACATCAGATGTAGATGGGGATGGGGATGCAGAAATTGAGTCCCAGAGAAATAAAGTGATATGTCTGTGATCATACAGCAGACAAGTGGCATGGATGAAGATGCAGATGAAGAAGCAGAAATTGAGTCCCAGCGAAGTAAAGTAACAAGTCCGCGATCATACAGCAGAGAAGTTGTAGAGTAAGGATTAGAACGCAGGTACTCCGACGCCCAGACCTGGGCTCTAACTACTTGGCCAGAAGCTGATCTAATGAAATCTTGAAGGGTCAAAATTCACCATGTTTACCGATGCCCTACCCTCAAAAATAAAGATGGAGGGGGGCATTGTGCATAACTTCATTTTGCCATTGAGAATGATTCCTCTTTCATCTCCTGAGAGGAGGACGTTCCCACGATTTAGAGAGCAAACCAATATCAACTGGGATCTGTGGACCCTCAGAGCAAAGGATTCCTTTCAATCGATAATGGGGCTGAGACTCAATTAGATCAATCAATCAATGCATCAGTCCTATTTATTTAGCACTTACTGTGTGCAGAACACTTAACCAACTGCTTGGGTGAGTACAATATAAGAATGAAACAGAGTTGGTCGCACAGTCCCTGTTCAGAAGGAGCTTACAGACATGAGTGGAAGACAAACATTAATATGAATAAATGAATGACAGATATGGATATTAGTGCAGTGGCGCTGAGTGAGGGCAGAGTAAAAGGAGCTCATGAGGGTGACACAGGAGGGAGTGGGAGAAGAGCGGATGAAGGCTTAGTCAGGGAAAGGCCTATTGGAGGAGCTGTGAAGGTGGGGAGAGTGATCCTCTGATAGATATGAAGAGGGAGGGCATTCCAGGACAGAAGCGGGATTTGGGAGAGAAGCCAACGTCTAGTTAGGAGAGATCGAGGTGCAGTTTGTAGCAGAAGCAGCGAGGCTCAGTGGAAAGAGCACGGGCTTTGGAGTCGGAGGTCATGGGTTCGAATCCCAGCTCTGCCACTCGTCAGCTGTGTGACTGTGGGCAAGTCACTTGACTTCTCTATGCCTCAGTTACCTCATCTGTAAAATGGGGATTAAGACTGTGAGCCCCAAGTGGGACAACCTGATTCCCCTGTGCCTACCCCAGCGCTTAGAACAGTGCTCTGCACATAGTAAGCGCTTAACAAATACCAACATTATCATTATTATTGGCATTAGACGAGCAGAGTGAGCAGGCTGGGTTTTAGGAAGAGAGCATCCAGATGTGGTAGGAGAGGGTGAGCTGACCAAAGTCTTCAAAACCAATGTTGAGGAGTTTCTGTCTGATGTGGAGGAGGACAGGAAACCAATGGAGGGTTTTGAGGAGTGAGGAGATGTGTGAATGGATTGTTAGGGAAATGATCCGGACAATAGAGTGAAGTATGAACTAGAGTGGGGAGACACAGGAGTCAGGGAGGTCAGTGAGCAGGTGCGGATACAGAAGTCAAGGTGGGATAGAATAAGTGTTTGAATCAGCAAAAGAGCAGTTTGGATGGAGAGGAAAAGGCTGATTTTAGCGATTTTGTGAAGGTTGAACAAACAGGATTTGGTGACAGGTTGAATGAGAGTTCAATTAAGAATAGAATGTGTGTTGAATGATAGAGAAGAGTCAAGGATAATACCTAGTTTATGGGTTTGTGAGCCCGGGAAAATGGTGATGCTGTCTACTCTGATGGGAAAGGCTGGGGAAGGACAGGTTTTGCTTGGGAAGATAAAGAGTTCGATTTTGGACATGATAATTTGAAGGACATCCAAAGAGAGAAGCCTTGAAGACAGGAGGAAATGTGAGACTGAAAAGAGGGAAAAAGATCAAGGGGGAAATTTGGGAATCATCTACCGAGAGCTGGGTGTTGAAGCTGTGGGAGTAAATGACTTCTCCGAGGGAGTGGGTGTGGATGGAGAATGGAAGGGGATTCAAAACAACCTTGAAGGACTTCCAATTTTGAGTGTGGGAGGCAGAGGAGGAGCCTGAGAATCAGACTGAGAAAAAGCAGCCAGAGAGATAGCAGGAAAACTAGCAGAGTAAGTGAAGTCGAGGTTAGATAATGTTTCCAGGAGAAGAGGGTAGTGGACAGTGTCGAAAGCAGCTGAGAGGTCGATCAGGATTAGGATGGAGTAGAGGCTGTTGGATTTGGCAAGAACGAGATATGTGACCTTAGAGAGGATGTTTTCAGTGGAATGGAGATAGCTGTGGAGAGATTGGAGGTGGTTAAGGAGAGAATTGGAGGAGAGGGTGGAGACAGTTTATGTAGCCAACTCGCTCAAAGAGTGTGGAGAGAAATGGTGGGAGGGAGATGGGGTGATTACTGGAGGGAGCCACGGGAAGAGTTAGCCATCCTCCTTGGCTTCATTCGGTAATGAGCTTGAGACAGTAGGCAATCGGAGCAGCGAATCAGGACCCCACACTTCAACCCCCACCCCACCCCAAACAAGCGACAAAAGAGGTAAAGAACTGGTCCCCTGGACCATAGCCAAAGCAGTTAAGAGTTGAAACACAACCACGAGCTGCGGGCAGCCGGACTCCTTGACTCCTTGACATGGGCCCATCTGCACAAACCTGGGGAAACCAGTCATATGGATAGTTAAATTTGTCATAATCTGTGTGTGTGAGTGTGTGTACGTATTTTCCCTTTTTAATTAAATTAAATATCGAATAAAACTTCCCGCTGTATACAGTGGTGGTTTGGTTTCACATGGAACTTGTCAGGGAATACCTGACTCAGTAGGAGCTCCCGGTTAATTAGGGCTGTCCAGGGGGGAGGTAAATCTCTGGATCTCGCCCCAAGGGATCAAAAATCTGGGTGAGGGGCACCTAAGGATCTCTTCCCAGGGAAATCTGGTTGAGGTGAATCTTTAGCAGCCTGGGGGATGCCAGTGAGAGCAAAGATCTCAGTCGGGACTCATGACAATGACATGTGTGGTCTTCACACCCTAGATTCTAAGCTCCTTGAGGGCAAGGGTTTTCTAAACTCCTTGAGGGCAAGGGTTTTATCTCCTGTCTCTATTGTCCTTTTCCAAGCACTCAGTGCAGTGTTCTGCAACCACTAAACCACAAACCCCCTATGGGCAGGGATCACATCTTCCAGTTCTCTTATGCTGTACATTTCCACGCGTTTACTGCAGTTCTCGGCACACAGTATGTAGTAAATGGAATTGATTGAATGGTAGTGGTGATAGACTTCTTCATCTTGCATATTCTGACAAGAATTGGGCGAGGTTTCTTGAGCAAAAACTGAGTTCCTCCAAATCAAGGGGAGGATCACATACCTGTGCTGTACCTTTCCAAAATTAAATGAAAAAGAAGCACCATAGTCTGGATTAACCACACAACTGTTATTTTGGATTAACTCCCAAAATATCGATGGCACATTTCTGATTTTTTCTGGGTTGTGGTCTGAGACATTGTACATATAAATTTTGATATCTTTTGAATCCCTGGGCTGTTATCCTATGTTCTGAAAATAGGATCTGGGTTGTCTTGGGTGTGTCAAGCACTGTCTTAAGCGCTGGGTGGATACAAGCAAATCAGGTTGGACACAGTCCCTGTCCCACTTGGAGCTCACAGTCTTAATCCCAATTTTTACTGATGAGAGAGAAGAGAAGTTAAGTAACTTGCCCAAAGCCACAAAGCAGACAAATATCAGAGCTGAGATTAAAAATCATGACCTTCCGACTACCAGATTAGTGCTCTATGCACTATGCTAAGAGATATATATATATGTAAGATATGTATGCCTGGGACAGAGTAAGAGTTTAAAAAATACCATATGCCTGGCATTAGGCATATATTCCTTAGGCATATATTTTATCGACTGGAGCTACAGTGGACTGAGCAGCAAGATAGATAGCTGGGAGCTTTCTTCAATTGTTTTTATATTATGACTAGATTTTAACATGGTTTTCCAGATAAAGTACACCTGCCTCTGATTAAGCCCCCATTTCCTCTTTCCCACTCCCTCTGTGTTGACATGACTAGCTCCCTTTATTCATGACACCTCCCAGTCCCTCAACATGTATGTGCATATATGTGCATTATTTATTTATTTCATCTGTCTCGCAGGCTAGATTGTGAGCTCATTATATTATACTCTCCCTAGCCCTTAGTACGGTGCTTTGCACACAGTAGACCTTCAATAAATGATGGAATGAATGAATGAATGGCCCAAGAATACTGAGGTTGGATGTAATGGAGAGAAGCAGTGTGGTCTATCTGAAAGGGCAGAGGCTTGGGAGTCAGAGGACGTGAGTTCTAATGCAGCGTCCACCCCATTTCTCCTGTGTGACCTTAAGCCATCACTTAGCTCCTATATGCCTCAGTCACCTCACCTGTAAAACAGGCATTAAGACTGTGCGCCCCATGTGGGACAGGGACTGTGTCCAACCTGATTACCTAGTATCTACCCCTGCGCTTAGTACAGGACCTGTGATATAGTCAGTGCATAACACATACCATCATCATCATCATTTTTATGGTCATGAGGGGTGATTGAGATATTTGCCCTGCCTTGCCTAGCCCAGGCTGCTAAAGATCACCCCCCTCCCCGCCCCTCAGATTCCTGCTCCCCTTGAATGAGATCCTTGGATGCATCTCCCCCAGATTCTTGATCCCCTGGGGCAGGCTCTATGGATTCACCTCTCCCTGCTGGGCAGCCCTATTTAACCGGTAGCTCCTAGTGGTCGGGCCCTCGCTGAAAAGTTCAAAGTGAAACCAAACCACCACTCTATACAGCGAAAAGTTTTTATTCCATGCTTAGTCTAATCAAAAGTAAATGCGCAAATTAACTTTGTGTGGACACGCACAAAAACAGGGACATATATATACGTATGTACATATCTATATCTCTATCTATCTATCTATCTATCTATCTATCTATCTATCTATCTATCTATCTATCTACCTATACCATCTGACTGTTTTCCTGAAGTTCATGCAGGGGGGTCCCACGTCAGAACAGCTCAAGGAGTCTGGCTGTCCGCAGCACATCATCCTGGATCAAGTCTTAGGTCTTTCCCAGGGGCCACAGTAAGCGTCTCGGTGCATTTCTTAGATTTTTTTTCTGTACCATCTCCCAAGGGCCAGCTCTTTCCCCTTTTTACCAACTCATGGCAGCTGTTTCGAAGGACTTGCAGCAAGGGGCGGTTCCTGATACGTTGCTCCAATGGACTGCTGTCTCAAGATTCTTATTGGGTAAAGCCGGGGGGACGGCTATTCCTCTCCCCACGCCTTCCCTGCCCGCTAATCAACTTTCTTCTGCCTTACAGCAAGGCACTTCAGTACCTCCTCAAAATCGTCAGCAAGTCAATTCAGCTTCTCCTCAAATTCCTCCCTTAATATTGTTGCTCACGGACTTTCTTACGAAATGGCTTCTGCGTTATGGGATGGATCAACTCTTGCTCATTACACGCATCACTGTCATTATCATCCTTATCATTATTATCATTATTATTATCTCCCTCTGTGGGGAAGGGGAGGCAGGGACCCTGTGGCACCCCCGGGGACGGGTCAGTTGGTCCTGTTGCCCACGTCCGACGGGCAGGGCGCCTGAGGAGACCCCGGGGGTCCCGCGGGTTCTGCACCTGGGGAGTGTGGGGGGTGGGGAGAAGATATGGTGTCATCCCCCGTCACGTGACTCTGGGTGAAGTCACCGCTTAGCTCCTCCCTCCCTCACTGACTTTCTGCTCCTTGTGAACTCACTGTGATGCTGAGCTCACTCCCATTTTGTGAGCCCCGCCCACTTTGGGGCCCGGCCTCGCCTCTCTCACTCGCTGATTGGCTGCCCTTTGCTCGCTCCGCCCCCTCTCGTTGGGCCGGCAGCTCCTCTCTCACCCGCTGATTGGCGGGTATGTGTGTGCGCGGGCCCCGCCCCCTCCCGCGGGCTGATGGAGGCTGAGGCGGGAAGCCCAACCCCACATCTTGCCTTGTTGCGCAGAGCCGCGGCCACTTTAAAAACTGGCGCAGCTGTGACTGACGCCGTCTTGAACTGTCAGATTAAGGCCTCCTTCCCTCGCTCTGCCACGTGAATGCCGTTCGGAGGGGAGGGGGCTACCTGACCCTTCCCCTATGTGACCCTCACCCATCTGACTCTCCCCAGTCTGATCTTCCCCCATCTGATTCTTGATTGATTTTCCCCTTGTCTGACTCTTTCTCGTCTCCCTGTCCCCCTCCGACTGCCCCGTATCTGAGCCTCCCCAACGTGACTCACCCCTTGTCTGGCTCTCCCCTCGTCATCCTCTTGGCTGGGCCTAACTCTCCCAGCCATCCCTGCCATCTCCCAACAAGATGATAGTTGAAGCTGTGGGAGCGAATGAGTTCACCAAGGGAGTGAGTATTTTTGGAGAACAGATGAGGGCCAAGAACTGACCCTTGAGGAACCCCTACAGTTAGAGGATGCTAGGGTGAGGACGAACCCGCGAAGCAGACCGAGAATAAACGGCCAGAAAGATAAGAGGAGAACCAGGAGAGGACTGAGTCTGTGAAGCCAAGGTGAGATAAGGTGTGGAGGACAAGGGAATGGTCAACAGTTGACAGTTGACTTGTTCATTCCAAGCGCTTAGTACAGTGCTCTGTACATAGTAAGCGCTCAATAAAAACTATTGAATGAACAGTGTCAAAGGCACTGAGAGGTCGAGGAGGACTAGGATAGAGTAGGAGCTATTGGATTTGGCAAGAAGGAGGTCATGGGTGACCATTGAGAGAGCAGTCTCGGTGGAGTGGAAGGGACAGAATCCAGATTGGAAGGGGTTCAGGAGAGAGTTGGAGTTGAGTTGGGAATGCCACTGGGAGATTACGGGGTAACAGTGTGAATCACCAAGATAAACGTCTCCCCACCCCACACACTTCATCTAAAGAGAAGCACCATCCTAGTAGAAAGAGTATGGGCCTGGGATTCACATTCCCGGCTAGACTACTGTGTCAGCCTTCTCTCTGACCTCCCTTCCTCCTCTCTCGCCCCGCTCCAGTCTATTCTTCACTCTGCTGCCCGGCTCATCTTCCTGCAGAAATGATCTGGGCATGTCACTCCCCTTCTTAAACAACTCCAGTGGTTGCCTAGCAACCTCCGCTCCAAACAAAAACTCCTCACTCTAGGCTTCAAGGCTCTCCATCACCTTGCCCCTTCCTACCTCTCCTCCCTTCTCTCTTTCTACCACCCACCCCGCACGCTCCGCTCCTCTGCCGCCCACCTCCTCACCGTCCCTCGGTCTCGCCTATCCCACCGTCGACCCCTGGGCCACGTCCTCCCGCGGTCCTGGAACACCCTCCCTCCTCACCTCCGCCAAACTGATTCTCTTTCCCTCTTCAAAACCCTACTTAAAACTCACCTCCTCCAAGAGGCCTTCCCAGACTGAGCTCCTCTTCTCCCTCTACTCCCTCTGCCACCCCCCCTTTACCTCTCTGCAGCTAAACCCTCTTTTTCCCCTTTTCCCTCTGCTTCTCCACCTCTCCCTTCCCATCCCCACAACACTGTACTCGTCCGCTCAACTGTATATATTTTCATTACCCTATTTATTTTGTTAATGAATTGTACATCGCCTTGATTCTATTTAGTTGCCATTGTTTTTACGAGATGTTCTTCCCCTTGACTCTATTTATTGCCATTGTTCTTGTCTGTCCATCTCCCCCGATTAGACCCTAAGCCCGTCAAACGGCAGGGACTGTCTCTATCTGTTGCCGACTTGTTCATCCCAAGCGCTTAGTACAGTGCTCTGCACATAGTAAGCGCTCAATAAATACTATTGAATGAATGAATAACCCAGGGTCTAATCCTGGTTCTGCCACTTACCTACTATGTTTGTCTCCCTCCACATGGAGCTCACAGTCTAAGAGTTAGAACGCACGTTGAACTCTCATTTTGCAGGTATGGAAACTGAGGCACAGAGAAGTTAAATGACTTGCCCAGGATGTGTCCGACCTGCTTATAACATCTCTAACCAAGCAGTTAGAACACTACTTGGCAGATAGCACTTTATAAACACCAAAATTATTATCGTCTCAACACCAGCTCCCTCCTCACTTCCCTTGGGAGGGAGGCAAAATCCCATTTTACTGTCACTGTCAAAAAAAATCCTCCATTAAACATCGAGACACTACACAGACCACGAGTCAAAGTAACACTTCCCCATTCAGATGTCGAACCTGAAACCACACTGATTGAGAGATGGCCTTTTCCTTCTCAACTGTGTCCACTTCTTGTGCTGGCTGGGAAGGAAGCTCAGGGACAGACAAGTGTTCCTTCAGCCTTTTACTGCCAGAGTCTATCAGCCATTTTCCTCACCTGTCCCCTCCCTCAAGGTGGGATTAATGTGTGCATGTGTGTGTTTGTGCATGTGCGTGTTTGTGCATGTGCGTGGAGGGTGGTGTTGGGAGGGAAGGCAGTCCTCCCTGACTCTAAAACGGGGACATTCCTGGAAATGCCCAGACTCCCCTTCCTGCAGCTCACCTATCAGGGTCGCGGTGAGCCCAGATCCACAGTTACCTAGAGTTAACTGACTACCAGAGATGCCCATGGAGAGACATGGCATCATCGGCCTCGTATCCTGCTGTCCCAGGGAACATCCCTGCTCCCACCCACAGCCCAGCTCTGCCAGGAACCAGGTCTAGGTCTCTGGGGTGCATCTGTCAGTCTCACTCTCAGGGTCATGCACGAGCATAGATGCTTCTGCTATCTGGAAAGCTTGGTGGTGGAGGATGGAGTGGCAGCTTCATTCATTCATTAATATTTATTGAGCACTTACTACGAGCAGAGCACTGTGCTAAGCGCTTGGGATGTATAATTCGGCAACAGATGGAGACAATCTCTGCCCAATAACAGGGTCACAGTCTAAATGGGGGAGACAGACAGCAAAGCAAAGCAAAACAGAACAAAACAAAACAAGGAGTCTGGCACAGACATCATCAAGACAAATAGAATCATAGATATATACACATCCTTAACAAAATAAGTAGAGTAATAAATAATATATACAAATATGCACATTGCTGAGGGGAGGGGAAGGTTGAAAAGCAGAGAGTGGGAGAAGGCAGAATGGGGAGGGGAGGGGGAGCAAAAGGAAGGGGGGGGGGGCTCCGGCTGGAAAGGCCTCCTGGAGGAGGTGACTTCTCCATTCCCAATCACCCCTTCCGTACCAATAGTCAATCCACAAGTCAGCAGCAGTACAGGGGGAAGAGGAGATGCGGAACAGAGCAGAAACGGCACCTTTCCTCCTTTGTCATCTTCCCTAGATTCTCCTCCCTCACGATTGAGTGTGGGGAATTGATAATAGTTCCTCAGGTCAATGGCATCTTTGGACAGCTCTCCCAGTGTCCCCACCATCACCCCTAATCCCACTCCCAGTGAAGCTGAGTTCTCAGCATGCTCTCTGCCTCAGCCTGAGTCATGGACAGGGCTCCTGTTCCCACATCGGGAAGAGACATTGAGGTCTGAAAACCTCAGGTTGAGGAAAGAGAGTTTAGAAAAAGGTCCTTAGAGGTGCTGAATCATCTGTGAAGTATTCCAGAATATAGACCCTAGCAGAAGGTGTCATCTAATGCAAGGGAACACATGCATTGATGACCGGATTTTATTTTAAGTTCTTTTTCATTCTTCTAGGTTTAAAGTTAATTAAGTATTGAGGACTAAAAGCTAGATAGGGAACTTCTCTAAATACTGTACTTTTTCAGGGAGCTAAATTTGAAGTCCCTTGGCCTGTAAGCTGTAAGCTCCTTGCGGGTAGGGGTCATGTCTACTAATTTTAATGACCCCTTGGACAAATCATTTACCTTCTCTGTGCCTCCCTCTTCTGCCAAATGGAGTTTCAATACCTGTTCACTCTACCTCTTAGGCTGTGAACCCTATATAGGACAGGCACTGTGTCTGATCTGTTTGTATTGTTTTGACCCCAGCACTTACTATGGCGTTTGGAACAGAGTAAGTGCTTAATAATTATTATCGTTATCCTCATTATTGTTATTGCTATTTTATTATTACTACTAAGTGCTGCGCTCTGCTCAATTAGTACTATTAGACTGTGAATTCCTTGAAGCCAAGAATCTTGTCTACCTGGAATGTGCTCTCCCAAGTGCTTAGTACAGTTCTTTAAACACAGTAAATTACAATAAATTACTTGGAGACAGGGATTATGTCTTGTAACTCTCTCCTTTTCTCCCCATATTCATCAAATATCTCCAAGATGCAATCCTCATAAGACATGCAGAAAGGTCAGAAATTAATCAGGCAAAACCTCCTGGAAGAGATGTGATTTCAGAGTGGCCCTGGAGATAGGGAAAGCTATGGTCCATCAAATTTGAAAGGAGAGGGAGTTCCAAGGATGGGCAGGGTTGTGATCAAGTGTTCAGCAGTAGGAGATACAACAGTGGGGCCCAGTGAGCATCTCGGCTTCAGAAGAGTGAAGAACGTGAGCTGGGGGGTACTGGGAGGAGGGAGTTGAAAATTGGGAGGGAGAGAGTTGACTGAGTGCCTTGAAGCCAACACTCAGAAGTTTCTGCTTTATTTAGAGAGGAATGGCAACCAATGGAGCTATTTGAGGATAAGGAAAAAATTTGATTTTGGATCAGCTTTGTCAGCCCAGACATGGAGCAATCCCCCAGCGATCTGACTTGTTGACACAGACATTTTCCCCCATAACCTTGTGCCTGAACCAGTCCATTGCTGTAGTTTCCTTTTCCAGGTTTTCTAGCACCCATCTTGTTTCTGATGGCCAATCTGTCTCTGCTCCACAGAGTGGGAGGACAGGGAGTGGAACTACAAGTCAGGCAGGCCTGGTTCTCTTGATCAAGCCATCAATGGATCGATCAATTTTTCTTGAGTGCTTACTCTTTGCAGAGCACTCCAGATGGGAGACTACAACAGAGCTAAAAGACACATTTTCTGCCCTCAAGGATTTAAAAATCTAATTGGGGAGACAAACATGCAAATAAATTGCAAGTAAGAAGAGGCAACAGATTTTTAAGATGTGTTTTAAGATGTGCTAATAACTCGGGGAACTGGAGAGGTCCCAGCAGGAGGTGAGGCAAAAATGCTGCAGAGGCAGTAGGGGAGGAGGTAGGGTGGAACGATGAGAGATTTAAGAAGGAAAGGTTTCCTGGAGGAGGGGAGTGCTGAACCTGAATAAGGGGGAGGGAGACTTAGGCGGGAGGAAGGACATGAGATGTGCTTTCAAATGGCAGGCAGATGGTTTGAGCCCCCTTCCCCTGTCCCTCACCAGGGATCACAAAGAGTTGTGTTTTATTCCTAACAAAAAGGAGTATGAGCGGGGTTGGAGTGGGAGTAGTGGTATTTATTGAATATCCCCTTCGTGTGGTGCCCTGTTTTAGGCACTTGGGAAGTCCATATTAATGGAGTGACATGTTCTTTGATCACAAGACCTTTCACTCTAAGAGGGAAGACAAATTAAAACTATTTAGTAGTTGAGAAAATAATTGAATGCACAATTGCAGAATATATATACAAAAATTCTCAGGGTGGCTGTAAAGTTCATACGGGCTGTGGAGGACTGGTGGATTTGAATGAACTACGATGGTGGAAGCTGGTCGGGAAAGGCCTTCTAGAGAAGGTGAGATTTCAGGAGGACTTTGAAGATGGGGAGAGCAGTGGTCTGTTGGAACTTTGGAGGGAGAGAGTCATAATCTTGGGGAACAGCTTGGGCAGGGGACATAGGCAGGAGAAATGAGAGCAAAGGGGAGTAAGAAATGGATATGGTCAAACAAAACCTCAGGCAATAATGTATCCCAGCTGAAAACTGGAAGGAGCAAGTAAAGGAGAATGAAGAGCAGGAGGAGAAGGGAAGGATAAAGAAAAGAGAAGGAGGAGCAGCATGGCATAGTGAATAAAGCATGGGCCCAGGAGTCAGAAGATAATGGGTTCTAAACTCGGGCCCCTGCCACTCGTCTGCTGGGTGACCTTGGGTAAGTCATTTCACTTCTCTGGGCTTCAGTTACCTCAACTGTAAAACAGGGATTGAGACTGTGAGCCCACGTGGGACGGGGACTGTGAACAACCCACTTTGCTTGTATCCACCTAGCCCTTAGTACAGTGCCTGGCACATAGTAAGCACTTAAAAAACACCATTATTATAATTATTTTTGTTAGGAGCAGGGGAAGAAGGAGCAGAAGAGGAGGCGAGGGAGAGGAGGAGCAGGATGAGAAGGAGGATAAATAGAAGGAAGAACAGGAAAGGAGGAGCGGGAAAGGAGAATCAGGAGGAGTAAAAGGAAAAGAGGAGAAGCAGAAGGAGCAAGAGAAGAAAGAGCAGAGAAGGAGGAGAGGGCAAAGGAGGAGAGAAGGAAAAGGAGGGGCAGAAGGAGATGAAGTAGAAAGAGGAGGAGGAGGAGCAAGAGGAGAAGGATGAGCAGAAGGAAAAGAGCAGGAGAAAGAGGAGACTCAGAAGCAAGGCCAGCTCCTCCTGGACCAGGACTAGACAGGGACGCATTAGAAGGGAGGTCAGACTCACTCCCACTCTCCCACCATCCTACCCATTACGATCAGGACTAGCCAGGTGTGACTTCCCAGTGGTGGTCTAGGGGAGAGTAGACCAGGTCTCTGTGAGGCCCTGACAAACCTCTCCAGCAGTCGTCCAGGAGTTGGCTTGGGACTGCAGGGTCTGTTGGGGCCTGCTAGCACTTCTCTCACTGGTCTGTCTGCCCTGCCATAACTGAGTGGGGGCAGATTCCCTCGGAAAGAGAGCAGGCTCTGACGCCACCTCTTCTCTGGTGGCTAAACAGCCATGACTTGTGATGCTTCCATTATCACCTTTACTGGTTTTGCTTGAGGCTGAGAGAGATTCAGGACTGGTCCAGTGCTGCTGAAGGTGGGATGTCTGGTCACCCAATCCCACTGGGGTTCCAGGAGAGGACAGGTAACTTCCCTGAGACTCTAAGAGGGATCCAAGTTGGAAAGGGACGTTCCCTTTTCCGGAACATCCTCATCCTCCTGTCGCTGAGGATCATCAGGAATGGACTGATGATGGAGAAGGCGATTGCCATCAGAAGGTGGCTGCTCACCAGCAGAAGGGACTTCTTTTGCATGTTCAATATCACACTCAGCATACTGGACTGTCGCCCGTAGAGGAGGACGTAGAGGGTGACCAGGGCAATGACTCTCTTGGCTGCTCTGACCTCAGGCATCACCCTGGGGGAGCCACCGGGCCCATGGAGGTGCCGGACCTGCCGGTGGTGTCTGTGCAGGACAAACACCATGTAGCCGCTGGCCACGCTCATGAGCCCCACAGAGAAGAGGTCCCATAAAGGGAGAATGACTGCTATAACCAAGTTGATTCCTGCACTGGAACTAACTTCTGAGCAGTACATGAGATCCAATGTAATTCCAACACTGCTGCTGTTTTGGGGGCCTGTCACATATATATCAATGCCTATGAACACATTAAGGACGCAGGAGAGGACGCACAAAGGGATGATGCACTTGGGTAATTTGGCTTTGACTTCTGCCCACCAGGAGGTGCTGGGGCTGATGGTAACAGCCTGGAAGACACTTAGGAGGCAGGTGGTGCAGATGGCAAATCCCCGGGACACTCGGTAAAGGTACAACATCATCCAGGAAATTTCTCAGCCCTCAAGCTGACACTGTGTCTGGGATTCCCCTGCTGAGGAGGAGATTGATATTAGCCAAGGCCAGTTGGGTTAGGATCAGGTCAGAGGAGATGGGCCTGTGGCTGGTGGAGGCCGTGTGGATATAAAACAGGAGAAGGAAAACATTAACTGAAATCCCAATTCTGACCTGAAGCACATTCACGATCCCAAATGAGAGTTTGGCGGCATCCATTGTCTTAAATTTTCAGATGCAATTGGGGGTGGTTTCTGGAGGAGTGATCTGGGGAAACGAGAGAATGGGACAGGAGCAGAGGACAGAGAAAGGAAAGGACAGAGTGAAACGATGAGATAGACAATGAGAGATGACATAAAACAGAGAGTTAATTTGATAGAGAATGGATCAGAATGTCTGCAGGTCTGTCCCTCACAGATGTGACAGTGGTTTTAAAGAATTAGAATAGGTATTGATAAATTTTGCCCATTTCATATCACTCCTGCCTTACCACCATCAGTGACTCCTACATCGATGATGGGCTGGGAAACAGTAATGATGGGCTCAAAAATGAAGGTGACATTCGGACAGCATCTTTGTTGATTGCTCCCGGTTGAGTGCTCCAGGTGTGGACCTGGTGTGAGGATGACCACCACGGTTCTCACTGACATTTCTCCAAGTCCTGTTTGATAGGGTTGGGGTAGTGTTGGACTTTCCTGGAGCAGATGGGTAGGAAAAATGTTGTTTCCTTGCCAAATAAAATTCAGGAAAATGACCCACTTATGCAGATTTTGGTCCAGATTTGGGGCCATTAATGCTCTGTTCCCCAAGCAATAGTCATGTGGTCAGAGCTCCCATTGCAACAGTCCCAACAGCACTTTCCGCACTGCACTTTTCCATGAAAAATGTCTACTTTCCTTCTAGACAGTCCCTCTCAGCCATTCACCTCCTCACCCCTCCAATCTGCTCATTGTCCCACTTCACTGTTGCATCATGACAGAGTGGTTGTTGAAAAGTCAAATTAATCATGCATGGTTATTATGAATTATCAGTATTCACAAAGTTCTGCATACTGACTCCTGCAAAGTCCTGCAGCAGAGACTTTTTGGTCACCGATGGAGAAACTGGAACAGAAACAGAAGTATCTTGAGGAGGTTTAAGCTCTATTGTTCAACCTGCTAAGAAATCCATTTCCCCCGCTGGCTAGAATCTTCCTCGTGAGGGGTTGACATAACTGTTCATTCAGTCAATCGTATTTACTAGGTGCTTACTAAGAGCAGAGCACTGTACTGAGTGCTTGAGAGAGTACAAAATAACTATTCAAGAGACACATTTTTGGCCCACAATGAGTGGACAGTCTAGAGAGGGAAACAGATCCCAGTATCACCAGTAATTTATTTATTTATAATACTGTCTGTCACAAGAAAGCAGTTAGCCTCCCAATTCTTGGAGGAGCCATGAATTGTTTCCGCCCATGCAGGGGAACTCAGGAACGAGAGGCGAAGAGGAGATTTATTTATTCATTCATTCATTCATTCATTCATTCAATCATATTTATTAAGCACTTACTCTGGGGAAAGCACTGTATTAAGTACTTGGGAGAGTAAACTATAACAAGAAACAGACATATTCCCTGCTCACAACGATCTTACACTCTAGATAGGAAGACAGGCATTAATATAAATAAAGAAATAAATTAATTACAGATCCATACATAAGTGCTGTGGAGCTGGGAGGGGGAGTGAATGAAGGGAACAAGTCAGGGTGATGCAGAAGAGAGTGGAAGAAGAGGAGATAGGATGGGGAACTGTTAGGCAAGGGACAGGACTGAGGTAAGAAAAGTGGGCTTATTATTCATTATTATGGGCTTTATTTATGACTTGATTTGTTATTATTTCAGGTTTCATTCCATGCTTAGTTATTTTATCTTATTTATATATTGTTTTATTGTTTTTATTTCATTTACTTACTTGTTATAGGTTTATTTATTATTGTCACCTACTTTGGGCAATACCTAATCTCCTCATCTTTCCACTCTGGCAAACCACTATGAATCACGGGACCTAGATCTAAACCCGAGTCACAGGCATAGCTCTCCCAGCCTGAGGGAACACGTAGTCCCTCCTCTCCAGGGCTTGGGACATCTGCCTGTAGCCTGTGATGGTCCCCATCCACGCATTGTGTCTTGGGGGCCGTAAAGGATGAAATAGAGACTAAAGCAGCTGACACTGTCAGAGAGGGCTCAGTCCTTCCAGGCCAGCCCTACCCCAGACCCAGGCTAGGAGTTTAGTTCTACAGGAAAGACCCTTCAACCCCTCCATGGTCCCATCGGCATTGTGCTCTGAGAGCAAGGTATAGACGTGGCTTAAGACATTGTCAGGCTGATTTGGAAATAAGAAAAGGGAACATTATCAAATGAACGAAATAGCAGAGAAATGGACAGAGAAGAGGAATATGGGGGGCAGAGAGAACGAGAGAATGGAAGACAAGAAGGGATTTAAGAAGAGGAAGTTGATACAGACAAGAAGAACAGAGCAGTTATCTTTGCTGATCTCTTCCTTGCTTTTTGCAAATTCAAAGTGGCCTCCGGGGCAGAAGCAGGGGAGGCTGAATCTTGCTGTCCTGGTCCACCAGCTCCTATATGAAGCACTCCAGTCAAAGCTCTAGAATCAACCTTAAAACCCAAGTGCCTGAGAGTGACACCTCCATGCTACTTGCCAGTCTCCATCGTTCTTGTTGGCTGAGAGGGCAGCTCGCAGGCAGTCTCTGACACGACAAGGTGAAGCAGCATTTATCAGTAACTTTTCTCAAATAGCCCCTAGCTCAGTGTGTGTGTGTGTGTGTGTGTGTGTGTGTGTGTGTGTGTGTGTGTGAATGAGTGACTCACTGAGTTCTAAACTGCTCTGACACTCAGCTGGGGACATCTCTGGAAATGCCTGCACTCCCCTCCCTGCTACCAATCTGAGACAAGATGAGCCCAGATGTCTCCCCACAATTATCTGCTGCTAACCGACCATCAGAGATGCCCAGGGAGAGGCACAGCAGTATCAGAGGCGTATTCTGCAACTCCACAGACATCCCACCTCCATCCAACAGCCCAGCTCTGGCAGGAACCAAACCTGTGTCTCTAGTGTGTATCTCGCCCTCTCGCCCCCATCCCCTTTCCCATCTGTGCTCCAAACTCTCATTAGTCTGGGTAATCTATATTCCTCTACCCTTCACCTGCACTAGAATAAAGAGGGAGAAGCAGGCAGAAAAAAATTGGGAATTCAAAATGGGAAGATTAGAGATTACTCGGGGAAATTCTCCTGAGGAAATTTTATTTCAGGAGTGCCTTGACAGTGAGGAGAACAGGGGACTTCTGAATAATAATAGTGGTATTTGTTAAGTGCTTATTACAGGTCAAGCACTGTTCTAAGCGCTGGGGTAGATATAAAGTAATCAGGTTGTCCAACCGAGGCACAGAGAAGTTAAGTGACTTGCCCAAAGTTATACAACTTGTAAGTGGCCGACCGGGGATTGAATCAGCATGGCTTAGTGGAAAGAGCACGGGCTTGGAAATCAGAGGCCGTGGGTTCTAATCCTGCCTCTGCTATTTGAATGCTATGTGACTTTGGGCAAGTCACTTAACTTCTCTGTGCCTCAGTTACCTCATCTGTAAAATGGAGACCAAGGCTGTGAGCCCTACGTGGGACAACGTGATAACCTCGTATTTATCCCAGCTCTTAGAACAGTGTACAAAGTAAGTGCTTAACAAATACCATTCTTCTTATTAGATTATTAGAACCCTCAACCTCTGACTCCCGAGCCCATGCTCTTTCCACTAAGCCCCGAAGAGGAAGGAAGCTCTAGGTGGAGAGAGAGGCCATGAGCAAGATGTTGGTGGCAGGAGGGATGAGAAAGAGCCATGGTTACTAGGATGGCTTGAGAGAAAACTGCAAGATAGAGTGCAGTGGGAGAGTGGATTGGCAAGAGGGGGAAAATTGATAAAGTGACTTAAAGACACTGATTCAGCTCTACTATGGAGAGGAATGGGTAACCACTGGAAGCTTTTTTCTTCTCAGGATGGCAAGACCTCATCAGAATTTAGGAGGGAATTCTCATAAACCAGTAACAACCTCAACATTACTAATCCCTGCCAGAACCTGGCCTTCTAGAGCTGACACTGACAAGGTCAGCCTCTTATAGGTCCAAAGACAAGTGCAGGAACCTCTAGAATATTTACAAAGCTTGGGTAGTGCTGGATAGTCTTCTTCCTCAACTTACAGACCTTAACCCTGGTTATCTTTGTTTGGCAATGTTACTTATAGTTATTCCTAATTCAAAGTTATCCTTCTTCATCTCACTCTCTGTCCTTGTCTCTGAAACTCGGTGAAAAAAGCAGAGGACTTGTAAATGTGGAGAACCAGGACCTAGTCCCATCTCTGCCACTTGCCTGTTGTGTGTCCTTGAGCAGGTCACTGTCTCTCTGGATTTTGGTTTCCTTATCTGTAAAAGGATGTTGTGATACCTACACTCCATCCTGCCTAGACTGTAGCACTTCCATACCTCTCTCATACAAACTATTTCTCAAGAACTAACTCATGTACCAAGCAACAATCCCTCTTATTGCTATCTGTAATTTACTTTATTGTGCTTCTATCTCCCCCGCTAGACTGCAAGCTCCTTGAGGTTATGGATCAGGCCTGCTAACTCTTTGGTACTCACCAGAATGCTCAATACAGTGTTCTACACACAGTAGGTGCTCATAAAATGCTATTTATTAATTAGATTTTATGTCCCCTATGCGGCAGGAGTTATGTCTGATCAATTATTTGTATCTATGCCAGCACTTAGTACAATAACTATTTAATAAACACCAAAACAGATTGAGCAACATCAAAAATGAGGTCTTTTAAGTGCATATTTTCTAAGCACTTTGCACAGCACTCACTAGGAGACTTACTGTTAATGCAGAGAAATCTCTGCAAGGTGGTTGTTGGGAGACAAGTAGAGGAGGAATGAGGAAATAATCAAAAACAAAATCTCCACTATGAATAATTTTAATCATCAATGATGTTCAACATCATTACTAACAACATATCTCTTCCAAGAGTCTTTCACCAACCATATTCCCCTATAGCATCTCTGTGCTTTGGCGTCTATATCCCTTAAGCACTTTGATATATATATACCTTGAAATTCTGATCAACATTATTCAGATATATATAAATATATTTAAGGAGTTTAAGAAATTTAGAGGATATAGATAGGTAAAAGATAGATCCATATCTGTCTAGCGATAGATAGATAGATAGATAGATAGATAGATAGATAGATACATCATTAAATTCTGCCATTTCCCCAGTGTCTGCCTTCCCTCTGGTCAATAAGTTCTTTGTGGATAGAGATTGTGTCTACCAACTCCAGTGTTACATACTCCAAACTAGAACAGATATGAGATGGGAGATCCCAGATCTCATGGTGATTATGATCTAATACTTTCATTTCTATTCTTTTCACCCAGTTAAAATGTAAGCTCACCGTGGGCAGTAGTTTCAAGTGTCTAACTTAGGGCAGTGCACTGAATGCTCAACAAATGTTACTGTCACTTCTATTACTATTACAACTACAACTGCTTCAACAAGAAATATTACTAATAATAAATAATGATAAGAAAAAATGGTAAGGTGGTACTTTAGGTTGAAGACATTACCCTTGCTGATGGTGAGATTGTATCCATAATTACATTACTGAGAGAGAACTTTCTGCAGACTTGCCCACTATGCTCATGAAAACAGATATGTACGATTTCTGGCTCTTTGACATTCTGATGAGCATTGGTCAGATACCAGCATTAAAGAGTTATGCCCCTCTTCAAGCAGGACATGAGCTTGAATTTATGTTTGCATCAATGGTGGTGGTTTGCATAGAGATACAGCATGGCCCAGTGGATAGATCATGAGCCTGGGAGTCAGAAGGACCTGAGTTCTAATCCCAGCTCCTCCAATGATAAGCTCTGTGACTTTGGGCAGATCGCTCAACTTCTCTGTGCCTCAATCACCTCATCTGTAAAATGGGGATTGAGACTGTGAGCCTTATCAGAGCGTGAACTGTATCCAACCTAATTATCTTGTACCTACTATATAGAGTTTAGGATGATGCTGCATATATAAGTGCTTAACAAATACCATTAAAAAAGGTATTCATACTGCTCAACCCAGTCCTCATAAGAGACAAGATGATCATGGGAATCCTGACAGACCCCGACAGACCTGAATTTACCCCCATGTTACAGACTGCTTCCCCTGTTCTGGGTTATCCCTTTTCCTCAAACCAATGACTGTCAGAATTTTCAGGGATTGTTTGATATTGCTGACCATGGGGAAACATGGAACAGGGTACCAGACCCCAGAAAGTTCTGCTTTCATATCACAAACACATGTAGACATGGAAGTTAGCTCAGTGGAGATGGAGTTTCCAGGCTTCCAGTATAGAGGGGAATGACACTTTCAGGAAAGGGTGTCTCTAACCCCTAACAGCCCACTTTCAATACCATCTTGTTCCCCAGATCCCTGGATCTCCTGCTTCCTGTCAGGCATGCACCATTTCCCAAGAACCTAAGAGGGATCCCCGTTGGAAGTATGAGAATCCCTTTTCCAGAACATTCTCATTCTCCTGTCACTGAGAATCATCAGAAATGGACTGACAGCTGAAAAGGTGAAGGACATAAAGTTGTTGCTATTACAAATGAGAGAGGAATGTATCTTCATATTTAATAAAAAAACTCAGGGTGATTGTGTTCCGTCCATAGAGGAGGACATAGAGGGTGACCAGGGCAATGATTCTCTTTGCTGCTCTGACCTCAGGCATTGCCTTGGGGGATCATCCGGGCCCGTGGAGGTGTCGGACCTGCCGGTGGTGTCTGTGCAAGACAAACACCATGTAGCCACTGGCCACACTCATGAGTCCCAAGAAGAACATATCACGGAGGGAGAGGACCACTGTATTGAACAAGTTTTTGCCTGCACTGATACTGACGGAAGAGCAGTATTTCAGGATGACAGAGTTCATGTTGGTGCAAATCCCGGGGCCCGTGATGAACATTGGTGGAGTCATGTCAAACAGCAGATTGAGGATCCAAGAGAAGAGGCAGGAGGGGAGGATGCACTTGGGGAATTGGGTTTTGACTCTTTCCCACTGGGAGGTGCTAGGGCTGATGGTGACAGCCTGGAAGGCGCTCAGGAGGCAGGTGGTGCAGATGGCAAGACCCCGGGCCACTCGATAAATGTATAAGATAATTTTACAACCAACATCATCCAGGAAAATTTTCAGCCCTCAAGCAGAGAGGATGTCGGAGATCCCCCGGCTGAGAAGGGCCATGGTGTTGGCCAGGGCCAGATGGGTGATGATCAGGTCTGGAGGATTCAGCTTGTGGGTGGTGGAGACCACGTGCATATAAACCAGGAGAAGGAACAAATTTCCTGAGACCCCAAAGACAATCTGTAACAGAAAGAGGATCCCATAGAGAAGCTCACTGGCATCCATTCTCTTCACTCTGCAGTATCAAGAGAGATCCCCAGTAGTACAACCTTTGGAATGAGAAAACTAGAGAGAGACAAATACACATACTGAGAGACAGAGTCAGAAAGAGACCAAAGTCAGAGGAAGAGACACTAAGACAGAGTCAGATAGAGAGGAGAAGAGAAAGAGGGACAGAAGGAGCAACAGAAATCAAACAATCGATCATTGGTATTTACTGAGCACTCACTATGTGCAGACCACTGTTCTAAGAGCTTGGGAGAGTTCAGTACAACAGAATTAGGAGACATATTCCCTCTCCATAACAACTTTACTGTCTAGAGGAGGAGAAAACAGATACAAGTAGACAATGTGGACAACATTCCTGCTACCTCTTCCATGCCAAGTGAGCACTCTACCACTTAAGCTAATTCTGCTCAGAGAGTCGAGAGACAGAGAAACAGAAAAAGAGAGAGGCTGAATTGCTGAATTAGAAGGAGATGGAGAGGCAGTGAAACCAAGTCGGAAAGAGACAAAGTGAGTCAAAGATAGACAGAAAAGTGTTATAGATGAAGAGAGACAAGTCCGGGAGGGAGGGCCAGATGGAGATGAAGAGTTAGAGAGGGACAGAATCAATCCCTCAGTGGTATTCAATGAAGAGTTACTGTGTTAAGAGCAGTGTAATAAGTGTTTGGGAGGATATAATATAAAAGTTGATAGGTTTCCTTCCCACAGTGAGCTGAGTCCACGGTGAAGACATATATTAATGCCTTAATATATGACAGACTTCCTTCTCTTCCTATCCAAACCCCATCCTCTCCCTGACTTTCCCTTCACTGTAGATGGTACTACCATCCTTCCTATCTCATCGGCCCATAAACTTGGCGTTATCCTTGACTTCTCTCTCTCATTCAACCCACATATTAAATCCCTCACCAAAGCCTTCATGACTTAGCTCAAATCTGCCCTTTCCTCTCCATCCAAAATGCTACCACGTTAATACAGTCACTCAGCCTTTCCTGACAAGATTACTGCATCAGCCTCCTTGCTGAACACCCATCCTCCTGTCTCTGCCCACTCCAGTTCATATTTCACTCCACTTCTAGAGAAACAGTCAGGACATATCACCGCCCCCCTCTCAAAAATCTCCAGGGGTTGCCTATCCATTTCTGTATGAAAAACTCCTCACCACTGGCTTTAAAGCACTCCTTCATCTTAGCCCCTCCTACCTGACCTCGGTCCTCTCCTTCTAAAGCCCAGCCCTAATATTTTGGTCCTCCAATGCCCCTGAGTATGGTCACCTTCCTGAAATACATTCTCCTGAAATACTGCTTTTCTATCAGTTCCCTGGTGCCCTGATTTCACCACCGATCCCTGGCACACGTCCTACCTCTGGCCTGGCATACCCTCCCTCCTCAAATACAACAGACAATTACTTTTCCCCATTTCAAAGCCTTATTGAAGGCATATTTCCTCCAAGAGGCCTTCCCAGACTAAACCCCACTTTTCCTCATCTCCCCCTCCCTTCTGCATTGCACTGACTTGCTTCCTTTGCTCTTCACCCTCCCCGATAGCCCCACCACACTTATGTATATATCTGTAATTTAATTTATTTGTACTGGTGTCTGTCTCCCCACCTCTGGACTGTGAGTTCGCTATGGGCAGGGAATGTTACTGTTTACTGTTGCATTGTATTTTCCCAAGCACTTAATTAAGTCCTCTGCACACAATAAGCACTTAATAAATACGATTGAATAAATGATTGAATGAATGAATATAAATAAATACATTATGGTTATAAATAAAAAGAGACAGAAACTGAGATAGATCATGATAGAAGGAAGCAGATAGAGACAAAGAAAGCATCAGACAGAGACAAAGGGAGACAGAGGGAAATGAAGAGACAAGAGGCCAAAAGAGAGTCAGTGAAACATAGTAGTCATTCATTCATTCATTCATTCATTCATTCATTCATTCGTATTTACTGAGCGTTTACTGTGGGCAAAACATTGTTCTAAGCACTTAGAGAATACATTTCAGCAATGAAAAGAGATTATTCCTGCCCACACCAGGCTTACAGTCTAGAAATGGGGAGACAGACATCAAAACACATAAACAGGTATCGATATAATAATGTTGGTATTTGTTAAGCGCTTACTATGTGCAGAACACTGTTCTAAGCGCTGGGGTAGATACAGGGTAATCAGGTTGTCCCACGTGAGGCTCACAGTTAATCCCCATTTTACAGATGAGGTGACTGAGGCACAGAGAAGTTAAGTGATATGGCCACAGTCAAGCAGTTGACATGTGGCAGATCCGGGATTCGAACCCGTGACCTCCGACTCCGAAGCCCAAGCTCTTTCCACTGAGCCGCGCTGCTTCTCTAAATAATTCTCTAAATATAAATGATTAGAATATTAAATAATTAGAATTATAGGTATGTACATAAATAAAATATGATCAATAAAGATCAATAAAATTATAGATATGTATATACCTATGAACAAGTGTGGTGGGGTGGTGATGGGGGGTAGAGCAAAGAGAGTGTGTCGGGGTGACGAGGAGGGGAGAGGGAGCTGAGGAAAAGTGGGGGCTTAGTCTGGGAAGGCCAGTAGGTCTTTGAAACCTCACCTCCTCTAAGAGTCCCTCACAGATTAGTAGAGGGACAGATGTATATATGTATACAGATATATATATATATATATATGGATAAAGAGAGAGACAGACAATGAGAGAGAAAGACAAATGGAGAGACAGTCAGAAAATGACAGAGAGAAACAAAGAAGTAGAGAGAATGAGAGTGACAGAGAGGTAGAGAGAGACAGAGAATGACAGAGAGGAAGAGAGAAACAGAAACAATGATTTCTTCATTTGAATGCCTAGTTAATTTCAGAACTACTTTTCATTTGGGCCTCAGACAAACCTATTTCCCTGTGGGTAGGTAACACAAGCTATTCAGAAGATTCCAAGATCCCACTCTGTCCCAGTTCTGTCTCATGTCCCAGATAATACAGGGAACTTGCCCTCAGTTCAGCAACAAAGGACTGGCACTATTGGGCTGAGGCAAGATGAGGCAGGATTCCTATGGTATCCTTGAGAAAATTTAAAGTAGATGTGTGTAGATACCTGAAATAACCTCAATCTCACTTCTCAGGTTGCCCGTGCTCATTTAGGCTGTGAACCGCATGTGTTGGCTGGATTGTATTCAACCTGATTATTTTGTATCTATCCTGATGATTATAATAGTGCTTGGCTTAAAGCGTTTAATAAATACCACTATAATTACCATTATTATTATTATTAATGTTATCATTATTACTACTACATTAGTGCTGCCTTCTCATTGTTCACTGATGCCAGGGATGATGTATCTGATCCTTCACCACCTTTGACTCCCATGCCACCATTGCTGAGAAGTAACTCCATCTAAATCTCAATACCCTCAATCTCTCCTCTCAGGTTATTGGATTCTTGGAGACCCGACATGACCACTACAATGCGAGTTGAGACTTACCTCTTCTCCAGTCCACCTCTCGGGTTAGCGGAGGGGAGGGAGATATAGGTGATGAATAATGACCCTTGGGCACCAGGTAGTGAGAGCTCACTGAGCCTGCTCAGTCTCTGGGCAGTAAGGAGACAGTCTACATTCTGGTTGCCTTCAGGGTGGGCTCACAGCAGGGTGGTCTTTAGGGGAACAAGAAAAGTTATTTTGCCCCCAAGCCCTTTCAAAGAGGTGGCTAGGAGGTGAGGCCAGAAAAAGTAAAGGGGTCTATGTTGAGAAGAGGTGGGGAGGAGAAAGGAAAAAAAGGACAGTGGAAAGAGAAAAAGGAATGGGAGAGAGAGGGCTTCGGGAGACAGGGAGAAAGGCCCGGGGAGTAAGAGAGAGGGGCAGGATGATAAAAAGAGAAGGGACAGGAGTAGAAAGAAAGAAGAGACAGCGGGAGAAAGAGAAATGGGAGAGGAGGAGGGGATAAAGAACAAAGGCAAAGAGGAAAAGGCAGAGAGAGAGAGAGAGAGAGAGAGAGAGAGAGAGAAGAGTCTGGTGCAGGGAGTGAGGATTTATGTGATTTCTTATCCCAGCTCCATCACTGGTTTGCAGTGGAAACTTGGCAAAGTTACTTAATTTCTCTAGGCCTCCTGTTCCTCATCTATAAAATGTGAATTAAATGGCTATTCTCACTCTTATTTAGGCTGTGACCCGCATGTGTTGCCTGGACTGTGTCCAACTGATTATTTTCTAACTATCCTAGGGATTATAACAGTGCTTGGCTTAGAGTAAGCATTTAATAAATGCCACAATGAATATCATAATTATTATTAATAATGTTATCATTATTATTACTACATTCGTACTACCTTCTCATTCAGTCATGCCAGGAATGTGGTATCTGATCTTTCACCACCTTCGACCCCCAGTACCATCATAGCTGGTCGGTGGGGCCAGACTGCCTCATGTCCAGCTTGTTCCCCGGATCAGGGGACTTTGAGAAACTGCAGGTGCTGATGGGTGAACATCAGCTGCTGGGGGAATGGTGGACTCCGAGCCAGAGCCAGGACTGTGTCCTCCAGGGTGTAGATGGAAATTTCCCAAATGGACAGCTGAAGGGACCAGGAATCAGAAGACCCAGGTACTGCTAGTGACCTGCTGTGTAACATTAAGCAGGTCACCGAATCTCTCTGTTTCTCAGTTATCTTTCCAGTTAAATGTGGATAAGGTCTCTAATCTCTCTCCCTCTTAGACTCTGAGCCTCAGTAGGGGACAGGGACTGCATCCAGTCTGGTTACCTTGTTATCCCAGAGTTTGGCGCCCAGTAACCACTTAATTAAATATCATCCTTATTAACCGGGTTCTTGTCCCATCTCTGTCCCGTGCTTGCTGAGCCACCTTGGGCAAATCACTCCTCTTCTCTCGACCTCAATTTCCTCATTTATCAAGTGGTAGTCATAAATACAACGACATAGAGGACCGAGTGAGATACATCAAGTGACAAGGCCTTGATACAGTGCTCTGCACACAGTAAGCACTCAATAAATACGATTAATGAAGGAATAAACGAATGAAAGGAACCTGTTTAAATGGATGGTAAAACAAAGCCTCAGACCTGGCTCAATCCCAGCTGGGAATCAATAGCTCTAGAGTGACCAGCATAGTGCACTGCGATAAGGAAAGGAATTTCTCATTCAAGTAAGGGATTCTCATTTATTTCTAAAAAATATTTGTATTCTTCTTCTTATAATGATATGTTTTAACCACTTAATATGAGTCAAGCTGTGATCTAAGAGATGAGTTAGAAGCAACTCAGTCAGATTGGATGTAGCTCTTGTCCCTGATAATGAAAGTAAGAAGTAAAGGAGAAAAGGCTGAGATACTGCAAACTGCAATAGAGCACAAAAAGGGGCAGTCTTGCCTAACTAGTCTATTGTGACTATTCATTTCTATTGTGCTCTCCCAAACACTTAGTTCAATCTCGACTCACTTGCTCAATTGTACAGTATTGTACTCCCCTTTACACACAATAATCCCTCAGAAAATACCACTGATGGACTGATTGCATGGATAATGCAGCCTGGACTGTGGCTGTTCCCTTAGAATTTCCATACTCACTTACATGCCAATGGGTGAAAAGCACCATCAGTGACATCGAATACTAAGGACAAGATATGTGTGAATTTGTGTGTGTGTGTGTGTGTGCACTTGTGTGTGTACGTTACATATGCTGTCAGGGAGACCAGTGAGGAGTTTGTTCCAGTATCGCCATCCTCACTGGTCTCGTTTCTTCCATGCTCTTCCCACTCCAGTCCAGACTTTGATTGTGTTGCCTGCATCACCTTTCTAAAATGCCATTCTGCCATTTTTGTCTTACTTACCCGCGCCAATTGTGAATTCAGCTTGGGAGGACAGCTCGTGGATAGTGAGACGCTTTCAGGATAAGGTTGAGGCAGCATTTATCAATAGATTTCCTCATCTCTCCACTCCCTCAGGGAGTGATTAGTGTGGGGGGGTGGTGGCGGAGGCAGGGAGGGACGGTGTCAGTATGTAACTCACTGAGCACTAATCCACTCTGACACTCAGATTGGGATGTCTCAGGAAAGTCTCAAACTCCCCTTCCTCTTGCCTACCAGCCTGGGACAAGATGAGCTCAGATCACTCCCCACAATTACCTGATGCCAATTATCACATCAGAGGTGCCCAAGGAGGGACATGGCATCATCAGTACTATACCTGCACTCCTTTCTTCGCCCACTACCTGTCCCTCTCCCTTCATGTACCCTTTCCCTCTCCTACCCTTTCTTTCTTCCTTTCCTCCCCATCCCACCCTCTCCCTGAATTAGGTTTGGCCCTCAGTTCTTGGACCTGAAGAGAAAGAGATTGTGGGTCTTGAACAACATGAGTACTGGCTAAGTGGTTTGTAGAAGATTGAAGAAATGATATCCCAGTTGAGATAAGGAACTAGGGTAACTGAGAACAGAGGATATTTGGTGTCAGGATTTGGTTGATTTTCTTTTTGACCTTACACAAAGTATTTTATGTTTAAGATAGTCTTGTGAGCTGTTTAGGTTTTTTTTAAAATGTCATTTTAAGTGCACTACGGGGCACTCTGATACTCATCTCAACATTTCAGGAAGGCTTTAAAGGAAGGGAGATCTGGATGTGAATGGGGAGGTAGTTCTAAGGGGGAGAGAGGATACCAGCAAGAGGTCAGGAGCAGGAAAGATGAGAATGAATTACGGTGACTAAGTTGGCTTGAAAGGAACGAAAAGTGCAAGATGATGTGTAGTGAGAGAAGGGAGTGGATAGAGAAGCAGCGTGGCCTAGTAGATGGAGTATAGGCCTAGGAGTCAGAAGGACCTGGGTTCAAATCCAGACTTTTCAACTTGCCTGCTGTGTGACTTTGGACAAGTGACTTCACTCCTCTGTGCATCATTTACCTCATCTAGAAAATGAGGATTAAGAGTGTGAAACCTACGTGGGACAGGGACTGTGTCTGACTTGATTACTTTCTATCAACCTTAGCATTTAGGACAGTGTTTGGCAAACTGTGCTAAATAAATACTATGATAATTATGACAGGTAGGGGGAAAATTAAACTGCTGGACTGTCTGAAAGCCTCTGGTGAGGCTCTGTTTGCTGTAGAGAGGAATGGGTAACCGGTAGGAGTTTGTGTCTCCTCAAGAAGGAGGGACCTCATCAGAATTTAGGAGCGGGTCCTAGTAAACTGGCCACTATGCCAAAGGCCCTTATATCTTGGAGCAATAAGCCACCTTAAAGCTGGTTCTCTGTAGCTGCAACTGCCCAGATCAGCATCCGAGCACAGGAAACTTTACAATATTTTGAAAACTTGAGTCCCCTAGAAATCCAGGCACTTGACTGTCATCCCTTCTTACCCGACTTTCCCATCTTAACCCTGTAATACTAATTCATTGGCACTGTTACTTATATTTATTCTTAATCCACTGTTCTCCTCCTTTGTCTCTGTCTACGCTCTGTCCTCATCTCTGAAGCCCAGAGGAATGAGCATGGAATTGAACATCTGGAGAATCGGGATGTAGTCACCTTGAGCAGGTCACTTTGTTTCTCCAAACATTGGTTTCCTAACCAGTAAAATGGAGACATGATACCTGCCATCCCTCCCTCTTGGATGGCACACATTTGTACCTATCTTATAGAAGTATTTCTCAAGCATTAACTCATGTCCATGACAACGTTCTTCTCATTTCTATCTGTAATGTAATTTATTATCAGTGCCCTCTCTTTCCCGGCCCAGCCTGCTCCCACCGCCTCCTCCCTATCCCCCACACTCAGCTAGGCTTTAATTTGCTTGAGGAATTGGTCATGTCTTTTGAACCCTCCTGAGTGAATAGTACAGTGGTCTGCACCAAGTAAGTGTTCAAAAAATACTGTTGAATGATTAGATTATACGGCCCCTACTGGACAGAGACTGTGGCTAATCCAATTGTTTGTATCTCTCCCAGCATTTAGCACGATAGGTACTTAATAAAAAAGAAAACCCACAAGTAATCATTAAAAATGAGGTCTAGCACTGAGATGGTGATTAATAAATTTGTTTACTACTACTACAGAAGCAGTCTTGTGGGACATCATGTGGGACAATCTGATTACCTTGTATCCCCCCTAGTCCTTAGAATTGTACCTGGTACAAAGTAAGGGGTTAAATGCCATTATTATTATTATTATTATTATATCCTAGAAAAGTATGATAATAACAATTATCTCCATCCATCTCGCCCATCTCTATCTGCACCTCAAACCCTACCTTGCCTCCATACTCATTTTACTCATTCTCGATGACCAAATAGATCCCATTAACACCACCCTCTCTCCTCAACTCAACTCACCTGCTCCCCATTCCTTCGTTGCTCTCCCACCACTAACCCACAGTCCTGGATCAACTCCACTGTCCACCTCCTTTGCTCTTATGTCTGAGCCACTGAACAGTACTGGTGGAAATCTAAACATCAGGCTGACTTTGTCCACTTGAAGTTTGTCCATTCTTGCCTTATCTCTGCCTTCTCCTCTGTCCAGCAAGACTATTTCTCTTCCCTTATTGACAACTGTGCCCACCACCCCTATCAGTTGTTCTGGACACATAATGTTCTCCTCAGGCCCCCTGTCTCTCCCCTCCCCACCATCCCTTGCCACCAACGATCTGGCCATCTACTTCATCAAGAAAATTAACATCACCTGCTCTGAGCTCCCCCAAATCACCCCTCCCCATCCTCCACTTGGCCTCCTCTTGGTCCCCTTCTCAATTTTCCCATCCTTCTCAGCAATATCTTCAGAGGAGATCTCCTGCCCTCTCTCTAGTGCCCCACCCCATGCACGTTAGACCCCATTCCTCCGCACCTTATTAAACCTCTCACGCCTTCCCTCCTTCCCTCCTTAACTACCATCTTCAACTGCTCACTCTCCAATGGCTTCTTTCCCACTGCCTTCAAATAAGCCCACATCTCCTCCATCCTAAAAAAAACCCTCCCTTGACCCCACTGGCCCCTTCATATCCCTCCTTCCCTTCCTTTCCAGACTCCTGGAGAAAGTTATCTACCCTCTCCACCTCAAATTCCTCTCCTCCAACTCTCTCCTGAACCCCCTCCAAGCTGGCTTCCTCCCCCATCACTCCACTGGAACCACTCTCTCAAATGTCACCAGTGACCACCTTCTTGCCAAATCCAACAGCTCCTACTCCATCCTAATCCTCCTTGACCTCTCACAGTCACAGTGCCTTTGACACTGTGGAGCATCTCCTTCTCCTCAACATGTTATCCAACCTTAGCTTCATTGATTTTGTCCTACCCTGGTTCTCCTCATCTCGCTGACCGGTCAATCTCAGTCTCCTTTGTGGGCTGTTCCTCCCCGTCTCGTGTCCTAACTGTAGAGTTCCCTCTAGCTTCAGTTCTGGATCTCCTATTCTCCATCTCCATTCACTCCCTTAGAGAATCCACTGGCTCCCATGGCTTTAACTACCATTTCTATGCGGACACAAAAATCTCTATCTCCTGCCCTGTTCTCTCTCTTTCCCTTCAGGCTCACATCTCCTCCTGCCTTCAGGACATCTCCACCTGGATGTCCTCCTGCTACCTAAAACTCAACATGTCCAAGACTCCCAACCCTGTCCTCTCCCTGACTTTCCCTTCCCTATGGGTGGTACAACCATCCTTCCAGTCTCATAATCCTGCAACCTCGGTGTCACCCTTGACTCCTTTCTCTCATTCACCCCACATATCCACATATTGAGAAGGAGCGTGGCTCAGTGGAAAGAGGATGGGCTTGGGAGCAAGAGTTCATGGGTTCTAATCCCATCTCTGCCACTTGACAGCTATGTGACTTCAGGCAAGTCACTTAACTTCTCTGTGCCTCAGTTGCCCCATCTGTAAAATGGGGATTAAGACTGTAAGCTTCATTTGGGACAACCTGGATTCTTTGTACACCACCCCCCCCAGCACCTAGAACAGTGCTTGGCACATAGTAAGAGATTAACAAATGTCATTATTATTATTGTTATTATTATTATTATACCCAATCCATCAACAAATCCTGCCAATCTCACCTTTACAACATCACGGCAAGCTCTGCCCTTTTCTGTCCATCAAAACCACTCCCACATAGGTACAATCACTCATCCTATTCCAACTGGATTACTACATCAGCCGCCTTTCTGACCTCCCAACTTCCTACCTCTCCCCACTTCAGTCCGTACTTTACTCTGCTGCCTGGATTATCTTTCTATAGAAAGTTCAGGATAGGTCACTCCTCTCCTCAAAAACCTCCAGTGATTGCCCATCAGCCTCCATATCAAACAAAAACTCCTTAGTATTGCCTTCAAAGCTCTCGATCACCTTGCCCCCTCTTACCTCACCTCCCTTCTCTCCTTCTACATTCCAGGCCACACACTCTGCTCTTCTAGTGCTAACCTTCTCCTTGTGCCTTGATCTCGTCTGTCCAACTGTCAATTTCTGACCCATGTCCTACTCCTGGGATGGAACGCCCTCCCTCCTCAAATCCATCAAGCAATCACTCTTCCTCCGTTCAAAGCCCTCACCTCCTCCAAGAGGCCTTCCCAGACTCAACCCCCATTTTCCTCAGCCCCCCACCCCCTTCTATGTCACCTTGACTCATTCCCTTTGCTCAACCCACCTCTCCCATCCCACAGCACTAATGTATATATTTACATATCTATGATTCTATTTATTCATACTGATGCCTAGTCACTTCTTTTGATGTGAGTATATCTATAATTCTATTTATTTATATTGATGCTTGTTTTCTTCTTTCGATGTCAGTCTCCCCCCGCCCCCACCCCGGACTGTAAGCCCAGTGTAGTCAGGGATTGTCTCTCTTTTTAGCTAATTTATACTTTCCAAACGCTTAGTGCAGAGCTCTGAACAAAGTCAGTGCTCAACAAATGAATGAATGAGAAAATGACCAGAGAGACAGGAGTGCAAGATCTCTATTATGAATACTTTTAATCATCAATCTTCATTTTCATCATTATCATCAATGTCAACATCACATAATCATCTCATCCCCAAGAGCCCCTTGCAACCCTATTCTCCCTCCCACTTTGCATCACCAAGGTTCTCAGGTCTGTAGTTTTTATGCATTTTGATACTCCATGCCCAGCCCCACAGTGGTACATACATGTCCTAGAACTCTGCCATTTCCCCTATTTGGAAGGTTTTTTTTATTGCCTGCCTCCCCTCTAGACTATAGTTTTTGTTGGTTAGGGATCATGTCTACCAACTCTATTGCACTGGACTCTTAACATGGAATAGATTTTAAATGGGAGATCCCAGATCTCCTGGTACTTATAATCTATTTTTAGTTTTGTACTTGTCTCTCTAGTTAGATCGTTGGGCTGGTATGTATTCCTTTGCTTTTCTATTCTTTCCAAGTTTCTAGTAAATTACAGTGCACATAATAATAATGTTGGTATTTGTTAAGCGCTTACTATGTGCAGAGCACTGTTCTAAGCGCTGGGGTAAACACAGGGGAATCCGGTTGTACCACGTGGGGCTCACAGTCCTAATCCCCATTTTACAGATGAGGAAACTGAGGCACAGAGAAGTTAAGTGACTTGCCCACAGTCACACAGCTGACAAGTGGCAGAGCTGGGATTCGAACTCATGAGCCCTGACTCCAAAGTCCGTGCTCTTTCCACCGCACCACGCCGCTTCTCTATAAGTGCTTAAGAAATGCTACCATCACTTGTATTACAACTACATTGCTACAACTGCTATTATGACAACTAATACTAAAAATAGCCAATAATAAAGATGATGGTGATAAAAATAAGAATAATAACTTGCACATGGTTCTGTGACATTTTAATGAGAATTGGTCAGACACCAGTCATGGGGAGGCATGCCCTGCATCCAGCAAGGCAGGTTCATGAATTTGTATTTGCGGTAGTAGGGTTGGTTTGTACCGAGGTATTCACACTCCCTGGTCTGGTCCTAGTATGTAAAGCCTTGTATGAAAATCATGGGAATGCAGGCAGTCCATGACAGACCTAAATTTACCCCCAGTGTTACTGACTCTTTTCCTGTTCTGGGTTATCCCTCTTCCCCAAACCAATGACTCTCAGAATTATGAGACATTGTTTGGTGTTACTGGCCATGGGGAAACTTGCAACAGGGTAGCAGGACACCAAGCAGTTCTGCTTCCATGTCACACACACATATATTCATGGAAGCCAGCTCAGTTGGAAATGGAGGTATCAGGCATCCGAGTACACAGGAGAATGAGACTTGCAGGACAGGGTGTCTCTAACCCCTCCATCCCAGTTCCATTACTATCCTGTTCACCACATCCCTGGATCCCCCCACTGCCCATCAGGAACGCATCATTTTCCAAGAACCTAAGAGGGATCCCAGTTGGAAATATGAGAATCTCTTTTCCAGAACATTCTCACTCTCTTATCGCTGAGAATCATCAGAAATGGACTGACAGCTGAAAACATTAAAGACATAATGTTGTTGCTATTAATAATTAGAAGGGAATTTGTCTTCATATTTAATGAAAAACTCAGGGTGATTGTGTTCTGTCCATAGAAAAGTACGTAGAGGGTGACCAAGGTAATGATTCTCTTTGCTGCTCTGACCTCGGGTATTGCTTTGGGGGAGTATCTGGCCCCGTGGAGTTGTCGGACCTGCCGGTGGTGTCTGTGCAGGACAAATATCATGTAGCCACTGGCCATGCTCATGAGTCCCACGAAGAACATATCACGAAGGGAGAGCACCACTGCATTGAACAAGCTTGTGCCTGCCCTGATACTGACGGAAGAGCAGTATTTCAGGAGGATGACCCTATTCATGCTGGTGCTGTTACCAGGTCCCATGACTACCAGCGGTGTAGTCATGTCAAACAGCAGATTGAGGACCCGGAAGAAGAAGCAGGAGGGGAGGATGCACTTGGAGAATTGGGTTTTGACTCCTGCCCACTGGGAGGTGCCAGGGCTGATGGTGACTGCCTGGAAGATGCTCAGGAGGCAAATGGTGCAGATGGCAAGACCCCAAGATACTCGATAAATGTATAAGAGGATTTTACAACCAACGTCATCCAGGAAATTATTCAGCCCCCAAGCTGACAGGATGTCGGGGATCCCCCAGCTGAGAAGGGCCATGGTGTTGGCCAGGGCCAGATGGGCTAGGACCAAGTCCCAAGGATTAAGCTGATAGGTGGTGGAGACCATGTGTGCATAAACCAGGAGAAGGTACACATCCCCTGAGACCCCAAAGACCATCTGTTACAGAAAGAGGATCCCATAGGGAAGCTCACTGGCATTCATTCTCTTCACTCCACAGTATCAGAAGATAGCTTCACCAGTACAACCTGGGGAATGAGAGAACTAGAGAGCGATAAATATATGCATTGAGAGACAGAGTCAGAGAGACAAAGAGTCAGAGAAAAAGTCAGAAAGACAAAGAGACAGAGAAAGAGAGAGGAGAAGAGAAGAGAAAGAGGAGAGATTTAAATGGACCAATTAGTCAATCGTTGGAATTTAGTGACCACTCACTATGTGCAGACCACTGTTCTAAGTTCTTGGGAGAGTATAGTTCAACAGTATTAGGAGACACATTCCCTGACATTTAACAACCTTACTGTCCAGAGGAGGGAATAAAGATTCAAGTAGACAACATGTACAGTGATCCTTCTACCTCTTCAATGCCAAATGAGTACTCTACCACTTAAGCTAATTCCCCTCAGAGAGTCAAGAGACAGAGACAGAAAAAGAGAGAGGCAGAATTGGTTAATTAGAAGGAGATGGTAAGGCAGTGAAACCAAGTTAAAAAAAAGTGTGAATCAAAGAGAGACAGAAAGAGTTCTAATTAGAGACAAATCAGGGAGGTAGGTGCAGATGGAGGAGAAGAGTTAGGGAGGAGAATAAATCAATCCCTCATTGGTATTGTATGAGCAGTCACTGTGTTCAGAACACTGTAGTAAGTGTTTGGGAGAGTAAAATAAAATGGTTGATAGACAGGTTCCCTGTCCACGAGGCATTTATGATCCAGGGGGATGACATATGTTAATGTCTTATTATATGACTGAGCTCCTTATCTTCCCACCCAAATTTTGTCCTCTCACTGAGTTTCCCATCACTCTAGACGTACTACCATCCTTCCCATCTCACTGGCCCATCACCCTAGTGCTATCCTTGACTCTCTCTCTTTCATCCCACATATTCGAATCTTCACCAAATCCTGTCAGTCCCACCTTCACAACATAGCTAAAATCTGCCCTATCTACTCCATCTAGCATTAATACAATCACTTATTCTTTTCCCGTAGATCACTACATCAGTGTCCTTACTGACCTCCCAACCTCTTGTCTCTTCCCTCTCCAGCCCATACTTCATTCCACTGCTCAGTCATCTTTCTACAAAAACTTTCAGGACAAATCACGCCCCCCCAAAAAAAAAATCTACAGTGGTTGTGCACCTACCTCCGTATCATAAACTCCTCACTATTTGCTTTAAAGCCCTCCATCAGCTTGCACCCTCCTACCTCACCTCAATTCTCTCCTTCTACAACCCAGCCCTCATGAGAAACAGCATGGCTTAATGGAAAGAACACGGGCTTGAGAGTCAAAGGTCATGGGTTCTAATCCCATCTCCTCCACTTGTCAGCTGTGTGACTTTGGGCAAGTCACTGCACTTCTCTGTGCCTCAGTTACTTCATCTGTAAAATGGGGATTGAGACTGTGAGCCCCACGTGGGATAAACTGATCACCTTATATCGACCCTATTGCTCAGAACAGTGCTTGCCAAATTGTACACTCCAAGTGCTTAATACAGTGCTCTTCACATAGTAAGAGCTCAATAAATATTATTGAATGAATGAATGACCATAGTAAGTGCTTAACAAATACCATTATTATTAACATTTTTATACTTCGTTCCTCTAGTGCTAACCTTTCCATGGTGCCCTGATCCTACCTGTCATTCATTCATTCAATAGTATTTATTGAGCGCTGTCTCACATCCGACTTCTGGCACACATCCTACCTCTGGACTGGAACATCCTCCCTCCTCAAATCCAACAAACAATTGCTCTGCCCAGCTTCAAAGCCTTATTGAGGACACATCTCCTCCAAGAGGCCTTCCTAGACAAAGTTCCACTTTCCTCATCTCCCAATCCTTTCTGTGTCACCCTGACTTTCTCCCTTTACTCTTCACCCTCCTCAACAGCCCCACAAAACTTATTTATATATCTGTTTTTGGTGTCTGTCTCCGCCAATGTTTATTATTATATTGTACTTTCCCAAACACTTCGTACAGTGCTCTGCACACAGTAAGCACTTCATAAATTCCATCGAATGAATGAATAATTGAATGTAAATAAATAAGTTTTGGATATGTATGGATAAGGAAACAGTGTGGCTTAGTGGAAAGAGCACAGGTTTGGGAGTCAGAGGTTGTGGGTTCTAATCTCAGCTCCACTACTTGTCTGCTGTGTGACTTTGGGCAAGTCATTTAACTTCCCTCTGACTCGGTCATCTAATCTGTTAAATGGAGATTAAGGCTGTGAGCCCCAGGTGAGATGACGTGATAACCTCGTATTTACTCCAGAGCTTAGAACAGTGCTTGGTACATAGTAAGTGCTTTAAAAATACCATCATTATTATTATGTACAGAAAGAGACAGTAACTGAGACAAAAATTGATTGTGACAATAAGAAACATAGATAAACAGAGAGGGCAGGAGACAGAGACACAAGGGTATAGACAGTTGGAGATGGAGATATAGAGGCCAAAAAAGTCCAAGAAACATAGTAGAGGGACAGATATATACATAGAGAGAGAGAGAGAGAGAGAGAGGGGCAAAGAGGCAGATAGAGACAAACAGATGGAGAAATAGTCAGAAAATGACAGAGAAAAACAAAGAAGTGGAGAGAATGAGAGTGAGACAGGTGGAGAGATGGAGAATGAAAGAGAGAGGAAGAGAGAAACAGAAACAATGAATGATTCATTTGGGTGCCCAGTTAATTTCAGCACCACTTTTCATAATGGTTCCAGACAAATACATTTCCCTGTGGGCCAGTTACACAACCTACTCAGAAGTTTCCAAGATCCCACTTGGTCCCAGTTCAGTCTCATGTTCCATATAATGCAGGGAACCTGCCCCCAGTTCAGCAAGGAAGGACTGGAACTCTCCAGGTTGAACTGAAGCAAGATGAGAGAGGATTCCCATGGCATCCTTCAGAAAATTTAAAGGAGATGTGGGAAGAAGCCTGGAATACCCTCCATCTCTCCTCTCAAGTGGTTAGATTCTTGGAGACTAGACGTGAACACTATAATGCGAGTTGAGAATGGCCTCTTCTGCACTCCACCTCTCAGGTCCAGTAGTGTAAGGGAGGGAGACATAGGTGATGAATAAAGATCCTTGGGCACCAGAGAGTGGGAGCTCACTGAGCATGCTCATTGTCTGACACCAGCCCTGCCCTGGGCAGGATGGAGACATAGACTATGTTCTGGTTGCCTTCAAGGTTGGGTCACAGCAGGGTGGGCTTTAGGGGAACAAGAAAAGTTCTGTTGCCTCCAACCCCTTTCTAGTTGGTGGCCAGGAGGTGAGGACAGAAAGAATAAAGTGGTCTGTGTTGAGAAGAGGTGGGGAGGAGAGAGAAGAAAAAGAGTGGAAAGAAAAAATGGAAAATGGGAGAAAGGACTAGAAGGGCAGGGAGAATGGTCTGGGGAGTAAGTGAGAAGGGATGGGATGATAAAAAGAGAAGGGACAGGAGTAGAAAGAAAGAAGGGACAGGGGGAGAAAAAAAGAAGAGACAAGGAGAGAATGAGAAATAGGAGAGGAGGAGGGGGTAAAGGACAAAGGCAAAGAGAGGGAAATGCTTAGAGAGAGAGAGAGAGGAAGAGAAGAGTCTGCTGCAGAGAGCAAGGATTTACCTGGTTTCTTATCTTGGCTCCACCACTGGTTTGTTGTGGGACCTTGGGAAAGTTACTTAACTTCTCTAGGCCTCAGTTTCCTCATAGAAAAAAATGTGAATTAAATGATGCCTGTTCTCACCCTTATTTAGGCTGTGAAATGTTAAATGGGGATGAGATCCCTCATCTCTCTCCCTAATACATGCTGGGCCTCAGTAGAGGACAGGGACTGTGTCCAATCTGGTTATCTTGTTTCTACCCCAGATGTGGGTGCATAATAACCACTTAAGATATATCATCCTTATTAGGCCTGGTACTTGTCCCGGCTCTGCCACTTGCTTGCCGGGTGAACTTGGGCAAATCACTCCACCTCTCGACCTCAATTTCCTCACTTGTAAAGTGGCAGTCATAAATACAATGACACAGAGATCCTGAGAGAAGAAGATGTGAGATATAGCAAGTGATCAGCCCTCAGTACAGTTCTCTGTACCCAGTAAGCACTCAAAAAAACCATTGACTGACAGCACTTTGGAGTAATAAATTTAAGGCTTTATTATCATTACTGTATTATTACTATGATTATCATTCTGCCGTGAGTAGGGGGCTCTCTCTAGCCCTGCTGGCCTGAAATGGGGCTCAACTGTGCTCTGTATTCAGTGGATACGTAGAACTCCCAATAGCCCAACCCTCCCTTCTAATGAAGCTTGTCTGGATGTAGTTCACCCCAGACCTGTGGACACCTTTTCCTGCTTCTCCTGACGGCTCCATCCCATATAAAAATCATTAGAAATGTGCTGTGGAAACAGTATGCTCTAGAGGAAATATCTTGGACCTTGGAGTCAGAGGACATGGGTTGCAATCCCACCAAAGTCAATTGCCTGCTGTAGGATCTTGGGAAAGGAACTTAACTTTTCTCTGCCTCATATTCATTACCTGTAAAATGGGGATTAGATACCTCTTCTCCCTCCTACCTAAATTGTGAACCCGTGTGGTACAGGAGTTATATCCAATCTGATCAACTTGTATCTACCTTACCACTCAGAACTGAGATTGACTCATAGTAAGTATTTAACAAATATCATAGCAATAACAACAATAAAAGAAGAAGAAGGGGCTAAGAATAAAAATAAGAATAAGAATTATATTAACAAATAGGTACTAAGCCCTTCCCAGGATGAGAGCCTGGGGTCCAGTTCAGTTGGAACTGATTATTTGCCTCAGAATCTGGAGGAGTCTCCTCCCGCCAAGTCATTTCCACATGTATTCCCATTGAGGTCTCAAGCTCAAAATGTCCAAATCTGAACTCCTCATCTTCACTCCCATAGCCTCTCCTTCACCTAAGTTTCCCATCACACTTGCCAACACTGCCATCCACCCCAAACCTCAGTATCATCCTTGACCTCTCACTCTTTTTATTCTCATATTCAGTCTGCATCTAAATCCCATTGGATTTTCCTTCATAACATTTTCCAGATCAACTGCTTCCTAACCATCTCAGTGACCACCATCCTGGTGCAGGCACTTGTCCAAGTCTTGCTAGATTACTATGTGGACACCCTACCTCTATGGCTGTCATTTCTGATGACGGGAGTGCTTCCATTGGCATTATTCTGAGCCATATTGTCAATACTAGAAATCAAGGCAGTATAGTGGGCCAGGAAGAACTGGAATGTAGTCAATCTCCTAAACAATGAAATTATTCCCACTGCAACACCCTTGTGCTGGGGGAGAGGAAGTCAGAGAAGAATGTCCAGCAGCAGAATACCCAAACGAATTTTTCCCTGGAGTGTTGCAATTGAAAATGGAAATCAAGGAGGGTAGAGGAGACTATTTTAAGTGGATGCTGAATCAAAGGCTCAGATCTTGCTAAATCCCAGATGGGAATCAAAAGCTCTACAGAGACCAGCATGATGCAATGAGATCAGGAAGGTAGTGTTGAAGCCGGAACTCTATTAAGATTGTGAAAGTAAGAGGTAAAGGAGAAACAGTTCAGATTTTGCAAACTACTAAGACAGAACAATAAGGGGCAGTCTTGCCTACTTAATCTATCGTAATAATAAATTTCTATTGTACTCTCTCAAACAGTTCAGTCTGGAATCAAGTGCTCAGCTTTATTACATTGTACTTATCCCAGATGCTTAGTACAGTCCTCTGCACACAGTACTCCCTCAGTTAATACCACTGATGGACTGATTGCAAGCATAATGCAGCCAGGACTGTGCCTGCTCCCTTAGATTTTTCATACTCACACAACAATGGGCGAAAAACACCATCACTTACATCTTCTTCAAATACCAAGGACAAAATTCTGTGTTTGTGTGTGTGCACATTACATATGGTGGCAGGGAGACCATTAAGGAGATTGTTTAGAGTATCGCCCTCCTCACTGTTGTTCTTCCTCCTTCCACACTCTTCCTACCCTAGTCCATTCTTCACTTTGTTGCCTGGATCACCTAAGATGCCATTCTGCCATTTTGTCTTACTCACCCGCACTACTTGAGAATTCAACCTGGGATAGCAACTCCTGCACAGTATGATTCTTTCAGGACAAGTCCGAGGCAGCAATTATCAACAACTTTCCTCATCTCTCCACTCCCTCAGGGAGTGATTAGTGTGTGTGGGGGGGTGAAGAAGGGGGGATGGAAGGTATCAGTTTGTGGCTCACCGAGCTCTAATCCACTTTGACACCCAGACTGGGACCGCTCTGGAAATTCTCAAATTCCCCTCTCTCTTGCCTACCAGACTGGGACAAGATGAGCCCAGATCTCTTCCTGCAATTACCTGATGCCAATTATCCCATCAGAAGTGCCCGGGGGGGGACATGGCATCTTCAGTGCTATACCTACACTCCTTTCTTCCCCTGTTACCTGTCGCTCCCCCTTCATGCTCCCTTTTCCTCTCCTACCCTTTCTCTCTTTCCCTCCCCTCCATCCCACCCTCTCCCTGAATTAGGTTTGGCCCTCTGCTCTTGGACCTGAAGAGAAAGGGATTGTGGGACTTGAATAATATGAGTACCAGCTAAGTGCTTTTTAGAAGATCAAAGAAACGAGATATCAGTTGAGATAAGGAACTAGGGTAAATGAGAACAAAGAACAAAGATGTCAGGATTTCGTTGATTTTCCTTCTGACCACATACGAAGTATTTTATGTTTATGATAGTCTTGTGAGCTGTTTTTGTTTTACAGAGGAGGTAACTGAGGCATCTAAAAGTAAAATGACTTGCCCAAAGTCACCCAGCTTAGATGTGTAAGAGCCCTGATTAGCACCCATGACCCCATGACCAGCCCATGCTCTTTCCACTAAGCCATGCTGCTTCTCATAAATCAAAAGCTGAGGGGGGTTGTGCGGGGCCGGGGGGGGGAGGGGTAGCGGGGGGAATGAGAGCTGAGGGGCAGAGGGACTGAGGAACAGGAACAAGAAATAGTGATGATGGCAGAGAGCAGAGACCCTGGGGGAGGCAAAGGGAGAAGAGAGTTGAAGGGTAAAGAGTAATAATAATAATAATGATAATAACTATAATAACTAAGATTGTGAACCCCATGAGGGACAGGGCCTGGACTATGTCTGACCTGATTACCTTGTATCTACCTTAGAACTTAGGACAATGTTTGAGACACAGTGGCTAACAACTACTATTGTGATTATAACTGGTAGGATGAAAAAAAAACCCAAACTGGTGGATTGCCTTAAAGCCACTGGTGAGGCTCTCTTTGACATAGAGAGGAATGAGTAACCATTAGGAGTTTTTGTCTTCTCAAGATGAAGGGGGCCTCATCAGAATTTAGGAGGGAATCCTGGTAACTGGCCATGACCCAAAAGGTCCTTGTCCCCTGGAGCAATGAGCCACCTTAAGACTGGCTCTCTGTAACTGCCACTGCACAGATCAGCTTCCCAAGTACAGGAACCTATAGAATATTTGGAGAAATTGTATCTCCTAAGATTCCAGATACTTGGAAAACTTTCCAATCTTAATCCTATTATACTGATTTCTTAGCACCAGGATTTATAATTATTCTTAATCCACTGTTATCCTGCTTTTTCTGTGTCTACCCTCTGTCCTTGTCCCTGAATCCCAGAGGAATGAGCAAGTATTTGTAAAAACGGAGAACCGGGATATAGTCCCACGTCTGCCTCTGGCCTATTGTGTGACCTTGAGCAGGTCACTTTACTTCTCTGGACTTTAGTTTCCTAATCAGTAAAATGGAGATGTGATACCTGTTATCCCTCCTTCTGAGACTGTACACCTTCGTATCTATCTTATATAATTATTTCTCAAGCATTAACTTTTATGTACATGGTAACATTCCTTCTTATTTCTATCTGTGATGTACTTTATTATCTGCCTCTTCCCTTTCCATCCTTCCCCCCGCACCCCAACACACGGCTTGGATTAAAATAACTTGAGGGTATTGATCATGTCTTCTGAACTCTCCTGAGTTCTTTGTTCAGTGCTCTGCACAAAATAAGTGTTCAAAAATACTGTTGATGAATTAGACTGTAATTGTTTGCATTTATCCCAGCACCTAGTTCATTAGGTACTTAAAAAAGATGAACACCAACCAGTGAACATCAAAAATGAGGTCCTCCAAGCTCATCGTACAGTGTTTAACATTCAGAAGGTGATTAATAAATTTGTTTAATACTACTATTACAGAGAAAACTCTGATCATGTTTAGTAGGACACAAGTACAAGATCTCTAGTATGAATCGTTTTAATCATCAATCTTTGTCTTCATCACCATCCTCATCATCAATGTCAACATCACTATTTAATTCAGCATCTCTCCCTCAAGAGGTCCTTCCAACCCTATTCTCCCTCCCGCTTTGCATCATTTAGGCTGTAGCCTTTAAGCAATTTGATACCCCATGCCCAGCCCCATAGTGTTATGTCCATGTCTTAAACTCTGCCATTTCCCCTATTTGTAATTTCTTTTAGTGCCTGCCTCCCCTCTAGATTGTAGTTCTTGTTGGTTAGGGATCATGTCTACCAACTCTATTGTACTGTACTCTGACACAGACCAGAGTTAAAAGGGAGATACCAGATGTCACGGTGCTTTATAATCTGCTCTTTTTACTTTTATGCTGCTATCTCTTGTTAGATCGTTGGGATGGTATGTAACTTTTTACTTTTCTATACTTCCCAAGTCTCTAGTACAGTACAATGCACCAAGAAATGCTCAATAAATGGTACTCTTACTTCTATTCATTCATTCATTCCATTCAAGAGTGCTTGGGATATAGTAAGTGCTTAACACACACCATTCAAGTATAAAAGAGGGAGATCAGGCCTAGGCAGGAAGGAGATTTGTTCTGTGTTCTGTATGCCTTCAGGGAGAGCTCTCAGAAGGGTGGGCTTTAGAGGAACAGGAAAGCACTCATGGCTCCTTGTAGCAGAACCTATGTCTCCTGACTCCTAGTCCCCTCATCACTCCATGAGAAAAATCTCCATCAGCACCTTGGAGGAAACAGTCCTGGTACTTGTCAGGTGCCCATAATAATAATAATAATTGTGATATTTGTTAAATGCTTACTATATGTCACTGGGGTGGATACAAACAAATAGGGTTGGACATAGTCCCTGGCTCACATGTGCTCACAGTCTCCAATCCTCATTTTACAGATGAGGTAACTGAGGCACAGAGAAGTGAAATTAATTCATTCAATAGTATTTATTGAGTGCTTACTATGTGCAGAGCACTGTACTAAGTGCTTGGAATGTACAAATCGGCAACAAATAGAGACAGTCCCTGCCCTTTGACGGGCTTACAGTCTAATCGGGGAAGAAATGACTTATCCAAGGCCACACAACAGAAAAGTGGCAGATCAGGGATTAGAATCCATGACCTTCTGACTCTCAGGCCCATTCTCAATTCACTACACCATGCTGCTTCCATCATTTGTCCAGTGGCCGATGTTTACCCTTAAGTATCTGCAACTCCCCCGTGACCCCAGGCCCCGGGGAATAGGCTGGGGATGAGGCAGTCTGGCCCCAAACAGATGGAGATGGGGGTCAAATGCGTTGAAGGACCAGATAGGACATCCCTGGCAGTAGGTGGCCAGGGAGTGGGGCCAGAAAGAGTGAAAGGGATTGTGTAGGGGAATGGTGGGAAGAAGAGGGGAGAAAAAGGAAAAGGAGAGAGGAAAGGGTAAAGAGAAAAAGGGAGAAAGAACAGGGTGAGAAAGGGAGAAGACGCCAAAGGAGAAAGGGAGATGGGACTGGGAGAGAAAGGGTTGATGGGGTTGGGGAAGAAAGAATCAAGGGACCGGAGGGGCAAGAGAAAAGGAACAAGTAGAGAAAGAGAGAAGGGACAGGTGAAGAAAGAAGGAATGGAAGAAATGGTGAAGGGACAGAGGCAGAAAGATAGAAGGGAATGGGGCCGAAAGAGAAGGGACATGAGAAAAAAGACAGGAAGTACAGAGAGATAGAAGGGGAAGAGCAGGAAACAGGAGAGGATAAACCAAGGGAGAAGAGGTAAGGGATATGCCGAGGAGATGAAGATTAAAGGGGAAAAGACAGGGAAGTGTGAAAAGTATGCAAGTAGAGCCAGGTGCAGGGTGTGGGGATATACCTGGTTTATAATCCCAGTTAATAATAATAATGATAACAATGAATAATTAATGTATTTGTTAAGCACTTACTATGTGCCAAGCACTGTTCTAAGCACTGGGGTAGATACAAAGTAATCAGGTTGTTCCCTTGAGGTTCACAGTCTTAATCCCCATTTTACAGATGAGGTAAATGAGGCACAGAGAAGTGAAGTGACTTGCCCAAGGTCACACAGCTGATAAGTGGAGGAGTTGGGATTAGAACCCATGATCTCTGACTTCCAAGCTGAAGCTCTTTCCACTAAGCCACACCAAACTAAAACATTTCTGTCACTTGTTTCCTGTTGGACCTTGGGCAAGCCACTTAATTTTTCTGGGTCTCAGTTTCGTTTCGGGTCTCAGGTTCCTCTCTATAAAATGTGAATTAAATGCTTGTTCTCACCGTTATTTAGACGGTGAAACCCATTTGGGACAGGGATTGTGTCTAACCTGATTGTCTCTTATCTATCCCAAAGCTTAGAATAGTTTTTGGCTTAGAGTAAGGACCTAAAAACAATAACAGCAATAATAATAATAATAATAATTTCATTATTATCTCTTTCAGGTTGTTCACTGATGGCAGTGGAAAGTACCCAGTTTTTCACCAACTTCACCACCATCCCCAGTTCCACCATTGCTGACCTGATTGGGCCCAGACTGCCTCATCCCTAGCTCTTTTCCCTAGCCCGGAGACCCGGGGAAGCTGTGGGTGCTGATTGGTGATCACTGACCAATGGGAAAATGGTGGACACCTGACCAGCACCGTGATTGCCTCTTCCAGGGTGTTGATGGAAATTTCCCATAGTGAATGATGATGGGATTAAGAGTCAGGAAACATAGGTTCTGCTAGTTATCTGTTTTGGGACCTTGGACAGGTCACTGCATCTCTCTGTGTCTTAGTTTCCTCTCCTGTCAAATGGGGACAAGCTCTCTGATCTCCCTCCCTCCTAGTCTCTATGCCTCAATAGGGGACAGAAACTATATCCAATCTGATCAGAGATGGAGAATGAAAGAGAGAGGAAGAGAGAAACATAAATAATGATTAATTCATGTGGATGCCCAGCTAATTTCAGGACTACTATCTACACTGTCCCCAGGGTAGTTTACAAAAACCACTCAGAAGGTTCCCAGATCTCACTTGGTCCCAATTTAGTTTTCTCTCAGTGAATGTAGGAATCACACCCCTCAATTCAGCAAGGATGGCCTGTAACTCTCCAGATTGGAATCAGGCAAGACTAGGTCGGATTCCAATTGGATCCTTGGGAAAATTTCAAGGAAATGTGGGAAGAGGCCTGGGGGGCTCTCAGTCTCTCCTCTCCGGATGTTGGATTCTGTGAGACCTGAGGGGACCACTATGTGTGTGAGCTGAGACTGGCCTCTTCTCCAATCCACCTCTCGGTTCTCATGGTCGAGGGAAGGGAGGCCCGGCTGATGAATAGTGACCCTTGGACACCAGAGAGAGAGAGAGAGAGAGAGAGAGAGCTCACTGAGCATTATCAGTTCCTGAGACCAGCCGTGTCTTGAGCAGGAAGGAGACATGTTCTACATTCTGCTTGGCTACAGGGTGGGTTCAAAGCAAGATGGACTTTTTTTTGTGGAACAAGAAAAGCTCTGTTGTCTTCCTGCCCTTCCCAGTAGGTGGCCAGGGGGTAAGGCCAGAAAGAGTGATGAGAGCTGTGTCGAGAAGGGGTGTGGAGGAGAGAAGACTAAAAGGAAAATGACAGTGGTAAAGAAAAAGGGAAAAGGGGAAAAAAGACTTGGGGAGAAAGGGAGACAAGCCCTGGGGGAAAGAGAGAAGGGGCAAGAGGAGAAAAAGAGAAGGAACAGGAGGAAAAAGAAATAAGAGACAGGGGAATAAAAAGAAAAGGGATAGGAGGAGATAGAGAGAAGGGTAACGGAGAGAAAGAGAAAGAATAAAGAGATTAAAAAGGCAGAGCAGGAAAGAGGAGACGGGAAGCCAAGGGAGAGGAATTAAGGGAAAGTACAGAGAGGATAAAGGATCAAGGGAAGGGAGAGAAAAGCATGAAGACAGGACAAGAAGAGCCAGGGGCAGGGAGTGGGGATTTAGATGGATTCTAATTCTGGCTGCACCACTCGTTTGCTGTGGGACCTTGGGAAAGATGCTTAACTTTTCTAGGCCTCAAATTCCTCATCCGCTAAATGTGATTCAAATGTCTGTTCTCTTCTTTACTCTATAAACCCCATCTGGTACAGGGATTGTGTCCAACATGATTATCTTGTGTCAATTAACAAATAGCAATGATTTTCATTATCATTACTATTATTAACTTTATCATTATTACTACTACATTATTACTGTCTTCATGTTATTCAGTGATTTTCTCTGCAATCCTTCAACTCCTTTGACCCTCATCTCCACCATTGTTGGCTCTCTGGTGCCAGATTGCCTTATCCCCAGATTTTTCCCTGGGCCTAAGGACCCAGGGGAGCTGCAGGTGCTGATGGGTGAAGATTGACCAATGAGTGAATGGTGGACACCTGGTCAGCACCAGGACTTTATCTTCCAGGGGGTAAATGGAAATTTCCCACAGGGGCCATTGATGGCACTAGAAGTCAGGAGACCCAGCTTCTGCTAGTTGCCTTCTGTGAGATCTTGGACAGGTCACTGAATCTCTCTGGGCCTCAGTTACTCTCCTGTTCAATGGGGATAAGATCACTCATCCCTCTTAGACTCGGAGTCCAAAAGGAGGACAAGGAATGTGTTCAGTTTGATTATCTTGTTTCAACCTCAGAGGTAGGTGCCACTTAATAAATAATATCCTCAATATCCCCATGGTCTAGTGGAAAGGGCTCGGGTCTGAGAGTCAGGAAACCCGGAGGTTTGCCTCAGCACTGCCACGTACTTGCTGAGTGACCTTGGACAAATCACTCCATCTCTCTGGACCTCAATTTACTCACCTGTAAGGTGGCAGTCAAATACAATGGCACAGAGGTGCTGGGGCACTGTGAGATATATCAAGTGACAAACCCTTAATACAGTCCTCTTCACACATGTAGCACTCAATAAATAAAACGTTGGTATTTGTTAAGCTATTACTATGTGCAGAGTATTATTCTAAGCGCTGGGTAGATACAAGGTAATCAGGTTGTCCCACGTGGAGCTCACAGTCTTCGTCCCCATTTTACAGATGAGGTAACTGAGGCCCAGAGAAGTTAAGTGACTTGCCCACAGTCACACAGCTGACAAGTGGTAGAGCCAATATTCAAACTCGTGACCTCCGACTCCCAAGCCAGGGCTCTTTCCACTGAGCCACATCTTGGGTTAACAACAGGGCTGAGCAAATTGGGGGCTTTATTATTATTACTGTATCATTGTTATGATTATCATCACACTGTGAACAGACGATTCTCCCTAGCTTTGCTGGCCTGAAATGGGGCTCAAGTAGGCCCTGCCTTTAGTGTCAGCATAGAACTCCAAATAACACGACCCTCCCATCTAGTGAGGGTTGTCCGGACACTGTGTACCCCAGACAAGTGGACATCTTTCTGCTTGATCTGATTGTTCTATCCAACATAAATATAGTTAGAGATCTACTGTGGAAGCAGCATGACCGAGAGGAAAGAGCACGGAACTCGGAGTGAGGGGACATGTGTTCCAATCCAGCTATGCCAAATGTCTGCTATGGGATCTTGGGGAAATCACTCAACTTTTCCACACCTCGGCTTTCTTGTCTATAAAATGGGGATTAGATATCTGTTCGCCCTCCTACTTCAAGTGTGAGCCCCATGTGGAACAGAAGCTGTGGACGGCACTACCGTCATTCCCATCTCACAAGTCCACAGTCTTGGTGCCATCCTTGACTCTGCTCTCTCATTCACCCCACACATCCAATCTGTCACCAAAACCTGCCGGTCACACCTTCACAACATCGCCAAGATCTGCCCTTTCCTCTCTATCTAAACTATTACTTTGCTGGTACATTCTCTCATTATATCCCGTCTGGATTATTGCATCGGTCTCCTCTCTGATCTCCCATCTTCCTGACTCTCCTTGCTTCAGTCTATACTTCACTCCGTTTCCCAGATTATCTTTCTACAGAAACGCTCGGGCATGTCACTCCCCTCCTCAAAGTCCTCCAATGGTTGCCTATCAACCTTCACATGAAGCAAAAACTCCTCATCTTTGGCTTTAAAACTCTCCATCACCTTGCCCCCTCCTACCTCACCTCCCTTCTCTCCTTCTACAGCCCACCCCATACACTCCATTCCTCTGCCACTAATCTCCTCACTGTACCTCGTTCTCACCTGTCCCACCATCGACCCTGGCCCATGTCCTACCACGGACCTGGAATGCCCTCCCTCCTCAAATCCACCAAACTAACTCTCTTCCCCTCTTCAAAGTCCTACTGAGAGCTCACCTCCTCTAGGAGGTCTTCCCAGACTGAGCCCTCCCTTTCCCTTTGCCCCCTTCCCCTCCCCATTCCACCTACTCCTTCCCTCTGCTCTATCCCCTCCCCCTCCCCACAGCACTTTGTGTATATTTGTACATATTTTTGTCACTCTATTTTATTAATGATGTGTATATATATATATATATGATTCTATTCATCTATTTTGATGGTATTGATGCCTGACTACTTGTTTCGTTTCTGCTGTCTGTCTCCCCCTTTTAGACTGTGAGCTCGTTGTTAGGCAGGGATTGTTCTCTATGTGTTGCCGAATGGTACATTCGAAGCACTTAGTACAGTGCTCTGCACACAGTAAATGCTCAGTAAATATGATTGAATGAATGAAAGGAGCTGCATCCAGTCTGGTTACTTGCATCTAACCAAGTAATAATAATAATAATGTTGGTATTTGTTAAGCGCTTACTATGTGCAGAGCACTGTTCTAAGCACTGGGGTAGACACAGGGGAATCAGGTTGTCCCACGTGGGGCTCACAGTCTTAATCCCCATTTTACAGTTGAGGGAACTGAGGCACCAAGAAGTTAAGTGACTCACCCACAGTCACACAGCTGACAAGTGGCAGAGCTGGGATTCGAACTCCTGACCTCTGACTCCAAAGCCCATGCTCTTTCCACTGAGCCACGCTGCTTCTCTATTTGAACCCATGACCTCTGACTTTCAAGCCTGTGCTCTTTTCACTGAGCCAAGCTGCTTCAGAGTTTGACTCATAGTAAATGATTAACAAACATAATTATAAGAATAAGAATAAAGATAAGAATAAAAATATTTAGAAATAGATAATAATCCCTTCCCTGAATGGGAGCCTGGTTTCCAACACAACTGAAACCTATCCTTCGCCTCAGAATCTGTTGGAGTCAGGCCATGGAGGGAGCAGGAAACCAACCAATGTTTGCCCACCATTGAACTGGGTTTTGGGGTTGGAGAGCAGGCAGTATTGCCTCGGTAACTGCTGTGGTCTTCTCCACCTATGGTGCTATCTGTTTTCCTGGATTCCCACTGGGCCTGTCTACCTCACGGAAAGACCTAGTTGATTCTTCAGTTGGAAATCTTCCCTGCTGATGACCACCCCCCACAGACTCTCCCCTTCTTCTGTCAGCTTCGTTTCTCCACGGCAGTGAGATGTGTGTTGGATGTTGGGCGGAGAGGGCAATGTAAAAGTGCTCTGTAATAATGAGCTGAAAATGAAACTGATGATTCTTGTAAGGAAAGGTTGCACAACTGTAGTTTTCTGCCCTCTCTTTTCAAATCCAATAAGCAGTCATTCTCCCCACCTTCAAAGCCTTCTTGAAGGCACAGCTCCAAGAGGCCAGCCCAGACTAAGCCTTCATTTCTCCTTATTCAAATCCCTTCAGCTGTGCCCCGATTGCTCTTTTTATTCACCACTACCTCCCCCACCAGCCCCTCAGCACTTGTGTACATATCAGTAATTAATTTGTTTATACTGCCATCTTTCCCTCTAGACAGGATGCTTGTTGTGGTTAGGGAATTTGTCTATTATATGTCATAATCTCACAGACCTTAGTACAGTGCTTGGCACACAGTAAGCCAGACTCCAGATTTATGATTGATTGATTGATTGCTCACAGTTGGCATTTAGAAGTGATTGACTGATTGGCTTAATAATTGAAGTTGGCCACCCAGTCCTGTGGCCAGACTCCAGAATTGGACACAGGAAACATAGAGAACCAACATGGCTTAGTGGACAGAGCACAGGCCTAGGAGTCAGAAGGACAAGGGTACTATCCCGGCTCCTCCACTTGTCCACTGTGTGACCTTGGGTAAGTCAGTTCAGTTCTCTGTGCCTCAGTTACCTCATCTGTAAAAAAATGAGGATTTAGACTGTGAGACATGGACTATGTCCAACCTGATTATCTTGTATCTAACCCCAACACTTAGAAGAGTGTCTGACAACATATTAAGCACTTAGCAGATTCTATTAAAAAAATGGGGTCTGTTAAATCGAGGATAAAGCCAGTGATACCAAAAAGTGGATAGCATAATGAGGGGCAGCCTTTGATTGTTCAGGAAGGGAGTCTCACATTGCTCTTTTCAGTCACACATAATCAAAATGCTTAGTTAATACCATAATCAATCAGCTAGAGTGAAAGCTCCTGTGGGCAGGAAACGTCACTTTTATTTGTACTTTCCAAGCACTTACTACAACGGTCTGCACACAATAGGTTCTCAATAAATACTATTGATAGATCATTCTCCATTAAATTCTAAGCTTCTTGAGAGCAGAGATCATTTCTTCTATCTGTTGCACTCTCTCAAGGGCTTACTATAGTTCTCTGCACACAGTGGATGCTCAGTCGATACAATTGGATTGTAAATTCCTTAAGGACAGGGACCATGTATAATAAGTCCCCTGTACATTATCTCAAGTGCTTTGTAGAGTGTTTTATACACCAAAAGGGCTCAATAAATATTATTGTTTGATTGAAAGCATTCTAATGCTTTCACCAGCCCAGAGTTTTAATCCACCAGTAAACTGACATACATTTAAATCTTGAGGTATTTCAACATTTCAATAAGAGATTCCCAAGAATGAGTTAATTTGGGGATTCCTTAAACACTAACAATGACATAAGCACTCTGACAGGAACTGAGGTATTTACGGGGTCATCAAATTGGACATCGGCCCTATCCTGTATGGGAGTCAGTCTATGAAGTGGAGAAAAAAGACGTCTTACTCCTTTTAGATCGCAAATTCACCATGGAATGAATGTGTAACTTCTTTGTTTTGCGCTCACCCAAGTGTATGATACAGTGTTTTGCACCCAGTGAATGCCCAGTAAATACCTTTACTATTTTACAGATATACAAACTGAAGCTTATAGAGGATAGACTACTTGACCAAGTCAGTCTGTCAATCAAATTTATTGAGCGCTTACTATGTACTGGGCTGGTGTTCTACATTCCTCTTCCTTTCTTTCCCTTGCTCTTGTTGAGCAGAAAGAAGAGAAGCAGCATGGCCTAGAGGAAAAAATACGGGTTTGGGAGTCAAAGGACATGGGTTCTAATCCCTGCTCTCCCCCATATCTGCTGTGTGACCTTGAGCAAGTCAACTTCTCTTTACCTCAGGTACTTCATCTGTAAAATGGGGATAAAGACTGTGAGCCCCATGTGGGACAGGGACTATGTTCAATCTGATTACCTTGTATATACCCCAGCACTTAGAACAGTGCTTGGCACATAGTAAGGGCTTAACAAATATCATAATCATTCCCCTGTGTCTACCCCAGCGCTTAGAACAGTGCTCGGCACATAGTAAGCACTTAACAAATACCAACATTATTTTATTATTATGAGGATGAGACACACATACTGGGAGGGGGCTGATATAAGCTGGGGCACAGTAGTATCTGTGACCCACGGGAGGGTGGGAGGGATGAGAGAGTGTCAGACACAAACTAGAGATCCAGGCTTGGTTCCTGGCACAGCTAGGCTGTGGGGTCAGAGCTGGAATGTCCCTGGAGCTGCAGAATATGACACTGAGGCTGCTGTGTCTCTCCATAGGCATCTCTGATAGCCAGATAGCAGTAAGTAAGTAAGTGAGGGGAGAGATCCAGGATCAACTTGTCCCAGATTGGTGGCCAGCAGCGAAGGGATTCTGGGCATTTCCAATGATGTCCCAGTTCAAGTGTCAGAGTGGATTACTGCTCAGCGATTTGCTCATTCATCCCCACACTAATAACTCCCTGAGGGATTGGAGATACTAGGAAAGCAGATGATAAATGTTTCCTCAGACTCTTCCTGCCAGAGTCTCTCTGCTCATGAGCTGCCCTCCCATCCAGTAGGAGAGATAGTGATAAGTGAGTACAATAGAGCGCTCTCTGTCAGTGTGATTTCAGACTTTCCTTAGGAACTTTGCAGCTTTGGGCCTGGAGCTCTGGGATGGGAATCAGGGCTGTTCACCCCTGCAGAACCTTCTCCCAGGGCTCTCACCTTCCCATTTCCAGGAGTTTTGGAATGGAGGCCCCTCAGCATTAAACTCAATCTCCTACTGTTCTAGGTCGAGGGAAAGAATCAGCTTTAATCTCAATATGCAGAAGGCAAAGCGTTGCCATCCAGAGGGTTGCTGTGAGTTTAACTTTCAGTGACACCCAGGGGTTGTCAGACAGGGAGGGCTGGGGCAGAGAGAGATGCTTCCAAAGCACACATCTCCCTGGGTCTCACCGTTTTCCCTTCTCTTCTGCTCAACTGTATCTCTTGGGATATCGGGGCTGCAGTGACCTCGGCCCAAGAGAGATTGCTTCTCAGCCACCCACTGACACAGCCATGGCCCCATGATTTCATAGAAGAAGGATGGGTAACTTGAGCAGAGATAGTAGGACCAAAGAAATCCCAATTTCATCCTTGGTGGCTACATGGGAGATGGAGGCAGAACAGAGCAGAATAGCAAAGGTAAGCTATTTACCTCCCTCCCTCCTTGCCTTTAACCTCTATTGCCTCGAGTTTAAGCAACCCACTGGGGAGGAAGGGAGGACAACATGTTTACTCTTCCAGTTTTCCGTTCTCTATTTCCATCTCTATTCAACCCCTGCCAACCAGTCAGCGCAACTCACTCCTCCCCTTCCAACACACTTTCCCCCTTGCCCTCCTCCACCCAACCCCTCCTCACCCCTTGCACTCTCCTCAACCTCATTCTTACCCCATCCCTGTTATTCTATCCCAGCACCACCCCTCTTCCCCCTCCCCCTACATTGGCCCCCCATCAACTCACTCCCACCACCCCCTCCCAACTCCTCTCATCATCCCCAGCCCAGAACCGCCTCGCAACATAGCCTAAGCCAAGTGCACATAGAACATATAGTGCATAATAATAATGTTGGTATTTGTTAAGCGCTTACTATGTGCAGAGCACTGTTCTAAGCGCTGGGGTAGATACAGGGCAATCAGGTTGTCCCACGTGAGGCTCACACTCTTAATCCCCATTTTACAGATGAGGTAACTGAGGCACAGAGAAGTTAAGTGACTTGCCCACAGTCACACAGCTGACAAGTGGCAGAGCTGGGATTCGAACCCATGACCTCTGACTCCCAAACCCAGGCTCTTTCCACTGAGCCACACTGCTTACAGTGTGCATACTTATTCTTATTAATCTGGAATAAGCTAATAGAAGTTGAGTCCTTTGGCAGTTCAAAGATCCCATTGGCTTTATTCCAAAACCCACTGCTTATTTTTCAGGCAGTGCACACGTGATATAAGCAAAAGCCTTCTCCAACACTATGTTTCAAAAGGATTAATGGTTGTACTATCATGTTTTTTCACTGTCCACTGTCCACTGTTCACTGTCAAATCCAAACAATATCACTGGAAACACAATAGAATTGACAAATTGTATTTTTGTGGCAATTGTTAGATCAGCACGTTTAATGTTTTTTTCAGGCTCATCATAGCAGATCTTCTTAACATTAACCTTCAGTGAATTTCTTGACAAACAGTTAGTTTATTTTTGATTATCAATCCCAGGAGAGAGAAATTTTGAACTATATCAATCTTCTCTCCATCCACTATAAATTTGTTAAAACTTCCAGTTGTCATGATTTTTGATTTCCTGACACTCGAATGCAGGTCCATCTTTTTGCTCTGCTCCTTAGGTTCATTCATTCAATAGTATTTATTGAGTGCTTACTATTTGCAGAGCACTGTACTAAGCGCTTGGAATGAACAAGTCGGCAACAGATAGAGAAAATCCCTGCCGTTTGACGGGCTTACAGTCTAATCGGGGGAGACAGGCAGACAAGAACAATGGCAATAAATAGAGTCAAGGGGAAGAACTTCTCATGAAATCAATGGCAACTAAATAGAACCAGGGTGATGTACATTTCATTAAACAAAATAAATATGGTGATAAAGATATATATAGTCGAGCGGACGAGTACAGTGCTGAGGGGGTGGGATGGGAGACGGGGAGGAGGAGAGAAAAAGGCGGGAGAAGAGGGTTTAGCTGCGGAGAGGTGAAGGGGGAGTAGAGGGAGCAGAGGGAAAAAGGGGGGAGCTCAATCTGGGAAGACCTCTTGGAGGAGGTGAGTTTTAAGTAGGGATTTGAAGAGGGGAAGAGAATTAGATTGCCTGAGGTGAGGAGGGAGGGCATTCCAGGACCGCAAGAGGTCATGGTCCAGGGGTCGACGGCGGGATAGGCGAGGCCGAGAGACGGTGAGGAGGTGGGTGGCAGAGGAGCGGAGTGTGCGGGGTGGGCAGTAGAAAGAGAGAAGGGAGGAGAGGTAGGAAGGGGCAAGGTGATGGAGAGCCTTGAAGCCTAGAGTGAGAAGTTTTTGTTTGTAGCGGAGGTTGATAGGCAACCACTGGAGGTGTTTAAGAAGGAGAGCGACATGTCCAAATCGTTTCTGCAGGAAGATGAGCCGGGCAGCGGAGTGAAGAATAGACTGGAGCGGGGAGAGAGGAAGAAGGGAGATCAGAGAGAAGGCTGACACAGTAGTCTAGCCGGGATATAACAAGAGCCTGTAGCAGTAAGGTAGCCGTTTGGGTGGAGAGGAAAGGGCGGATCTTGGCGATATTGTAAAGGTGAGACCGGCAGGTCTTGGTAACGGATAGGATGTGTGGGGTGAATGAGAGAGACGAGTCAAAGATGACACCGAGATTGCGGGCCTGAGAGACGGGAAGGATGGTCGTACCATCCACAGTGATAGGGAAGTCAGGGAGAGGACCGGGCTTGGGAGGGAAGATGAGGAGCTCAGTCTTGCTCATGTTGAGCTTTAGGTGGTGGGCCGACATCCAGGTGGAGACATCCTGGAGGCAGGAGGAGATGTGAGCCTGAAGGGAGGGTGAGAGGACAGGGGCAGAGATGTAGATCTGTGTGTCATCTGCGTAGAGATGGTCGTCAAAGCCGTGAGAGCGAATGAGTTCACCAAGGGAGTGAGTGTAAATGGAGAACAGAAGAGGGCCAAGAACTGACCCTTGAGGAACTCCAACAGTTAAAGGATGGGAGGGGGAGGAGGCGCCAGCGAAGGAGACCGGGAAGGACCGGCCAGAGAGATAAGAGGAGAACCGGGAGAAGACGGAGTCCGTGAAGCCAAGGTGAGATAAGGTGTGGAGGAGGAGGGGATGGTCGACAGTGTCAAAGGCAGCTGAGAGGTCAAGGAGAATTAGAATGGAGTAGGACCCATTGGATTTGGCAAGAAGGAGGTCATGGGTCACCTTAGCGAGAGCAGTCTCGGTAGAGTGGAGGGGACGGAAGCCAGATTGGAGGGGGTCCAGGAAAGAATGGGAGTTAAGGAATTCTAAACAGCGAGTGTAGACGACTCATTCTAGGATTTTGGAAAGGAAGGGTAGTAGGGAGATAGGGCGATAACTGGAAGGGGAAGTGGGTCGAGAGAGGGTTTTTTTAGGATGGGGGAGACATGGGCATGTTTGAAGGCAGAGGGGAAGGAGCCATTGGAGATTTGAGTGGTTAAAGATAGAAGTTAAGGAACGGAGGAGGGCGGGGCGATGGTTTTTATAAGGTGTGCGGGAATGGGGTCCGAGGTGCAAGTGGAGGGGTGGCACTTGCGAGGAGGGAGGAGATCTCCTCTGAGGATACTGCAGGAAAGGATGGGAAAGTAGGGGAGAGGGTTGGTGGGGAGGAGGAGAGAGGGGGAGGGGTGGCTTTGGGGAGCTCAGACCTGATTGTGTTGATTTTTGTGATGAAGTAGGTAGCCAGATGATTGGGGGTGAGAGATGGGGGAGGGGGAGGAACAGGGGGCCTAAGGAGAGTTAAAGGTCCGGAACAATTGGCGGGGGGGACGGGCATGGGTGTCGATGAGGGAGGAGAAGAAGTTTTGCCTGGCGGAGGAGAGGGCAGAGTTAAGGCAGGAAAGGATAAATTTGAAATGTGTGAGGTCGGCTTGGTGCTTGGACTTTCGCCAGCAGCGCTCAGCAGCTCGAGCCAAGGAGCGTAGGAGGCGAACAGAGGAGGTGATCCAGGGATGTGGGTTAGTGGAGCGAGAGCGGCAGAGGGAAAGGGGGGCGAGAGAGTTGAGATGAGTAGAGAGGGTGGAGATGAGAGCGGAGACCTGATCATCCAGAGTGGGAAGTGAGGACAGGGCGGCAAGGTGAGGAGAGATGTTTTTGGAAAGACGGATGGGATCAAGACAGCGGAGGTCTCTGTTGGGGAGTAGCAAAGATTTGCAGGGGGAGGGAGTGTGAGAGATGAGGCACGTGAGAAGGTTATGGTCAGAGAGAGGGATTTCAGAGTTGGTGAGGGAGGAGATAGTGCAGCAGTAGGAGATGACGAGATCGAGGGTGTGACCGAGTCAGTGAATGGGCGCGGTATGGTGGAGCAAGAGGACGGCAGAGTCGAGGAGGGATAGCGGGCGGGCGGCAGAGGCGTCATCGGGTACATCCATATGGGTGTTGAAGTCTCCGAGGATCAGAGTGGGCAGAGAGAAGGAGAGAAGGAAGGTGAGAAAGGGGTCAAGGGGGTTGAAGAAGTCGGAGGTGGGACCGGGAGGGCGGTAGATGACAGCGACAAGTATCTGGAGGGGGTGGTAGAGGCGAATGATATGGGCTTCGAAGGAGGGGAAGGAGAGGGGGGGGAGGAGGGATAGTGCGGAAGCGGCAACGGGGTGAGAGGAGGAAGCCGACGCCTCCTCCCTTACCGGTGAGTCTGGGGGAGTGGGAGAAGGAGAGGCCTCTGCTGGAGAGAGCGGCGGCGGAGACAGTGTCTTAGGGAGTGAGCCACGTTTCTGAAAGGGCGAGGAGGAGGAGAGAGTGGGAAAGGAAAAAGTCATGGATGAAAGGTAGTTTACCTGTAATGGAGTGGGGGTTCCAGAGGCCACACTTGAAAGTAGCTGTGGGTGCTAGGGGGGGAGGGTGGAGGAGCGGGGGGAGGGGAGGGTTTTGATGGGAAGAGGGGGATGAGGGGTAGCGGTGGGACAGGAGGACTGGGATGGGGCGTGGGTGGGGAAGAGGGAAGGGGGGAGGGGTTGAGGAGGGGGTTTGGTGGGGGGGAGAGTAGGGCCAGGGGGAAAAGTGGGGTTCTAGGGCGGGGGAGAGGAGGGTGGGAGGAGGCAGAGGAGAGAGCAGGAAAGAGCTGAACGAGAGAGGGGAAGGGGAGGGGAGAATAGGAAAGGGTGGGACGGAGGGGGGGGGGTGGAGGGACATGGTGAGGCCAGAGAGGTGGGTGGCAGCACTGACAACAATAAACAGTAACAAGCGAAATCGGTAATATAGCAACATGGTACAGTATGATACAATACAATAGTGTTAATAAGTGGGCGATGACCAGGGTTGGGGGTCGACTTGATTAAAGGTCGACCTGATCAAACTCAAAGTCAAGCGGCTGGTGAGGCCAGAGAGGTGGGTGGCAGCACTGACAACAGTAAACAATAACAAGTGAAATCGGTACTACAGCAGCATGATACAGTATGATATAATACAATAGTGTTATAATAAGAAGCTCTTCAAATCTTCTTCACTTTGTGCTAGTAGGGTTGTATCAACAGCATAAAGAAGGATGTTTATATTCCTTCCTCCAATCTTTACTCCTGGTTCATCTTCATCCAATCCAGCTTCTTTTATTATGTATTCAGTTTAAGGAATGAACAGATAAGGTGAAGACACATCCTTGTCCTACACCCTAGGTAAAGGGAAACGTATCAGTTTCTCTATATTCTGTTCTTATTGTAGCCTTCTGTTGGGCACAAAGGTTCCGTATTAATGCAATTCAATGGTCCAACATGCCCATTTTCCTTAAAGTGCTCCAGAGCTATTCATGGTCCATGCAATCAAAGGCCTTACTATAATCTATGAGAAGCAGCATTGCTCAGTGGAAAGAGCTCGGGCTTGGGAGTTAGAGGTCATAGGTTCGATTCCCAGCTCTGTCACTTGTCAGCTATGTGACTGTGGGCAAGTCACTTAACTTCTCTGTGCCTCAGTGACCTCATCTGTAAAATGGGGGTGAAGACTGTGAGCCTCACGTGGGACAACCTGATTGCCCTGTATCTCCTCCAGCGCTTAGAACAGAGCCCTGCACATAGTAGGCGCTTAACAAATACCAAAATTATTATTAATTATTAATCCCAGCTCTGCCACTTGTCAGCTGTGTGACTTTAGGCAAGCCATTTAACTTCTCTGTGCCTCAGTTACCTCATCTGTAAAATGGGGATTAAGACTGTGAGCCCCACGTGGGACAACCTGATTACCTTGCATCTCCCCCAGCGCTTAGAACAGTGCTTGGCATGTAGTAAGTGCTTAGCGAATACCAACATTATTATTGTTATTATTATTATTATAATAATCTATAAAGCACATGCTGACTTCCTTTTCATATTCTACCATAATAATATTGGTATTCGTTAAGTGCATACTATGTGCAGAGCACTGCTCTAAGCACTGGGGTAGATACGGGGTCATCAGGTTGTCCCACATGAAGCTCACAGTTAACCCCCATTTTACAGATGAGGTCACTGAGGCACAGAGAAGTTAAGTGACTTGCCCACAGTCACACAGCTGCCAAGTGGCAGAGCCGGGATCCTTTCAATTACCCAGTGGACAGTAGCAATAATATCTCACAGTCCTCATCCTTTCTGGAATCTTGCTTGAACATCGGGCAATTCACGTTCCAGGTAGGTCTCCACTGTATACTGTTTAACTTTTAGCAATACCTCACTGGCATGTGAGATCAAGGAAATTGTATGATAGTTGTCATGTTTAGTTGTACCCCTTTTCTTCAGTATTGGAACATAAACGGATCTCTTTCAATTAGATGACTATATCTGCCGACATAAATTGGTAAGGACTTTAACAAGTTCCCATCCAGTTGCCTGACACACCCCAATAATAGGTCTATCAAAGTCAGGGGCCCTATTCTTGGCAAGGCTATGCAGAGCTGATCTAACTTTGCTTTCCCTGATAAGTGGCTCTAATTCACAAGAACTTCTTACAAATACTCCTTGAATATTGCTATCCTTCTGTCATAGTTCCCTTGTGTATTCCTTTCATGTCTGTTTGATTCCGCTGGCATCATTCATGATCAGCCCATCTTTGCTTTTAACAAAGCCATTCCGAGGACAAAATGTTCCTTTGATTTCCTTAATGTTCTGAAATATTGGTCTTGTCCACCCACATTTGTTATTGACTTCCATTTCTTTACATCTGCTGTTATAATATTCTTGTTCATCCTTCTTGGCAGAGCGCTGGATTTCTGGGCTCAGTTCTTTATCCAGCTTCTTTAGCCCTCTGATTTTTGCTTCCTTCCTTTTCCTGGTTCTTTCCAGAGTTATGTTTGACATCGATTTTGGCTTCTTTTGCTTCTTAACCTTTTTGCAATACTGGGTTGTGTTCTTCCTGGATGACATTTTTAATCTCCAGACACATTTTCTCTAGTTTCTTGTCTGTGAGATTTAAGTGCCTCAGATCGATTTTTCACATGATTCTTAAATGCAGGGGGAAAATTCATCAGGTCATATTTGGGCAGCTAAAAGACATGATAGATCTTTCTAACTTTCAGCCCAAGAGTACACATTAACAACTTATGATCTGATCCAAATCGCTCCAGACCGTGTTTTTACTGCCAAAATAGAACTCTTTCATCCCTTTCTACAAATAAAATAGTCTATTTGATTTTTATATAGTCCATCTGGTAAAGTGTAATTGTACAGTTGTCATTTAGGTTTGTTAAAGAAGGTGTTGACAATAAAAAAGTCATTCCATTCACAGAAATTGATGTCAGTCTCCAGCTTGATTCCAATTTCCAAAGCCATATTTTCCAACAACCTTCATTTCCATTTGATTACCAACCTTTGGAGTCCAGTCGCCAGTGATAATCAACACACCTTGTTTGGAGCTTTTATTAATCTCTCCCTGCACTTTATCAGAAAACCTATATCTTCTTGCTCTGCATCCGTTGTTGGAGCATACACCTGAAGTATTGTCGTATTGAATGGTTTTCTTCTGAATCTAAGGGATATCAATTGGTCATTGACAACATTATATCCAATAACTGTCTTAGAAATTTTCTTCATTTACACTACACCATTTACACCGCTACACCATTTCTTCTTCTTTTCTCAGCATGTGCAGAGTAGTAGACTATGTGCTCAGTCAACTGGAAATGCCCAATACCAGTCCATTTTAGTTCACTTATCCCAAGCATGTCGATCTTCAATAGGTCCATTTCATTCTTGACTATTTCCAGCTTTTCCTGATTCATACTCCACACATTCTATGTTCCAATAATAAGGGTGTCTTTATAGCTTCGGATACTCATTTCTTACATGGAACATCAGTGACCAGAGGGCCCGAAGACTTTATTCCAGCCAGGCACAAACACCCATGATACTCAGAGACATCATCTGCTCATCCCCAGTAGCTCATTGAGTGCCTTCTGACCTTAGATGCTCATCTTCCAGCACTATATCTGCAGTTGTTCAGGTATGTGTATACATAGAGTTTTCTTAGATAAAATGCAGAAGTGGTTTACCATTGCCTTCTTCCATGCAGTGAAAACTTGAGTCTCTGTCGCCACCTTTGACCAACACTTAGATGACGTGATCATCCACCTTTGACTATTTCCCACACCACTGCTACCCAGCACAGTTGAATCAACTTTGTGTGACACTTCAACTTAGACCTTTCCATTATAGGTAACCCTAGTGAGACAGTGTCTTTCAATGGAATAACTCTAAGTATCATTGGTTTATGCAAACTTTCCTGCCATAGTAAGGCATTGAATTCATAGGAGTGATATAGATAGTACATAGCTATAATTTATTTGTTTCTATTAATGCCCGTCTCCCCCTCTAGACTATAAGCTCCTTATAGGCAGGAAATTTCTTCAGTGTTGTACTTTCCCAAGTGCTTAGTACAGTGTTGGCTTAGTGGAAACAGCACGGGTTTGGGAGTCACAGGTCACGGGTTCTAATCCCATCTCCGCCACTTATCAGCTGTATGACTTTGGGCAAGTCATTTAACTTCTCTTTGTCTCAGTTACCTCATATCTAAAATGGGGATTAAGACTATGAGCCCCACATGGGACAAACTGATTAGCTTGTATCTACCCCAATGTTTAGAACAGTGTTTGGCACATAGTAAGTGCTAACAAATACCATCATCATCATCATCTTCACGATCTACACCACAGTAAGTGCTCAATAGATGCAAATGAATGGATGAATTGAATGAATGAAATGGATGAAGTGCAGCCTGTGGAATCCCCGCTTCATCATGAGAAAGCTTCCCTCCAACCTTGACGTGTTCCTGACCCAATCACTGCTCCCCCTCACCATCAGTGAAACCTGGCTCTTCCCAGATGACACAGTCACCCCTGATGAGCCCCTCTAGAGTGGGCTTCATCTTCACCCACACCTTAGACTCACTGGGAAATGGGGAAATGTCGGCTTCCTCCTCATGCCTCGATGCTGTTCTTGCACCATTCCACCTTCCCCATCCCTTTTTTCCCCTTCCTAAGAAGGCCTTATCACCTGCATCTACCACTTACTCCAGATTCTAATAACAGTCAACTCCCCCCTCCTCCCCAAGGGCTCCACTTCCAAATTTTAACCATTTCAATCCCTTTCTCACATTCCTTCCCTCTTTCTCCATACCTATATTGATTCTTGAGGACTTCAATATCCACATAGATGTTCCTGATGACCCTTCTGCTGCCCGCTTTCGATCACTCCTCAACTCCCCTGATCTCCTACTCCACCCCACCTCACCCACTCACCAACTTATACACACTCGATCTTATCATTTCTAGCCACCGCAAAATCTCTACCCTCACCAACTCTGGAATCCCTCTGTCTGGCCACAACCTCTTTACTTTTTCTCCCATACACAGCCTCCCCACAAATCTGTGCTGTTCCCCAATGAGACCTCCAATCTTTTGACCCCAACCAATATTCTTAAGTCATCATGATCCCCTTTAGTCTCCAACCCAAACTACCTCTCACTGATTATGAAACTGACACCCTCTACACCACCCTCTCTACTGAACTCAACTTACTCGCTGCCCTATGCCTTCATTGATCTCATACCACTAACACACCTCATCTGGAAAAGGGGAATGAAGGCTTGAGTCACACGTGGGACAGTGGGACAGGGACTGTATCCATCCCAATTACCTTGTATCTACCCCAGTGCTTCAGACAATGCCTGGACACACAGTAAATACTTAACGAATATGATTATTGTTATTATTATTATTATCATCACATCCCTGGATCACCTCCACAGTCCACCTCCTTTGTTCTTGTGCATGAGATGCAGAGTGCTGGTGGTGGAAATCTAAATATTGGGCCAACCTTGTCCATTTCAATAATAATAATGATTATGGTACTTGTCCACGTCTTACTATGTCAGGATTAGAACCCAAATCAGCCTGACTCCCAGGCCCATGCTCTATCCACTTGGCCATGCTGCTTCTAATTTATCCTTATGTGGTTTAACTCGGTTCTCTCCTCTGACCTGCAAAATGATTTCTCCATCCTTATTGACATCCATGGCCATTTCCCTTGCCAGTTGTTCCAGACATAAAATTCCTTCCTCAAACCCCCTGTTCTCCTGTCTCCCTAAACTTCACACTGTACCTCGATCTCATCTATCTCACCTCTGACTTCTTCTCCATAGCCTGCCTCTGGACTGGAATGCCCTCCCTCTTCATATCTGACAATTACTCTCCCTAACTTCAAAACCTTACTGAAGGCCAATCTCCTCCAAGAGGCTTTCCCTGACTGAGGCCTCCTCTCCTCTTCTCCCACTCCCTTCTGCACCACCCTGGCTCTCTCCCTTTAATCATTCACTCTCCCACCCCTACAACATTTATATACATATCTGTAATTTATTTATTTACATTAATATCCATCTGCTGCTCTAGACTGTAAACACTGTGGGCAGGAAATGTGTAATTATTATATTGTACTATCTCAAGCACTTGGTATACTGCTCTCCCCACAGTAACTGCTCAATAAATATGGTTGACTGACTATAGAGACCATGGCCTGGGACCCTGGTTCCTGTCCTCCATAAGCCATGCTTCAGGATACCACTGACCCAGCAATGATACCACTTCCCATAAGAGCAGTACAGGAAGTGGGCATAGGTGGCAGGACCACAGAGGTCTCTGCTTCAGTGCAGGTGGCCACATCTGAGGTGGAGACAACACAGAACAGAAAAGGCTAATGTCTTGTTCCTCCTGACTTTTTCCAAATGTCTCTCCCACTCCATATCCCTTCCTTCCCTCAAACTTCCCCCTCTGCTCTCCATCCATTGCTTATTCATTGGTGTTCTTACATCACACAATCAGATGTCCTGGTCCACTTTCCCTCTCTTCACAGTGTGATAATCATCCGTCTCAGACCTGTACCCTTGATTCAGAGCACAGGGCAGAGAGGGGAGACCTTGTCAGGGGCATCCTCAGAGAAGGGGTGGTGCAGGAGATGAAAGATCTTTCCTGTAGAACTGAATCCTCAATCATGGCTAGGGGCATGGTTGGCTTGGGAGGACTGAGGATGCTCAGTTTGCTCTCTCAAGCCTAACACCACTTTCCAATAACTGTAGTTTCTGTTTTTCCATTCACGTCTCCCAAGTCTCAGAGCATGTATAGAGCCAATGACAAGCACCAGGGAGACATCCCAACTTTGTGGAGAGGAGGAACTGAAAGTGTTTACTAGCAGGGAGAGCTGCTCCCTGCAACTTGGGATCAGATAACAGCTCCATGGTCCGTGGTGATCATCAGAGGGGAATCTGGGACCTCAGAGCCCGAGATGGATGGCCAAGAGGGAGATCATCCCACTACTTCTTCTAAGTTCTTTGGAGCCAAGCCTGGAGATAATCAAGCAATATACAATTGGTATTTATTGTGTGTTTACTGTGGGCAAAGTACTCTACTCAGTGCTTTGTAGAGTACAGTACAATAGAGTTGGTAGACTTGGACACTGCCCCAAAAGAGCTTACAGTTCAAAAGGGGAGAGAGAGAGAGTTAAATGAATTATAATAGTAGTGTAAGGATATGTAACATAGGTGTGCGGGCTTGTGAGCGGGATGAATATTAAGAGCTAAGGAGCTCCCAGTGCAAATGCGCTGGTGATGTAGAATGCAGCAGAGGATGGGAGGGCTTTGTCTGGGAAGATTTCTTGGAGGAGATATGATTTGAGTGTGGTTTTGAAGGTGGGGAGACTTTCTCTCCACCTTTATTTCTTACTCTCATAGTCTCTTCACCCCCATTCTTAGATCTAATCTACTACAGGTGTATCACTACAAGAAGCTGCTGTGATATTTATTGAAATTTTAACACAATGGATGCTACTGATCTCTCATTTGGAATCGTGATTCTGATACAGTTCAGCCTTGGGCTCTCAGTCAACATCTTCCTCCTCCTGTTTTATATTCGTGTGGTCTCCACCAGGCACAAGCCCAGTTCTACCGACCTGATTCTCGCCCACCTGACCTTGGCCAACTCCATCCTCCTCCTCATGGTTGGAATACCTGAGACTATGTCAGCCTGGGGGCTAAGAAATTTCGTGGATGATGTTGGTTGTAAAATCCTCATGTACCTTTACCGGTGGCCCGGGGTCTTGCCATATGCACTACCTGCTTCTTGAGCATCTTCCAGGCCATTACCATCAGCCCTGGCACTTCCTGGTGGGCAGGAATCAAAGCAAAATTACCAAAGTTCATCCTCCCTTCCTGACTCATCTCCTGGACCCTCAATATGCTGATAGAATTGGATACGCCAATATACATGATAAGCCCCCAGACCAATAGCACTTTTCGAATCATTTTGGATATAAAATATTGCTCAGAAATTGGTATCAGTGAAGAAACCACCCTAGCAATTACAGTGGTCCTTTCTCTGCGGGACCTTTTCTTCGTGGGGTCCATGAGCACAGCTAGCGGCCTCATGGTGTTTGTCCTTCACAGACACCACAAGCAGGTCCACCACCTCCATCGGTCCAGCTGCTTCCACAAGACGATGCCTGAGGTCAGAGCAGCCAGGAAGGTGGTTGCCCTGGTCACCCTCTATGTCCTCCTCTACGGGAGACAGACCATCATGCTGAGTGTTTTAGTAAACATAAAAGAAAATTCTCCTTTGCTAGTGAAGAGCCACCTAGTATTTCTACTCACCTTCTCTGCTTTGAGTCCATTCCTGATAATTCATGGAGACAGGAGAATAAGGACATTCTGGAAAAGGGAATCTTCCATCTCTGACCTGGATAACTCTTAAGGTTCCAGATCAGTCAGCTGTTTTCCTTCTAGGGGCAGCTGGGACAGGGTGACCAGGCAACCTGATTTTGACAGCACCATTTGGATGTTGGTTATTTTTTTCTAAGTCTATCCAGTGCTAAGGGAGAAGCAGTTAAGCATGATGGTGATGTGGATTCCCTTCCCTAAATTTCTTTCATGCCAAGGAGGCCTCCCTGCATTGGGATAGGGTAACTAGGCAGTCTGATTTTTGGCAGCACCATTGCTATTGTTCTTGTCTGCCCATCTCCCCCGATTAGACTGTAAGCCCGTCAAAGGGAAGGGACTGTCTCTATCTGTTACCGATTTGTACATTCCAAGTGCTTAGTATAGTTCTGTGCACATAGTAAGTGCTCAATAAATACTACTGAATGAATGAATGAATGATATTGGAGAATCTTTTCCGAGTCTCCCAAGGGTTAGGAGAGAGCCAGTTATGGGTGATGGTGATATGGCTTCCCTTCCCTAAATTCCTTCCATGTCTTTGAGGCTGCTCTGTCCTGGTCCTGGGCAACTAGTGATAGCAGGAGGCAGGGAGAAAGGAAGTGAGCTGGCCCTTGAAGCTCAGCCTTGGTCTAGCATCCTTGAAGCTGTCCTGACACCGCTGCTGTGGGGTCAGTTTCCCAGGATACCCAGCACAGAGGCAAGCTCCAGAATGATAATAGTCCTGGAAGCATATTTAAGTGGAAGCAGCCACAGCTAGGGTAGCAGTGACATCTAAGATGCTAGATAAGCTGGACCAGGTATTATGGATTTTCAAGTCACTCGATGACTGTGGGAGATGGTGCAGAGTTTTCCGTGGCAGATAAAGGAAGTTGAGAATATTATTGATGGGCTCCAGCTTCCCCACCTTCAGTTAATAGCGGAACGTGGCACCATTACCCTGAGAGACTTCTCAACCTACCCGCAATCTCGTTTATCATTTGTCCTCCCACCTAAATTGCAATCTTTGTGGTGGCGGTATCATGCCTATTAATTATATTTTGCTCATCTAAGAGCTTAGTGCTCTTCATACTGTCAATATTATTAGACTGGAAGCCTCTTGAGGACAGCAATCCTGTCTACCAACTCTATTGGATTCTCTTATATGCTTAGTACAGTTCTCTGCACACAGAAGATGTTTATTCAGTACTATTAAGTTGTAAGCTGTGTGGTCTGCACTAGGTAAGCACTCAGTAAATAACGACTGAAAGAATGAGCTCTTGATTATTTGTATCAGCCTCCTTGCTGACCTCCCTGCTTTCTGTCTCACCCCACTCCAGTCCATATTTCACTCTGCTGACTGGATGATTTTTCTACAAAAATGTTCAATCCATGTTTCCCTACTCCTGAAGAACCTCCAGTGGTCGACCATCCACTTCTACATCTAACAGAAACTCTTTACTATTGGGCTTAAAGCATTCAATAAGCTTGCCCCCACCTACCTTAGCTCACAACCCTCCTAATATACCCAGCCCAAACACTTTGCTCCTCTAAAGCCAACCTTGTCAATGTACCTTGATCTCATCTGTCTTGCTGCTGACCTCTTGCCCACATCCCACCTCTGGTCTGGAATGCCCTCCCCTTTCTTATCCTAGAGACAATTACTCTCCTCACCTTCAAAGCCTTATTGAAGACACATCTCCTCCAAGAGGCCTTCCCAGACTAAGTCCTCATTTCCTCTTTTCCCACTCCTTTATGCATCACCCTCACTTGCTGTCTTTACTTACCACCGCCCCACCAGCCCCAAGGCACTTAATAAACATATCCATAATTTATTGATTTAAATTAATATCTGTCTCCTCCTCTAGACTATAAACTCACTGTGGGCAGTGAATGAGTCTGTTATATTGTGTCCCTCCTAAGTGCTTAGTTCAGTGTTCTGCATACAGTAAGTGCTAAATAAGATTGATTGATTGAATGATTGATTGATTAAGCTCCTTCTGGGAAGGGATTGAGTCTACTAATCTATGGCACTCTCTAAAGTACTTAATAAAGAATTTAATACACTGAGTGGCAATCAGTAAACACTTAGAAGAGTAAAGAAGACATATCTTCTTACCTCACAGATCTTAAATTTAATGACAAATCTGATTTCAAATTTTGGGAGGAGAATCTTAAACAAGGACAGAACAGCCAGTAATATGAATATATCAGGATAAATGAATGATGGAACATACAAAGAAATACAAAGGTAGTTAAGTGTTTAAGATTTTGCTCTGCCCATCATAAATGTTCATTAAATGTTATCCATCTGGTTGATTAATGGATTTTAAGAGTGGTGCTCTTCTTGAATATTTTGCACCACTTTACACTTGCTTTATATTTACTAAAGGCCTAACTCAGTATTCTATAGGCACTATCAGTGAAAATGAGGAGGAGCCTGGGAGTGAGCTGGATTATGCTGGTGGTGATGGTCATGATTGTTGATGATTATTGATGATGATAATGATGATGGAAGAGAGAAAGGGGGAGAACCAAGATATAGTGTGCAAGAAAGTTGCTGATTCTTGGCACTAGGCTGAAGGAGGAACTACAAAAAAAGTCATGAATCAAAACCCTGAAGAACCTTGAAGACCCTTGAAGAACTACACACACACACACACACACACACGAAGGAGTCATTGCTTAAGTGTTTGAGAGCCAAAAATCCAAATTTTTTAAAATCTGAATTTCACACTCATTCTCTTTCCTCATCCCTTTACTGATCCTCAGGGACTTCAATATCCTTCTGAGATTCCCGACGATCCCACTGGGACATGACCCTTCTCAATCCTCAATCCTTCTCAATTTTGCCCCACCCAGCCCACTCACCAACTTGGACAGACCGTCCATTTCACCATCTCTAGTTATTGTACAATCTCTAACCTCATTAACTCTGAAATTCCATTCTCCTCACATGAATTGTCTCCCACATGCCCCCTCTTCAGAAATATCTCCTGTTACATCACACAGACTTCCATTCCCTGTAGTGTTTCAGTTATCAAGATATATTTGCTCTCCATGTATAACCTTCTATCTCTTGACATACAAATCCACACCCACAGACACCTTAAGCATAACAAGTCCAAAACAGAACTCCTCATCTTCCCACTTAACCTCATTCTGCCCCTTGGCAGTCCTATAACTCTAGGGAGCACCACTATCTGCCCTCTCATAATGCCCATTACTTTTAAAATGTCCTTGACTTGTCTTTGTCACTTGCCTGCATGCCTGCATAATGTCTCTAGAATCTACCCCTTCCTCTCCATCCAAGCTGCTACCATGCAGATCCAAGGACATATCATAACTCACCTTACCTACTGTGTAAGCCTCCTGCTGACCTCCCAGCATGCTGTCTCTCCCCACTTCAGTCTTTACTTTGCTGTCTGGATCATTTTTTCTAAAAAGGAAGTTCAGTCCTTATCTTCTTACTCCTCAAAAACCTCCAAACATTACCCACCCATCCTCATAGGAAACAAAACCACTTACCACCAGCTTTTACCTCACTAATCTCCCATTGCAATCCAGCCCACTCACTTTGTTTCTCTAATGCCAGCCCATTAACTTCACATTGATCTTGTCTTTTTGATTGCCTCTTTCCCATATCCTCTCTCTGGCATGGAATTCTCTCCTCCTTCGAATCTAACAGACCACAACTCTTGCCACTTTCAGAGACAAACTAAAATTATAGGTCTTCTAAGAGGCCTTCCCTGACTAAGCCCTCACTACCCCATTTGCTTTCCCTTCTGCATTGCCTAAGCACTTGGATCTGTATCCCCTAAACACCTTGTATTTAGGATCTATATCCCCTAAACCCCACCCCAGTTCACCTGTGTACACAGCCATATGTTACTTACTTTAATGTCTGCTTCCCCCTCTAATCTGTTAACTCCCTGTGGGCATGGGTCATGCCTACCAATTCTATCATATCATTCTCTGAGAAGCAGCATGGCCTAGTGGCAAAAGCACAGGGTTGGGAGTCAGAGGACTTGGATTCTAATCCTGCTCCACCACTTGTCTGCTGTGTGACCTTTAGCAAGTCATTTCACTTATCTGTGCCTCAGTTACCTCATCTGTAAAATTGGGATTAAGATTGTGAGCCCCATGTGGGACAACCTGATTACCTTGTAGGTACCCCAGTGCTTAGAACAGTGCTTGGCACATAGTAAGTGCTTAACAAATTCTATTATTAGTATCATCTCCAAAGCACTCTCTAAAGTGCCCTGCACACAGTAAACACAGAGTAAATATCATTGATTGATTGATTGATGTAAAAGGTTGGGAAGTCTGAACCAATGAAATGATATCATGAGAGACCCAGGCTTGGCTCCAGGCAGTGCTGGGTTGTGGGTGAGAGCCGGGATGTCCTTGTGGCTGCAGGATGTGGCACTGATGTTGCCATGTCTCTCTATGGGCATCTCAGAGGGTCAATTAGCAGCAGGTAATTATGGGGCACAGACTTGTGCTCATCTTGTTTCAGTTTGTTGAAGCAGAGTCTGAGCATTTCCAGTGATGTCCCAGTCTGAGTGTTACAGTGGATTAGTAATTCTCTCTCTCTCTCTCTCTCTCACACACACACACACACACACACACACACACACACCAAACACACACCACTCCCTGAGGGTGGGAAAAGATGAGGAAAGTGGCTGATAAAATGCTGCTTTAACCTTGTCCTGCTTGAGTTTGACTGCCTGCGAGCTGCCTTCCTGGCCAGCATGAGTGATGGAAATAGATGAGCAGGATAAAGCCATCTTTCTCTGAGGTTGTGGTTTCTGGCTCTCTATAGGAACTCTGGAGCTTAGGACTCGAGCTCCGAGGTGGGGGTCAGAGTTCGTTAGCCTTAAAGAACCTTCTCCCAGGGCTCCCTTTTTCCTACTCCCAGGGCCATTTCAGACTGGATCCCCTCCTGCTTGATGTCTTGGAAAACAATCAGTTTTAAACTCGCTATGTAGGAGACAAAAAGTTGCCATATGGCTGGCCACTAGGAGCTCAGAATGGCTCCCAGATGGCTCTCGGGTGTCAGCTGGCAGGGAGGACTGGGGACAGAGAGAGGGGGAAATTTCCCTGTGCCCCACGCTTCCCCCTCCGTCCTTCTGCAGTCGTGTCCCTCAAGGTCGTGGGACTGCAGTGATCATAGCCCAGGAGAAGCCGATTCCTGTCTCCGCTCTGTTACCCTCCAGGACCACACTGACCCAAACAATCAATCAATCAATCACATTTATTGATCACTTACTGGGTTCCAAGCACTCTACTAAGCACTTGGGAGAGTACAATGTGTGAATATAGCACATATGTTCCCTGCCCACAATAAGCTGACAGTCGGGGGGGGGGGGGGGGGTGTTATGTTAATATGAATGTCATTTATAACGTATAATTTTAAGACATGATGCAGCAATCATCTCAACTCCCATGAACGCAGGATGGGTGGAGGGTGGGTGGGTGATCTCTTGCTACAGAGATCACAGACCACTCAGGGTCACTTTGGAGGTGGAGGCAGCACAGAGCAGAGCTGTAAAGGCCAGTGCCCTGCTCCTCCTGTCTGCTTCCGAATCTCTCCCTTAACTGACCTCTAGTCTCCCACTCCATCTCCCAAACATGTCCTCTCTGCCTTACCTCCCTGCTCTATTCCTTCCCTCACGGCTGTTCTTGTCTCACAGAATCAGCTGACCCCATCCCCTTTGCCATTCATTCGTCCCAATCAGTGTGATAATCCCCCAACTCAGATTTGTGCCTGTCTCTCAGAGCACAGTGCAGAGTGAGGAGACCCCAGGAGGGGAATACTCATTGATGAAGAGGTGCAGGGGATGGAGTTCCCTTAGAATTGAAGCCCCAACCATGGCCAGGGTCAAGGCTGGTAGGGGGGGACTAAGCATGCTCAGTGTGATCTCTGCGACCCAACATCACCTCTGTCCAGTGGTCCTGGTCTCTATTACAACGTCCATGTTCCAAAAAAAGAGTGTGGATGTAGCCAACCACGGAATGCAGGAAGATGTCCTAAATACACAGTCAGTAAGAGCTGGCTTGTATCTCAGATTCTGATATTGCGGATCATCAGAGGGAAAAACTGCAGCATCAGAGTTAGGGATACAAGTCCAAGAGAGAAATAATCCTTTGGCTTTGGAGCCAGGACCTGAAATAATCAGTCAATCAGTGGTATATATTGAGCACTTACTGTGTGCAGAGCGATGTGCTAGTGACTTGGGAGAGTAAAAATTGATAGAGTTGATAGATGAAATGGCTACCTACAAAAGAGCTTATAGTTTAGAAGGGGAGACAGACAGTAAAATAAAATACAGATGGGGAAGTGGCATAAGAAATGTGTACATAAGTGTTATGGGGCTGAGGGTGAGGTGAATAACAAGTGCTTAAGTGGTACAGATCCAGGTACACAGATATTGTACCAATTAGACTGTAAGCCCGTCAAACGGCAGGGACTGTCTCTATCTGTTGCCGACTTGTTCATCCCAAGTGCTTAGTACAGTGCTCTGCACATAGTAAGCGCTCAATAAATACTATTGAATGAATGAATGAAAGATATTGTAGAAAGGGATGGGGAGGGAGGGCTTAGTCTGTGAAGAAAGACCTTTTGGAGGAAACAAGGTTTTAGCATGGTTTTGAGTCAGTTGCTTTCCCACTAGGATAGGGTGCCCAGATGGCCTGATTTAACTAGAACCTTTTGACTGGTCCCAGCTTCCTATAGGCACAGCCACCTGATACCCCTGACAAGGCCTGGCCAAAGCGACTCCAGGTGCCAGTGTGGTGGCGGGCTTTCATGGTGCCCACATCCAGAGCGTTACCTAGTCCACTCTCTGGTTGGTCCTGAGCAACAGTGATGGCAGGAAGCAGGGAGAAAGGAAGTGACCCTCGAGCCCCTACAAGGTTCCTCCTCCTGCTACTGTGGGGTTGGCTCCTGTCACGTGAGACCTACATGACTCCACTTTGGCCGAACTGCAAATTCAGGGCAAGGCAGGGAAAATGTGGAAGAAGTTCGAGTATGAGAAAGTCAGGGAAATGTTCACGGTCCTTTGTCTGTGAACCCAACAGTTCACATATTTGAATAAGATGTGGGAGGAGAGGAAGTGCACAAATCAACACCAGCTGCAGCCTGCCTGCAGTGGGATGGGATGAGAAGACAGCAACCCACCAGTAACCACCACTGGTTACTAATGGGTATAATAACTCCCCTCACAGGGGAGGACTTGTCATTGTTCCAGCCCGTCGGACGGTCCACGGGCCGAACCGGATTCATTTCCGAATACCAGGGTTGCCTGGTGGGGCTCTGTGAGTATTGATACAGCATCATATCCATTCAGGAACAGCTATGGTGTTGTTAATAATAAGAATAATTACACTTGTTAAGCACTACTATGTTACACTGTTCTAAATTAATCAGGTTAGACACAACCCCTGTCCCACATGGGGTTCACACTCTTAACCCCCATTTTACCGATGAGGCCCAGAGAAGTGAAGTGACTTGCCCCAAATCACAGAGCAGACAAGTGGCAGAGCCAGGATCTGAACCCAAGTCCTTCTGACTACCAGGTCTGTGCTCAATTCACAAAATCACATTGTTGTTCCTGTCTCTAAGAGATGTGAGTTGATTCCCACGATGGGTAGTGATTTTGGAGAGTGTAATAGATCATAATAGGGGACAAGTGGGTCACAGCATGGTTGGTTGCAAGTATCAGTTATTCTGTGCGTTTAGTGGTATAATAAATAGCAGTGTTTAAATGAGTGACTGGTCTCAACTTTTGTGCTCCTCTTCCCGCTCAAATTCTGAGCACACCTACCTGGTCAGTGCACAGATCTCCGTGAGTGACAACTCCCTATTTTCCCCAGTATGGAGGCATTCTCCAGGACCAGAATCCCCCAGGAAGCAGATGACAGTAGAGGGAGTAGAGCAGTCATGGAATCAGAGATGGTAGGAAGGATGATCAGGCACTAAGGAGTTTCAACTCACTGGCTGTGGTGAGATGGTTCAGAGCTTTCTGTTAAGCTTCTCCAGCTTTTCCACATTCAGTCAATACCTGAACAAACTACCCATTACCCCAAGAGACTTCTCAGCCTACCTGAAATCTCTTTTATTGTCTGTCATCCTGGTAGGAATTCAAGATCCTTGATGGCAGGGATCATGACTATTAATTCTACTGTGCTTACCCGTGTTTGCTGCTCTTCACACAGTCAATATTATTAGGTTGTAAGCCTCTTGAAGGCTTAGATTCTGTCAACTCACTCTATTAGACACTCCCAAGCCCTTAGTACAGCAGCGTGGCATAGTGGATAGAGCATGGTCCTGAGAGTCAGAAGGTCATGGGTTCCAATTCCATCTCTACCATTTGGCTGCTGGGTGACCTTGGTAATTCACTTCTCTGTGCTTCAGTTACCTCATCTGTAAAATGGGGCTTGAGACTATGAGCCCCATGTGGGACAGGAACTGTGTCCAACCTGACTCAAGTGTTTAGTACAGTGCCTGGCACATAGTAAGCACTTAACAAATACCACAATTATTACTATTATTAGAAAATGCTCAATCAGTACCATTACATTGTAAGCTTGTGGCTCAGTGGAAAGAGCCCGGGCTTGGGAGTCAGAGGTCTTGGGTTCTAATCCCGACCCCGCCACTTGCTAGCCGTGTGACTTTGGGTAAATTGCTTAACTTCTCTGTGCCTCAGTTACCTCATCTGTAAAATGGAGATTAAGACTGTGAGCCCTACTTGGGACAACCTGCTTACCTTGTATCCCCAACAGTGCTTGACACATAGTAAGCGCTTAACAAATACTATCATTATTATAGAGAAGCAGCATGGCTCAGTGGAAAGATCCCAGGCTTGGGAGTCAGTCGTCATGGGTTTTAATCCCATCTCTGCCCCTTGTGAGCTGTGTGACTTTGGGCAGGTCACTTCACTTCTCTGTGCCTCTGTTACCTCATCTGTAAAATGGGGATTAAGACTGTGAGCCCCATGTGGGATAACCTGATCACCTGACCCCCCCAGTGGTTAGAACAGTGCATTGCACATAGTAAGCGCTTAACAAATACCTTCATCATCATTATTATTATTATTAAGCTCCTTGTGGGTTGGGATTAAGTCTCCTGACTCTATTGTACTCTCCCAAGCACTTAATGAATAATTTAATGCAAACAGAGGGCGCATGATATATGTGACTGATGGATTGATTGACTCGTATAAGCTGAGTGTAATTTACCCAACACTTAGAAGGGTAGAGGAGAAGTATCTTCTTTCCTCATGGGTCTTAAAATTTAATGGGTGAGTCAGGCTGACAAAACTGATTTAGAAACTGTGAGACCACAAACTTGAACAAGGGTATAACAGGTAGTAGTGAAAATATAACAGGAAAATAGATCATGGAAAATACAAAGAAATATAAATGCACATAAGTGCTTAAGACTGCTCTCCATATAGTAGGTGCTCAGTGAATGTTATTGTCTGATTGCTTAATTGGTTTTATGAGTGTTTTCTTCTAGAATGTACTGTACCATTGTACACTTCCTCTAAATCTGCTAAGGGCCAACCTCAGCATTCAATTAGGACTGTCAATGAAGATAATGAGCAGGAGGATGAGTGGAGTGATGATTGATGATGATGATGATGATGATGAAGAGGAGGAGGCAGAGGAGAACCAAGAAATATGTAAGAAAATGGATAATTTGCAGCACTAGGCTGAAGAAGGGGCTATAAAAACAGTCATGCATCACCATCACTTGAGGAACCACGCACATGCATGAATGTGAGCATTGCCTCAGTATCTGATAGCCCCAAATCCACATTTTAAAAATCCAAATTTCACATTCCTTCTGTCTCCATCCCTACACTGATCGTCAAGGACTTCAGTATCTATACTGAGTTTTCCTACAACCTTCCTGTGGCTTGCCTCTTCTCACTCCTCAACTCCACCGAACCTCGGCTCCAACCCACCTCACCCACTCATCAACATGGACACAGTCTGTATTTCATCATCTCTAGATATTGTACAATCTCTAACCCAGTTTACTCTGAAATTTCACTCTCCAACCACAACCCCCTCTCCTGAATTCTCTCCCACAGACCCACTCCCTACAAATCTTTCCTCTTCCTATACAGAGACAGCCAATTTCTTAACTCCCTCCAGTGTTCCAGTGTTATCATGGCCCATTTGGTCTCCATAACCACCTACTCTCCCTTGACAAATAAATCAATGCCCACCAACACCTTAAACATAACTAGTCCAAACAGACCTTCTCATATTCCCATTCAAATCGTGTCCTTCGTAAGACATACTCATAACTGGAGGCTACATCACTATCCTCTCTGCCTGAATACCAATAAACTTGGCATTACCCTCAACTCATCTTTCTCATTTAACCTACATGTTTGGTCTGTCACTAAGTGTTGTTACTTTTACAGTCACAACGTTTCTAAATCTAACCCTTCCTCTTCATCCAAACTAAGCTGATCCAGTTACTAAGCTGATCCAAGCATTTATCATATTCCCACATTGACTACTACTGCATCAACCTTCTAGCTGATTTTCCAGCTTCCTGTTTCTCCCCATCAAGTCCTAACTTTGCCCTGCTGTCCAGATCATTTATACATAAAACCTCTCCAGCATGGCGCAGTGGAAAGAGCACGGGCTTTGGAGTCAGGGCTCATGAGTTCGAATCCCAGCTCTGCCACTTGTCAGCTGTGTGACTGTGGGCAAGTCACTTAACTTCTCTGTGCCTCAGTTCCCTCATCTGTAAAATGGGGATTAAGACTGTGAGCCCACGTGGGACAACCTGATTCCCCTGTGTTTACCCCAGCGCTTAGAACAGTGCTCTGCACATAGTATGCGCTTAACAAATACCAACATTATTACTCTCAATCTCCATCTTCCTACTCTTCAAATCTTCCAAAGGTTGCTTATCCATCTCCATATGAAGCAGAAACACCTGCCCTTCTGCTTTAATACCCTAAATCTTCTCTCTCCCTCCTGCTTAACCTCACTGGTCTCCCAATACAGCCTAGCCCACACACTTTGCTCCAGCAATACTAGCTTACTAACTGTTCTATAATTTTGTCTTTTTCACTTCCAACTTTCTGCCCACGTCCTTCCTCTGACTTGGTATTCCTTTCCTTAGTGAAGCAGCATGGTTAGTGGAAAGAGTCCAGGCTTAGGAGTCGGAGGTTGTGAGTTCAAATTCTGGCTCCACCACTTGTAGTTGTGAGATTTGGGGTAAGTCACTTCACTTCTCTGTGCCTCAGTTACCTCATCTGTAAAATGGGGATTAAGACTGTGAGCCCCACAAGGGACAACTTGATAACCCTGTATCTACCCGAGTGCTTAAAACAGTGCTTGGCACATAGTAAATACTTAACAGATACTATCATTATTATTATTATTTTTTTTCATATTCAACGGATGACTACTTCCCCTACCTTCAAACCCAGACTAAAACCACAATTTCTCCCAGAGACCTCCCCTGACTATGCCCTCACAAATTTTATTCACCCCACCCTATGTATCATTTGGGCCTGAACCCCTTCAACACTTTGATTTTCATCCTGTCATTTGCGACTTATGTGAATATCCTCTTGCCACTTATTTCAATGATTTTCTCCCCTTATACCTGTAAACTCCTTGTGGACATGGATTATGCTTACCAACTGTACTGAACTGTATCTTCCAAACACTTAGTACAGTGCTCAGCACCCACTACAAGCAAAATAAATATCATTGGTTTGTTGATGGATAGAAGAGGATAGGAAATATCAACCATGAAAATAACATCATAGAAGACAGGTGCTTGGGTCCTAGCAAAGATGTATGTGGGAGCTGGAATGTTCCCAGGAGTGCTGAACATTGCACTGGGAATGCCACATCTTCCCATGGACATCTCTGATGGTCAATTAGCAGCAGGTAATTGAGGGGAGAGATCTAGACTCATCGTCTCCCAGCTCTGAGGGCAAAAAGGAGGGGAGCCAGGGCATTTCCAGGAATGCCCCAGTCTGCCTGTCAGAGTGGATTAATGTTCAATGAGTCACACACACACACACACACACACACAGACACACACACACACACTAATCACTCTCTGAGGGAAGGGAAAGATGAGGAAAGTGGCTGATAAATGCTGCCTCAGCCTTGTCCTGCCAGAGTCTGACTGCCCACAAGCTGCCCTCCTAGCCAGTGCGAGTGGTGGAAATAGGTGAGTAGGATGAAGACACCTTTTTCTGTTGGTGATCTTTTGGGTTGTTCCATAGGAACTCTGGGGTTCCGGGGTGGGTCCAGGGCTGATCACCACTGAAGAATGTTCTCCCAGGGCTCCCACCTTCCCATTCCCAGGACCTTTGGAGTAGAGGGCCCTTGGCAGTGGACTGGATCTCCTTCTGGCCAAGGTCTCTGGAAAGAATCAATTTTAATCTCGATATGTAGAAGGCAAAACGTTACCATACAGATGACCACTATGAGTTCAGAATGACTCCCAAATGGTGGGCAGGGAGGACTGGATCAGAGGCAGGTGGTTATACAGCATACATCTCCCTGCGCCTCACAGATCCTCCTCTGTGTTTTTGCAGCTGGGTTTTCTGGTTGTAGCGGGGCTGCAGTGAAGTTGGTGAAGTGAAGGCCAGGAGAAGATGGTCCCTGTCCCTTCTCTACCACCCTCCAAGACACCCCTGACCGAGCAACAATTTCAGCTCCCACTGGAACAGAACAGGTGGTTAGCAGATATGGCAAAGCCACATAGATCTCCCCTTCAGTCCAGGGGGCCACATCAGAGATGGAGAGAACGTAGAACACAGTGATAAATGGCAATGCCTTGCTCCTCCTGTCTGTTTCCATCTCCCTTCCTTATATAAACTCCATTCTCCCACTCCATAAATCCTTTCATTCTCCAAACACCCTCTCTCTGCCCTCCTTCTCTTGCTAGTTCCTTCCCTCGCTGTTGTTCTTAAAAAACAGAAACAGCAGACACTGTACTCCCTTGTCACTCATCCCAGTGAGTTTGATAACCCCGTCTCAGACCTGTGCCCTTCTCTTAGAGAGTGGTGCAGAAAAGGGAGACCCCCGAAGCTGTGGCATCCTCACTGAAGCAGTGGTGCAGGGGTTGAAGTATCTTTCCTTTAGCCTTAAAAATCTTAACTGTGCCCCGGGGCAAGACTGGCCAGAGAAAGGGGGAAAGGCGGGAGGGGGACTGAACATGCTCAGTATGTTCTCTGTGGCCCAACATTATTGTCCAGTGATTGTGTTTTGTGCCTCACTACCAACAGCCCACAAATCACAAAGAGTGGACAGAGTGAACCACAGGCTGCAAGGAGATGCCCCAACCCTCTAGAAAGTAGGAACAGGATAAGCATATCAACCTGATAAGCTTATATCAACCCCAGTGCTTAGTACAGTACCTGGGACATAGTAAGTGCTTAACAAACACCATAAAGAAAAAAGTAAATTAAATTTTTAAAAAATGGAGGGCCTCAGGTGGGGAGAGCTGTGCCCTGGAACTAGAGCTCAGATATCAACCCCTTGGATCATAGTGGATTGTCAGAGGACATACATTGGGATATCAAAGTTAGGGATGGATGTCCAAGAGGATGTCCGCAGTTCCTCTAAGGGTCTTTAGAGCTGGACCAGAGAGAGTGCAATGGGGTGACCCAGAATGTCACTACAATATGGTGTAGTGGATAGAGCACGACCCTGGGAGTTAGAAGATCATGGGTTCTAACCCTGGCTCTGCCATTTATTTGCTGCATGACCTTGGGCAAATCACTTCACTTCTCGGGGCTTCAGTTACCTCATCTGTAAATGGGGGTTGAGATTGTGAGCCCCACATGGGACAGGGACTATGTCCAAGCCCCTTTGTTTATATCCTCCCCAGGGATAAGTACAGTGTCTGGAACATAGTAAACACTTAACAAGTATTATTATTGTTGTTATCCTTATTTTACCAGGAAGGCACCCCAAGAGATGCCATCCCCAATCTTGAACCCCAAAATAATGGGCAAAATGATATGATCATTCCTCTTGAAGAACTGCTCCGAACAGACAGGATTTTTTTTCTTCTTTTTAATGCCCTGTCATTCATTCATTCATTCATTCATTCAATTGTATTTATTGAGTCCTTACTGTGTGCAGAGCACTGTACTAAGCACTTGGAAAGTACAATTCGGCAACAAATAGAGATAATCCCTACCCAACGACAGGCTCACAGTCTAGAAGGGGGGAGACAGACAATAAAACAGGTAGACAGGCATCAATATTATCAATATAAATAAATATAATTATAGATATATACACACCATTAATAAAATTAATGGAAGAATAAATATGTACACATTTACCCAAGTGCTGTGGGGCAGGGAGGGGAGTAAAGAAGAGGGAAGGAGTAGGGGTGATGGGGAGGGGAGGAGGAGCAGAGGAAATGGTAGGCTCAGCCTGGGAAGGCCTCCTGGAGGAGATAAGTGAGATGAACACAGTTAGATAGATAGATAAATAGGTAGACAGGTATTCTAACAAATGTTCTATCCCTCTTGCTGTAAATATTGCTGTCCATGTATTTTCTACTGTTTTTCAGTTTTTATTGTTTACCAGTCTTATACATCTGTAGACTCTCCCTTTTCCCTTTTCTTCTTCTTAGATTGTGAGTCCCCTGAGGGCCAGGAATTGTGCCTAATTTTCACCTGTGCAATTTTTCCAGACATTTAGTACAGTGTTCTAAATTCCCTTAAGAGCTCAATCGATACTGTTACTATGACTACCACTAAATAGCTAAATGCTTTCTCTTTCTAAATCTAATGACTAAATCTAATGACTAAATCTTTCTAAATGATGATGACTAAATGCTTTCTCTCTCTTTATCTCACTCCATCTTCTCTACACTCACCTACCCCTATAACTCTCCTCCTCCATGTTGCTCTAAAAGTTATTGCCACCAGTTTGAACTGAATATTTAAACCAATGAATTCCACTGAGCTCTCTTTCGGGATGCTGATTTTCTTGCAATTCAGCCTTGGGCTCTTGCTGAACGTCTTCCTCCTCCTGTTTTATATCCGTGTGGTCTCCACCAGCCACAAGCCCAGCTCCTCTGACCTGATCCTTGCCCACCTCCTCCTCACCATCCTCCTCCTCACCTGTGGAGTCTTAGAGACCTTGTCAGCTCGGGGGCTGAGAAATTTCCTGGATGATGTTGCCTGTAAAATCCTCATGTACCTCTCCCAAGTAGCCCGGGGTCTTGCCATTTGCACCACCTGCCTCCTGAGCATGTTCCAGGCTATCACCATCAGTCCCAGCACCTTCTAGTGGGCAGGAATCAAACTCAAATTACCCAAGTGCATCCTTTCATTCAATAGTATTTATTGAGCGCTTACTATGTGCAGAGCACTGTACTAAGCGCTTGGGATGAACAAGTCGGCAACAGATAGAGACAGTCCCTGCCGTTTGACGGGCTTACAGTCTAATCGGGGGAGACGGACAGACAAGAACAATGGCACTAAACAGCGTCAAGGGGAAGAACATCTCATAAAAACAATGGCAACTAAATAGAATCAAGGCGATGTACAATTCATTAACAAAATAAATAGGGTAACGAAAATATATACAGTTGAGCGGACGGGTACAGTGCTGTGGGGATGGGAAGGGAGAGGTGGAGGAGCAGAGGGAAAAGGGGAAAATGAGGCTTTAGCTGCAGAGAGGTAAAGGGGGGATGGCAGAGGGAGTAGAGGGGGAAGAGGAGCTCAGTCTGGGAAGGCCTCTTGGAGGAGGTGATTTTTAAGTAAGGTTTTGAAGAGGGAAAGAGAATCAGTTTGGCGGAGGTGAGGAGGGAGGGCGTTCCAGGACCGCGGGAGGACGTGACCCAGGGGTCGACGGCGGGATAGGCGAGACCGAGGGACGGCGAGGAGGTGGGCGGCAGAGGAGCGGAGCGTGCGGGGTGGGCGGTAGAAAGAGAGAAGGGAGGAGAGGTAGGAAGGGCAAGGTGATGGAGAGCCTTGAAGCCTAGAGTGAGGAGTTTTTGTTTGGAGCGGAGGTCGATAGGCAACCACTGGAGTTGTTTAAGAAGGGGAGTGACATGCCCAGATCGTTTCTGCAGGAAGATGAGCCGGGCAGCGGAGTGAAGAATAGACTGGAGCGGGGGCGAGAGAGGAGGAAGGGAGGTCAGAGAGAAGGCTGACACAGTAGTCTAGCCGGGATATAACGAGAGCCCGTAACAGTAAGGTAGCCGTTTGGGTGGAGAGGAAAGGGCGGATCTTGGCGATATTGTAGAGGTGAAACCGGCAGGTCTTGGTAACGGATAGGATGTGTGGGGTGAACGAGAGGGACGAGTCAAGGATGACACCGAGATTGCGGGCCTGCGGGACGGGAAGGATGGTCGTGCCATCCACGGTGATGGAGAAGTCTGGGAGCGGACCGGGCTTGGGAGGGAAGATGAGGAGCTCAGTCTTGCTCATGTTGAGTTTTAGGTGGCGGGCCGACATCCAGGTGGAGACGTCCCGGAGGCAGGAGGAGATGCGAACCTGAAGGGAGGGGGAGAGGACAGGGGCGGAGATGTAGATCTGCGTGTCATCTGCGTAGAGATGGTAGTCAAAGCCGTGAGAGCAGATGAGTTCACCGAGGGAGTGAGTGTAAATGGAGAACAGAAGAGGGCCAAGAACTGACCCTTGAGGAACTCCAACAGTTAAAGGATGGGAGGGGGAGGAGGCTCCAGCGTAGGAGACCGAGAATGATCGGCCAGAGAGGTAAGAGGAGAACCAGGAGAGGACAGAGTCCGTGAAGCCAAGGTGAGATAAGGTATGGAGGAGGAGGGGATGGTCGACAGTGTCAAAGGCAGCAGAGAGGTCAAGGAGGATCAGAATGGAGTAGGAGCCATTGGATTTGGCAAGAAGGAGGTCATGGGTGACCTTAGAGAGAGTAGTCTCGGTAGAGTGGAGGGGACGGAAGCCAGATTGGAGGGGGTCTAGGAGAGAATGGGAGTTAAGGAATTCTAGGCATCGATTGTAGACGACTCGTTCTAAGATTTTGGAAAGGAAGGGTAGTAGGGAGATAGGACGATAACTGGAGGGGGAAGTGGGGTCAAGAGCGGGTTTTTTTAGGATGGGGGAGACGTGGGCGTGTTTGAAGGCAGAGGGGAAGGAGCCCTTGGAGATTGAGTGGTTAAAAATAGAAGTTAAGGAAGGGAGGAGGGCCTGGATCCTCAATATGCTAATAGAAATGGATACGCCAATATACATGATAAGCCCCCAAAACAACAACAGTTTTCAAATAATGTTGGATCTCAAATACTCCTCAGAAATCAGTGACAGTGAAGAAACTACCCTACTAATTACAGTGGCCCTTACCATGAGGGATCTCTTCTTTGTGGGGCTCATGATTGCAGCCAGCAGCTACATGATATTTGTCCTGCACAGACACCATCGGCAGGTTCGTCACCTCCATGGGCCCAGCCACTTCCCCAAGGCAATGCCTGAGGTCAGAGCAGCCAAGAGAGTCATAGCCCTGGTCACCCTTTATGTCCTCCTCTATGGATGACAGACCATCATGCTGAGTGTTTTAGGTGAAAGAAAAATCTCCCATCCTTGTGAAAAGCCACATGGTATTTCAACTCACTTTTTCTGCGGTGAGTCCATTGCTGATGATTCACAGTGATAGGAGAATAAGGACATTGGTGAAAAGACAATCTCCTGTGTCTGACCCGGAGTCTTCTACAGTCCCAGAGTAGACACCTGCCCTCCCCGAGGGTCCCCCTCAGTACTCTCCTACTACAAACCAGCCCACATATGTCACTCCTCTAATGCTAACGTTCTCATTGTACCTCAATCTCATCTATCTTGCCTCCTACCTCTTGCTCATGCTCTGCCTCTGGCCTAGAATGCCCTCCCTCCTCTAATCCAGCTGACAATTACTCTCCCTCTCCTTCAAAGCCTTACTGAAGACACAGTTCCTCCAAGAGGCCTTCCCTAACCAAGATTTCCTTTCCTCTTCTCCCACTCCCTTATGCATCACCCTGACTTGCTCCCTTTATTCATCTCCTCTCCCATCCCCCCAGCCCTTATGTACATATCTGTAATTTATTGATTTATATTAATGTCTGTCTCCCCCTCTAAACTGTAAGCTCACTGTGGGCAGGGAACATGTCTGTTATATTATTGCATTGTACATTCCCAACCACTTAATACAGTGCTCTGCATAAAATAAGTGCTAAATAAATACAATCAACTGATTAATTGATTGATTAAGCTCCTTATGGGCAGTGATCGAATCTACTAACTCTATTGTAGTCTCCCAAGCACCTAAAAAAATTTATTTCACAGTGGCAATCAATAAATAGGAGTGATCGATTGATTGACTCCACGAGCTGAGTTTAATGTACTGAGCACTTGGAAGAGGACAGAAGAAATATCTCCTTTCCTCGAGGGTCTTAAAATTTAATGGAGGAGTCAGGCTGACACCCCCTCAGCACTGTACTCGTCCGCTCAACTGTATACATTTTCATTACCCTATTTATTTTGTTAATGAAATGTACATCACCTTGATTCTATTTAGTTGCCATTGTTTTTACGAGATGTTCTTCCCCTTGACTTTATTTATTGCCATTGTTCTTGTCTGTCCGTCTCTCCCGATTAGACTGTAAGCCCGTCAAACGGCAGGGACTGTCTATCTGTTGCCGACTTGTTCATTCCAAGAGCTTAGTACAGTGCTCTGCACATAGTAAGCGCTCAATAAATACTATTGAATGAGTGAATGAATGAAAACTGATTTGCAAACTGTGGGAGGAGAAGCTTGAACAAGGACCAAATAGACAGTAATAGAAGATATTAGAAGAATATGACATAATAGAGAAGCAGCATGGCTTAGTGGAAAGAACTGGGCTTGGGAGTCAGAGGTCCCAGCTGTACCACTCATCAGCTGTGTGACTTTGGGCAAGTCACTTAACTTCTCTGTGCCTCAGTTACCTCATCTGTAAAATGGCGATTAAGATTGTGAGCCCCATGTGGGACAACCTGATTACCTTGTATCTGCTCTAGTGCTTAGAACGGTGCTTGGCACATAGTAAATGCTTAACAAACACTTTTAGAGAAGCGGTGTGGCTTATTGGAAAGATCAAGGTCTTGGGAGTCAGAGATTGTGCGTTCTAATACTGACTCTGCCACATCTGCTGTGTGACTTTGGGCAAATCACTTCATTTCTCTGTGCTTCAGTTACCTAATCTAGAAAATAGGGATTAAGAATATGAGCCCTACATAGGACAACCTGATTACCTTGTATTTACCCCAGCACTTAGAACAGTGCGTGGCAAATAGTGTTTAACAAATACCATCATCATCATTATCATCAATAATATATATCAGAATAAATACAAAATGAAATATACTAGATAATTTCTTAGGCCTGTGCTCTGTCTGCAGTATGTGCTAAATCAATGTTAACTGTTTGATTGATTAATGGATTTTAAGAGTGCTTTCCTTCTTGAATACATTGCAATCTGTGTAACCTTGGGCAAGTCACTTCCCTTTTCTTTGCCTGTTACATCATCTGTAAAATGGGGAATAAGAGTGCAAGCCTCATTTGGGACAGGGTTTGTGTTCAACCTGATTAACTTGGTATTTTAGAACAGTGTTTGGTACATAGTAGGCACTTTAAAAGTACCGTGGTTGTTGTTATGGAACATGTCTACCAATGCTATTTAATAAAGTACTTAATAAAGTACTCTGCATGCAGTAAGGGCACAATAAAAAAAATGATTGATTGATGTTAGATGATGGAAAGTATGATCGAGTGAGATACAGAGAGAGACTCCAGTTTGGCCCCAGGCAGATCTACGATGTGAGTGAGAGCAGGGATGTCCCAGGATTGCAGGATATGTCAGTGAGGCTGACCTGCCTCTCCCTGGGTAACTCTGATGGTCTGTTAGCAGCAGGTAATCATGGGGCAGAGACTTCTGCTTATCTTGTCTAAGTTTGATGAGCAGCAGGGAGCAGAGTCTGAGCATTTCAAGATATGCCCCAGTCCAAGTGTCAGAGCAGATTAGTGAGTCACACACACAACCGCCCTCCTCATTACTCCCCCCCACACACACACACACTAATCACTCTCTGAGAGAGGGGAAAGATGAGGAAAGCTGCATTATAAATGAAGCTTCAAACTTGTCCTGCCCAGAGTCTAACTGTCCATGAACTGCTCTCCCATCCAGCATTAGCGATGGAAATGGGTGAATAGGATAAATCCGGCTCTCTCTGTTGCTGCTGATTTGGGCTTTCTATATCTACTCTGGGGCTTCAGATTCGAGCTCTGGGGTGGAAACCAGAGCTGGTCACCCTTGCAGAACCTTCTCCCAGGATTCCCACCTTCCCATTCTCAGGACCATTGGAGCAGAGGCCCCTCAACATTAGACTGGAATCTCTCCCTCTTGATGTCTCAGGAAATAAGTGGTTTCCAATCCTGATATATAGGAGACAAAGCGTAGCCATAGAGATGGCCACTCTGAGCTCAGACCAGCTCCCAGGTGTCAGTTGTCTGGGAGGACTGGGAAAGAGAGAGGTGGCTGGACAGGACACATTTCCCTATGCTCCTTGACTGCCCATTCCCCTTCCTCCTTCTGCTGCTGTGTTCCCCAGTGTAGCAGAGCTGCAATGATCCTGGCCTGGGAGAAGATGGTCACTGCCTCCTCTCAGCCACCCTCCAGGACATTCCTCACCGAGCAACTATCCCAGCTCCCACTGGAGCAGGATGGGGGTAGGCAAAGATGGCAGGCCCACCGAGATGAGATCACCCCTTCACCCCAGGGGGCCACATCAGAGGTGGAGACAGCATAGAACAGAGAGATTAATGGCAATTCCCTGCTCCTCTTGTCTGTTTCCACCTCTCTTTCCTATCTGAGCTTCATCCTCTCACTCCATCCCTCTTTCATCCTCCAAACACCCCTCTCTGCCATCTTTCCCTCGCCGATTCCTTCCCTCACTGTTGCTCTGAAATAACAGAAACAGCTGACTCCATTCCCCCTTTGCCACTCATCCTACTGAGTTTGATAATCCCCCGTACCAGATCTGTGCCCTTCTTCCAGATCATGGTGGAGAGGGGAGACCCCATCAGGGCACCCTCATCCAAAGGGTGGGGGTGCAGAGTCTTTCTTCCTCTCCAAGCTCTTTGAGCAAATCATCTACATCCTGTCCCAAATTCCTCTTCTCCAATTCTCTCCCAGACCACCTCCAACCTGGCTTCCATCCCCTTCACTCCACTGAAACCACCCTCTAAAAAGGTTACCAATGATAGAGAAGCAGCTTGGCTCAGTGGAAAGAGCACGGGCTTGGGAGCCAGAGGTCATGGGTTTGAATTCCAGCCCTGCCACTTGTCAGCTGTGTGACTGTGGGCAAGTCACTTAACTTCTCTGTGCTCCAGTTACCTCATCTGTAAAATGGGGATTAAGACTGTGAACCTCACGTGGGACAACCTGATTACCCTGTATCTCCCCCAGCACTTAGAATAGTGCTCTGCACGTAGTAAATGCTTAACAAATACTAACATTATGATTATCTCCTTCTTGCCCAATCCAATGGCTCCTACTCTATCCTAATCCTTCTCGACTGCTCAGCTGCCTTTGACACTGTGGACCACCCCTTTTTCCTGGATATGTTATCCAATCTTGGCTTCTCTGACTCTGTCCTCTCCTGGTTCTCCTATCTCTCTGGCCATTCGTTCTCAGTTTCCTTCGTGGGCTCTTCCTTTCCCTCTCACCCCCTAACTGCGGGGTCCCTCAATGTTCAATTCTTGTTCCCCTTCTATTCTCCATCTATACTCATTCCCTTGGAGAACTCATTTGCTTCCACGGCTTCAACTACCATCTCTATGCACGTGATACCCAAATCTACATCTCCTCCCCTGATCTTGTGTTCTCTCTTCAAGCTCATATCTCTTCCTGCCTTCAAGAAATCTCTACTTGGATGTCCTCCCATGACCTCAAACTTAACATGTCCATAACAGAGCTCCTTATCTTCCCTCCCAAACTCTGTCCTCTACCAGACTTTTCCATCACTGAAGATGACGCCATGATCCTCCCCATCTCATAAACTCGTAACCTTGGTGTTATCTTGACTCCACTCTCTCAACCCACAAATCCAATCTGTCCCCCAATCCTGTCTGTCTCATCTTCACAACATCAGCAAGATCCTCCTTTTCCTCTCCATCCACTACCATGTTAGTACAGTCACTCGTCCTGTCCCGCCCAGATTACTGCATAAGCCTCCTTTTTGACCTCTCAACCTCCCCATCCAGTCCATATTTCAGGCCGCTGCCCGGATTATCTTTCTACAGAAACATTCAGGGCATGCCAACTGCCTCCTCAAAAATCCTCAGTGGTTATCTATCCACCTCCTTATCAAACAAAAACTTCTCACTATTGACTTCAGGGCACTCCATCACCTTGCCCCCTCCTACCTCACCTTCCTTTTCTCCTTTTACAACCCATCCTGAACACTTTACTCCTCTGGTGCTAGCATTTTCACTGTGCCTCAGTCTCACCTGCATCACTGCCAACCTTTGGCCCACGTCCTACCTCTGGCCTGGAATGCCCTCCCTCCTCAAATCCACCAGACAATGACTCTCCCCCCTGTCTTTCAAAGCCTTACTGAAGGCACATCTCTTTCAAGAGGACTTCCCAGCCTGAAACCTACATTTCCTCATCTCCCACTCCCTTCTGCATCACCCTGACTTGTTCCCTTTGCTCTTCCCCCCTCTCCCCATACCCCAGCTCTTATATATATATATATATATATATATATATATATATATATATATATAGTTGTAATTTTATTTATTTATACGGATGCCTTTTTACTTTTTACCCGATTTGCTTGTATCCAAACCAGTGCTTAGTATGGTGTCTGGCACATAGTAAACTTAACAAATACCACTATTATTATTATTTTTATTAGTAGTGCTGTCCTTATTTTACTAGGGATCCCAACAGATGCCACCCCCAATCTGTAACCCCCCAAAAATGGGTTACAGTTTTCACACCTCTTGAAGAACTGTGCAAAACTCAAAGGATTTTTTTTTTAATGCCTTGTCAAATCTGTGGGATGCACAGGATAGAGAGGTAGTTAGATAGATATATGCTCTAAAAATGTCCTCTCATTCTTGCTGTATCACTGTGCATTTATTTTCTGTTGTTTTCACTCATCCATCTGTAGGTTATCCCTCTTCCCTTTTCTTATTCTTATATAGTGAGCCCCTTGAGAGCCAGGAATTTTGTCCATTTTTCACCTACACAATTTTCCCAGACACTCAATACAATGTTTGACATTCCATTAAGGGCTCAGTTAGTACCATTTCTATGACTAGTCCTACGACGATGTTGACTAAATGCTTTCTCTCTCTTTATTGCACCCTCTCCAACTCCTCCTTTACACTTTCCCTCTGCTATCACTCTTCTCCTCCACGTTGTTGTATAAGTTATTGCCACTGGTTTTAACTGAAAGTTAAAGTCAATGAATTCCACTGAACTCTTTTTTGGGATGGTGATTCTCTTGCAATTTGGCCTTGGGCTACCGGTGAATGTCTTCCTCCTCCTGTTCTATATCCGTGTGGTCTCCACCGGCCACAAGCCCAACTCCTCTGACCTGATCCTGGCCCACCTGGCCTTGGCTAACACCATCATCCTCCTTACCAGTGGAATCTTAGAGACCTTGTCAGCTTGGGGCCTGAGAAGTTTCCTGGACGATGTTGGGTGTAAAATCCTTATTTATCTCTACCGAGTAGCTGGGGGTCTTTGCATCTGCACCATCTGCCTTCTGAACATCTTCCAGGCCATCACCATCAGCCCTGGCATCTTCTGGTGGGCAGGAATCAAAGCCAAATTGCCCAAGTGCATCCTCCCCTCCTGGGCTCTCTCTTGGATCATCAATCTGCTCATAGACTTGGATTTACCCATATACATGAGAAGCCCCCAGAAGAACTGTGGCAATGTTTAAAATACTGCTGTGAAATCATCGAAAGTGCAAAACCATCTTGGCCATTATAGTCATGCTCTTTTTCTGGGATCTGTTCTTCGTGGGGCTCATGAGCACGGCCAGCAGCTACATGGTGCTTGTCCTGCACAGACACCACCGGCAGGTTCAGCACCTCCATGGGCCCAGACGCTCCCCCAAGGTTATGCCCGAGGTCAGAGCAGCCAAAAGAGTCATCACCTTGGTCACTGTCTACGTCCTCCTCTATGGAAGACAGACCATAATGCTGGGTGTTCTGGTCAACATGAAAGGAAAGTCACCTCTGCTTGTGAAGAGCCACTTGGTATTTCTACTCACTTTCTCTGCCTTCAGTCCCTTCCTGATTATTCAAAGTGACAGGAGAATAAGGACATTCTGGAAAAGGGAATCACCTGCTCCCAACCCAGATCCCTCCTAGCTTTTGAGGATAATTGCCTTTCGAGGATAATTGCATGCCCTTCCCTAAGTCCCTCTGTGAGCAGCATGGATGAGTGGATAGAGCATGGGCCTGGGAGTCATAAGAGCCTGGGTTCTAATCCCAGCTCTGCTATATGCTTGTTGTGTGACCTTGGGCAAGTCACTTCACTTCTCTGGGCCTCAGTTATCTCATCTGAATAATGGGGATTAAAACTGTGAGCTCCATGTGGGACAGGGACTCTGTCCAACCTGATTAACTTGTATCTAGCCCAGCATGTAGAGCAGTGCTTGGCACATAGCAATCACTTAAAAAGTAACATAATTACAATTATTATTTTAGTGGATGTGAGAATCATATCATCCTTGGTTGTGGTATCACTTATTCCATGTGTTTATTGGTATATAAAATAGCAATGTTTAAATGAGTGACTGGTCTGAACTTTTGTGCTCCTCTTCCCGGCCAAATTCCAAAGCTATCTACCCGATCAGTGCATGGATCTCTGTGGATGACAGCTCCCCAAGTTCTTCAGCCTGGAGACATCCTCCAGGACCAGATTCCCCCAGGAAAAAGATGGCAGAAGAGACAGCAGGAGTCAAGGCATCATAGGTGATAGGAAGGCTGACCAGAGGTTATGGAGTTTCAAATCACTCACTGGCTCTTTGCAAATGGTTCAGAGCTCTCATTTGCAGATAAAGGACGTTGTGGAACTTCCCTGAGGGGCTCCAGCTTCCCCACATTCAGTCAACAGCAGAAGGTACTAGCCAATTTCCCTGGAGACATCTCACTTGAAATCTCTTTTATCTCTTTTATTGTCTGTCCCTCCCAGCTAGAATGCAAGCTCCTTGATGGTTGGGGTCATGCCTACAAAATCTAATGTGCTCACCCAAGTGCTTAGTGCTTTTCACACAGTCAATAGTATTAGGATCTAAGTCTCTTAACAGCAGAGATCCTTTAAAACCACTCTAATAGAAACTCCCAAATGCTTAATATGGTGCTCTGCACATATGAAATACTAATTCCGTACCCTTACATTATAAGCTTTTTGTGGGCAGGGATTGCATCTCCCAACTCTATTGTACTTGCCCAACAACGTAATCAAGAATTTAGCACATACGGTGGGCATTCAGTCAAATATGATCAGTTGGTTGACTCACATAGCTTAGTGCAATATCCTGAGCACTTGGAAGAGTACAGAAGAAGTATCTCCTTTCCTCACGGGTCTTAAAATTTAAAAGGAAAGAATTTGTAAACTGATTTGCAAATTGCGGGAACACAAACTTGAATAAATAGGAACAGGTAGTAGGGTAAATATATCAGGATAAACAAATGTTGGAATATACAAAAATGGCTAAATGTATCTGAGTACTTAGGACTGTATTCTGCACAGAGTAGGTGTCCAATAAATGTTATTGTCTGAAAGTTTAATTTAGCTCATGAGTATTTTCTTTTAGTATGCACTGTATCACTTTACACTTCCTCTATATTTCTTAAGGGCTTATGTCAGCATTCAATTAGTACTTTTGATGGAGATAAAGAGCAGGAGGGCCAGAGGAGTGATGATGATGATGGAGGGGAGTGGAGCCAAGGAATAGCATGTAAGAAAGTTGCTCATTCTTGGCACTAGCCTGAGGAGGGGTTTCAAAAAAAGGCTTCCCTTGAGGAGCCACACAGTCACACGAATGAGACACTGCCTCAGTGTTTGGTAGCCACATATCCAAATTTTTAAAAATCTGAATTTTGCATTTCTTCTCTCCTTCTCCATCCCTACGCTGATCCTCAGGAACGTCAATATCCACATTGAGTTTCCTGACAACCTTCCCTTGGCCTGCCTCCTCTCACTCCTCAGCTCCAGCGACCTCCAGCTCCACTCCACCTCACCTATTCATCAGCCTGAACACACTCTCCATTTAATCATCTCTAGTTATCACACAATCCCTAACCTTGCTAACTCTGAAATGTCACTTGCCAACCACAACCTCCTCTCCCGAATTCCCTCCCACACATCCACTCCCCACAAATCTTACATCTTCCTATACAAAGAAGTCCAATTTCTTGACTCCCTCCAAAGTGCCAACATAATCATGCTCCATTTGGTCTCTATACCCACCTACTCTCCCTTGACAAACAAATCAGTGTGCACCAACAACTTAAACATAACTTGTCCTAAACAGGAACCGCTCATATTCCCACTCAAACCCTGTCTTCCATAAAACATACTCATAACTGAGACTACATCACTATCTTCTCTGCCTGAATACCAGTAAACATGGCATTATCCTCGACTCATCTTTCTCACTCAACCCACGTTTGGTGTGTCACTAAATCCTGTTGCTTTTACAGTCAAAACATCTCTAAAATCTACCCCTTTCTCTTCATCCAAACTGTTACTAAGCTGATCCAAGCATTTATCATATTCTTGCATTGACTATTCATTCAGTAGTATTTATTGAGTGTTTACTATTTGCAGAGCACTGTTCTAAGCACTTGGAATGTACAATGCGGCAACAGATAGAGACAATCCCTGACCAATAACGGACTCACAGTCTAAACTGGGGAGACAGACAGCAAAGCAAAACAGAACATAACAAAACAAGACATCATCATCAATATAAATAGAATCAAGGAGATACACACCTCATTAACAAAATAAATAGGGTAATAAATAATATATACAAATGAGCACAGTGCTGAGGGGAGGGAAAGTAGGATGAGCAGAGGGTGGGGGGGAGGGGAGGAGAGGAGGAGCAGAGGGAAAGGGGAGCTCAGACTGGGTAGGCCTCCTGGAGGAGATGAACTCTCAGTAGGGCTTTGAAGAGGGAAGAGTTAGTTTGGCAGATGTGAGGTGGGATGGTATTCCAGGACAGCATAGGATGTGGGCCAAGGGTCGACGGCGGGACAGGTGTGAACAGGGGACGGTGAGGAGGTGAGCAGCAGAGGAGCAGAGCATACGGGGTGGGCGGTAGAAAGAGAGAAGGGAAGTGAGGTACGAGGGGGCAAGGTGATGGAAAGCTTTGAAGCCAAGAGTGAGGAGTTTTTGTTTTGTGCGAATGTAGATAGGCAACCACTGGAGGTTTTTGAGGAGGGGAGTGACATACCCAGAGTATTTCTGTAGAAAGATGAGCCAAGCAGCAGAATGAATAGACTGGATTGGGGAGAGAGAGGAGGAAGGGAGATCAGAGAGGAGGGTGACACAATAATCCAATCGGGATATTATGAGAGCTAATACCAGCAAGATAGCCGTTTGGATGGAGAGGAAAGGGTGGATCCTGGAGATATTGTGAAGGTGAGACCAGGAGGTGTTGGCGACAGATTGGATGTGTGGGGTGAATGAGAGCCTACTTCCTCTTATATGACCTTCCTGCTTCCCGTCTCTCCACACGTCAGGCCTTACTTCAGTTCTCAACTTCTTACAACTCAAAACTTATACGAGCTGCTCTACCACCTCCACCTGAAGCTGAGGTCAGCCTCTTAGCACCTGACCTTCTCCTTTAAGACCCAAAATCTCTCTTCCTCCTACTTTTCCTCAATAATCTTCCACTACAGGGCAGCCCACACACTTTACTCCTGTAATGCCAGTGTTCTTCAATTTTGACTTTCTCACCCTGACTTTTTTCCCACTTCATCCCTCTGGCTTGGAACTCTTTTCCTCTTCATATCCAACAGACTACTCTCCCCACATTCCAAACCAAACTAAAATCACAGTTGATCCCAGAGACCTCCCCTGACTATACCCTCACGGGCTTGGGAATCAGAAGGATCTGGGTTCTAATCCAGATTCCATCACTTATCTGCTGTGTGATCTTGGGCAAGTCACTTAGCTTCTCTGTGCATCAGTTTCCTTATCTTTAGAATGGGGATATAGACTGTGGGCCCCATGAGAGACAGGAACTGTGTCCAAAATGATTAAATTGTATCTACCCCAGTGCGTAGAACAGGGCTTGATACATCATAATACTTAATACCATCATCAACATTAACATTATTATTACCCTGCCTTCTAAGTCATCTGGGTCTGTACCCTTGAACACTTCATTTTCACCCTATGTAAATAACCTCCTGCCACTTATTTTAATTTTTTTTCTCCCCTTCTAGTCTGTAAGGTCCTTGTTGGCAGGGATCATGCCTACCAACTCTATTGAACTGTCCTCTCACTCTCTTAAGCACAGTGCTCTGCACATACTACGAGCAAAATAAATATCACTGGTATGCCGACTGATGTAAGAGGATTGGAAATATGAACCTAGGAAGCAGCATCATGGAAGACACAAACTTGGGTCCTGGTAAAGCTCTAGGTGGGAGCTGGGTTGTCCTCTCGATTGCTGAATATGACCCTGAGACTGCCACATCTTTCCATGGACATCTCTGATGGTCAATTAGCAGTGGGTAATTAAGGGAAGAGATCCGGGCTCATCGTCTCCCAGCTCTGGGGGCAACAAGGAGGGGGAAGCTGAACATTTCCAGAGATGTCCCAGAGAGTACCAGAGTGGATTAATGCTCAGGGAGTCACACACACACACACACACACACACACACACACACACACACACATCACTCCCTGAGGGAAGGGAGAGGAGAGGAAAGCAAATGATAAATGCTGCCTCAACTGTGTCCTGCCAGAGTCTGACTGCCCACGAGCTGCCCTCCCAGCTAGCAGGACCATACGATAAGGGGTGAGTAGGATAAGGCAGTCTCTCTGTCAGTGTGATTCATGCTTCCCATAGGAACTCCGCAGCTTTGGACTGGAGCTCCGGAGAAGCAGCCAGGGCTGGTACCCTTGAAGAAACTTCTCCCAGGGTCCCCACTTTCCCATTTCCAGAACTTTTGGAGCAGAAGCCACTCAGTATTAGACTGGATGCTCTCCTGGCCAAGGTCTGGGTAAAAAATCAGTTTTAATCTCGATACGTAGAAGGCAAAATGTTGCCATACGGATGGGCATTACAAGTTCAGAAGAGCTCCCGATTAATCTTCAGATGTCAGTTGGCTGGGAGGACTGGGGCCAGGACAGGTGGCTACAAAGCGCTTATCTCCCTGTGCCCCATGGTTCCCCCTCATCTGCAGTTGTGCTTTTCCACATAGCAGGGATGCGGTGACCATGGACTGGGAGAACATGGTCTTTGTCCCCTCAGAACCTGGTACTTGTCCCCTCTCAGACACACTCCAGGGCACCCCTGACTGAGCATTGATTCCAGCTCCCATTGAAACAGAAGAGGTGTGTTTGGGGGAGATATGTCAGGGTTGCAGAGATCTTCTCTTCAGCCTGGGAGGCTACATTGAAGGTGGAGGCAGCAGAGAACAATCACTCATCCTATCCAACTGGATTACTGCATCAACCTCCTTTCTGACCTCGCAACCTCCTGTCTCTCCCCATTTCAATTCATACTTCACTCTGCTGCCCCGATTATCCTTCTACAGAAACGTTCAGGGCATGTCACCCCCCCCTTCAAAAATCTCCAGTGGTTGTCTATCAACCTGTGGATCAAACAAAAATTCCTCACTATTGGCTTCAGAGCTCTCCATCCCCTTGCCCCTTCTTAGCTCTCCTCCTTTCTCTCCTACATCCCAGCCCTCACATTCCACTCCTCTGGTGCTAACCTTCTCACAGTGCTTCAATCTTGCCTGTCTTATTGCCGACCCCTGGCTCACGTCCTACCTTTGGCCTGGAACACCATCCCTCCTGAAATCCACCAAACAATCACTTTCCTCCTTAAAAGTCCTACTGAAGGTTCACTTCCTCCAAGAGGCCTTCCCAGACTAAGTCACCTCTTCCTCAGTTCTCCCTTCCTTCTGTGTCACCTCAACTCACTCCTTCTGCTCTTCTTCCCTCTCCCCACTGCACAGCACTTATGTATATAAGCAGATATCTATAATTCTATTCATTTATACCGATGGCTGTTTATTTGTTTTGATATCTGTCTCCCCTCCCTCTAGATTGTGAACCTGTTGTGGGCAGGGATTGCCTCTCTTTACTGCTGTATTGTACTTTCCAAGCATTTAGTACAGTGCTCTGCACATGGTAATTGCTCAATAAATATGATTAAATGAATGAATGAATGAACAAAGCAATAAACCCCAATGTGCTGTCTGGATTCCTGTGTTTCCACCTGTCTCTCCTATCTGAGCACCAGCCTCTCACTCCATCATCCTTTCATGCTCCAAACTTCTCCACTCTGCCCTCCATCACTTGTCTATTCCTTCCCTGGAGAAGCAGCCATGTGTAATGGATAAAGTCCTGGCTTAGGAGTCAAAGGTTCATGAGTTCTGATCCTGACTCTGCCACTTCTCTGCTCTGCGACATTGAGCAAGTGACTTTAATGTCTGGGTCTCAGTTACCTTAACTGTACCATGGGGATTGAGACAGTGAGCCCTACGTGGGACAGGGACCATACCCAACCCAATTTGCTCATATCCATCCCAGTGCTTAATATAGTGCCTGATACATAGTAGGAGCTTATCAAATATCAAAGGTATTATTATTGTTATTATTATTATAATTCCCTCACTGTTATTCTTAAGTAACAGAATCAGATGAGCCCATCTCCCTTCGCCAAACATCCCAGTGACTGTGATAATCCCATATCTCAGACCTGTGCCTTTCACTTAGAGTGCTGTGCAGGGAGGGGAGAGTCTAGCAGGGGCATCCTCACCATTCATTCATTCATTCATTCATTCAATAGTATTTATTGAGCGCTTACTATGTGCAGAGCACTGTACTAAGCGCTTGGGATGAACAAGTTGGCAACAGATAGAGACAGTCCCTGCCGTTTGACAGGCTTACAGTCTAATCGGGGGAGATGGACAGACAAGAACGATGGCAATAAATAGAGTCAAGGGGAAGAACATCTCGTAAAAACAATGACAACTAAATAGAATCAAGGTGATGTACAATTCATTAACAAAATAAATAGGGCAATGGAAATATATACAATTGAGCGGACGAGTACAGTGCTGTGGGGATGGGAAGGGAGAGGTGGAGGAGCAGAGGGAAAAGGGGAAAATGAGGCTTTAGCTGCGGAGAGGTAAAGGGGGGGTGGCAGAAGGGAGTAGAGGGAGAAGAGGAGCTCAGTCTGGGAAGGCCTCTTGGAGGAGGTGAGTTTTAAGTAGGGTTTTGAAGAGGGGAAGAGAATCAGTTTGGTGGAGGTGAGGAGGGAGGGCGTTCCGGGACCGCGGGAGGACGTGGCCCGGGGGTCGACGGCGGGATAGGCGAGACCGAAGGACGGCGAGGAGGTGGGCGGCGGAGGAGCGGAGCGTGCGGGGTGGGTGGTAGAAAGAGAGAAGGGAGGAGAGGTAGGAATGGGCAAGGTGATGTAGAGCCTCGAAGCCTAGAGTGAGGAGTTTTTGTTTGGAGCGGGGGTTCATAGGCAACCACTGGAGTTGTTTAAGAAGGGGAGTGACATGCCCAGATCGTTTCTGCAGGAAGATGACCCGGGCAGCGGAGTGAAGAATAGACTGGAGCAGGGCGAGAGAGAAGGAAAGGAGGTCAGAGAGAAGGCCGACACAGTAGTCTAGCCGGGATATAACGAGAGCCTGTAGCAGTAAGGTAGCCGTTTGGGTGGAGAGGAAAGGACGGATCTTGGCGATATTGTAAAGGTGAAACCGGCAGGTCTTGGTAACGGATAGGATGTGTGGGGTGAACGAGAGAGACGAGTCAAGGATGACACCGAGATTGCGGGCCTGAGAGACCCGCAAAGGGTCACCAAAGGGGTAGTGCAGTGGAGGAAGGGTCTTTCCTCAGCATAAAAGTCACCTTGTCCTCACTTCCCACTCTCGATGATCAGGTCTCCGCTCTCAACTCCACCCTCTCTACTCATCTCAACTCTCTTGCCCCCCTTTCTCTCCGCCACTCTCGCTCCACTAACCCACAGCCCTGGATCACCTCCTCTGTCTGCCTCCTACACTCCTATGCTCGAGCTGCCAAGCGCTGCTGGCGAAAGTCCAAGCACCAAGCCGACCTCATACATTTCAAATTTATCCTTTCCTGCCTTAATTCTGCCCTCTCCTCCGCCAGGCAAAACTTCTTCTCCTCCCTCATCGACACCCAGGCCTGTCACCCCCGCCAATTGTTCCGGACCTTTAACTCTCTCCTTGGGCCCCCTGTTACTCCTCCTCCCCCATCTCTCACCCCAATGATCTGGCCTCCTACTTCATCACAAAAATCAACACAATCAGGTCTGAGCTCCCCAAAGTCACCTCTCCCCCTCCCCTCCCCCCGACCAACCCTCTCCCCGATTTTCCCATCCTTCCCTGCAGTATCCTCAGAGGAGATCTCTTCCCGCCTCACAAGTGCCACCCCCTCCACCTGCGCCTCGGACCCCATTCCCGCTCACCTTATAGAAACCATCGCCCCTGCCCTCCTCCCTTCCTTAACTTCTATTTTTAACCACTCAATCTCCAATGGCTCCTTCCCCTCTGCCTTCAAACATGCCCACGTCTCCCTCATCCTAAAAAAACCCGCTCTCAACCCCACTTCCCCTTCCAGTTGTCACCCTATCTCCCTCCTACCCTTCCTTTCCAAAATCCTAGAACGAATCGTCTACATTCGCTGCTTAGAATTCCTTAATTCCCATTCTCTCCTGGACCCCCTCCAATCTGGCTTCCGTCCCCTCCACTCTACCGAGACTGCTCTCTCTAAGGTCACCCATGACCTCCTTCTGGCCAAATCCAATGGCTCCTACTCCATTCTAATCCTCCTTGACCTCTCAGCTGCCTTTGACACTGTCGACCTTCCCCTCTTTCTTCACCTTATGTCACCTTGGCTTCACGGACTCTGTCCTCTCCTGGTTCTCCTCTTATCTCTCTGACCGGTCATTGTTGGTCTCCTTCGCAGGTGCCTCCTCTACCTCCCATCCTTTAACTGTTGGAGTTCCTCAAGGGTCAGTTCTTGGCCCTCTTGTGTTCTCCATTTACACTCACTCCCTTGGTGAACTCATTCGCTCTCACGGCTTCGACTACCATCTCTGCGCAGATGACACGCAGATCTACATCTCTGCCCCGTCTTCTCCCCCTCCCTTCAGGTTCGCATCTCCTCTTGCCTCCAGGATGTCTCCACCTGGATGTCGGCCCGCCATCTAAAACTCAACATGAGCAAGACTGAGCTCCTCATCTTCCCTCCCAAGCCCGGTCCTCTCCCTGACTTCCCTATCACCGTGGATGGCACGACCATCCTTCCCGTCTCTCAGGCCCGCAATCTCGGTGTCATCTTTGACTCGTCTCTCTCGTTCACCCCACCCATCCTATACGTTACCAAGACCTGCCGGTCTCACCTTTACAATATCACCAAGATCCGCCTTTCCTCTCCCCCCAAATGGCTACCTTATTGCTACGGGCTCTTGTTATATCCCGGCTAGACTACTGTGTCAGCTTTCTCTCTGATTTCCCTTCCTCCTCTCTCGCCCCGTTCCAGTCTATTCTTCACTCCGCTGCCCGGCTCATCTTCCTGCAGAAACGATCTGGGCATGTCACTCCCCTTCTTAAACACCTCCAGTGGTTGCCTACCGACCTCTGCTCCAAACAGAAGCTCCTCATTCTAGGCTTCAAGGCTCTCCATCACCTTGCCCTTCCTACCTGTCCTCCCTTCTCTCTTTCTACTGCCCACCCTGCACACTCCGCTCCTCTGCCACCCACCTCCTCACCGTCCCTCGGTCTCGCCTATCCCGCCATCGACCCCTGAGCCACGTCCTCCCGCGGTCCTGGAATGCCCTCCCTCCTCACCTCAGACAATCTAATTCTCTTCCCCTCTTCAAATCCCTACTTAAAACTCATCTCCTCCAAGAGGCCTTCCCAGACTGAGCTCCCCCCTTTTTCCCTCTGCTCCCTCTACCCCCCCTTCACCTCTCCGCAGCTAAACCCTCTTCTCCCCCCTTTCCCTCTCCTCCTCCCCCCTCCCGTCCCACCTCCTCAGCACTGTACTCGTCCTCTGGACTGTATATATCTTTATTACCCTATTTATTTTGTTTATTTTGCTTAATGAGATGTACATCACCCTGATTCTATTTAGTTGCCATTGTTTTTATGAGATGTTCTTCCCCTTGACTCTATTTATTGACATTGTTCTTGTCTGCCTGTCTCCCCCGATTAGACTGTAAGCCCGTCAAATGGCAGGGACTGTATCTGTTGCCGACTTGTACATTCCAATCACTTAGTACAGTGCTCTGCACATAGTAAGCGCTCAATAAATACTATTGAATGAATGAATGAATGAATGAATGAATCCTGTACCTACTCTTTAGTGTTTAGCACATAGCATTTAACACATAACAAAATGACTTTTTTTTCATCTCTGTGACCTCCACGGTTGTGGCAGCCACCGCCGTGCCCTCGCTCATTTGGTAAATTGCGACAGGAATCCAGGTTTTCTGACTACCAGTCCAGTACTCTTTCCATTAGACCACCCTGCTTCTTTACTGACTCTATTGGACTCTCCCAAGTGCTCAATAAATCCAGCTGATTGATCGCATTCCAAAGCTTGGTGGTGCTCTTTCGTTCCCTATGGCTTGTACCTCACTACCCCCTTGTGGCAGAAAAGGGTATTGCCTAGGACACTGTAATATGCAGCTGGTCCCCATCACCATCTCCATGGAAACACCCAGGAGCGTGAGGGGGAAGGTAATAATAGTAATAATGTTGGTATTTTTTAAGTGCTTACTATGTGCCAAGCACTATTCTAAGCCCTGGGGTAGATACAAGATAATCAGGTTGTCCCACGTAGGGCTTGCACTCTTCATCCCCATTTTACAGATGAGGTAACTGAGGCACAGAGAAGTGAAGTGACTTGCCCAAGGTCACGGCTGACAAATAGCGGATCCGGAATTAGAACCCCTGACCTTTGACTCCCAAGCCCGGGCTCTTTCCACTGAGCCACGCTAGATTCCCCCCCCGCCCCCAACTCCATATGCCCAGAGGTTGGGTAGGGAAAATAACCTCACTGCAGCGCCGAGATCCTCTCCGGGCTCCAAACCTGGATTCCAATCCCAGCTCCGCCACATGTCTGTTGTGTGACCTTGGGCCAGTCACTTAACTTGTCTAAGCTTCAGTTTCCTCATCTGTACAAATGAGGACTGAGTATGACCCCATGTGGGACTGGGACTGTGTCCAGTTTGATTGACTTGTATGTACTGCAGGGCTTAGAACAGTGTTTTCGCGGCCTTGAAGCCCGGGCCTGGAGGTGACATCATAAAGAGGGGAGGGAGGGCACGAGGAAACATTAGCTCCCCTGGTCCGTCCATCCGCCCTAAGGAAGAAGTTGACTGGGAATCCTGCGGGCTTACCCCATCCCACCCCTCTGCGAAAGTGAGTGGCCACTGAGTCAGAGAAGCCTCTGGCAACTTAGAGAAAACCCAGAAGTTGACAGGACCCACTTCCAGTCACTATGGTTCAAACTGAAACCGCAAGTCCATCCTGGGAAGCAGTGAATCAACCCTGGCTCTGGGGTGGGAAGGGAGCTTCACCCAAGGGAGCTTCTGGGAGGGATTTAGCCGGAGTGGGAGAGGGGAGGGGGCTGCAGTGCGGCCTCCCAGAGGGATACCTTCCACATCCAAGGGGATCCGGCAACTGGGGGAGACCCAATCCCTGACCCCAACCCTGGCCCAGCTCCTGTCTGGGCAGCAGTGCCCCTGGTCAGACTTGAGACTTCCCCCATGACAGGGGCACCTTTCCCAGGAGACCAGGGTGGGCATCCCCAGGGAAGGGATTGGGGGTAGGGATGTCACATCAACATTTGTTTCCTTGGATCTCCAGCATGAGAAGGAAATCCCTAGTTGTGCTATCAGAGAACCCTGACTTCTAGTGATCCTCCTCCCAGCCATTCAAGGCCTTGACCCCTCCAAGTTTCCCGACTCCCTTCCCCAGCCACTGCTACCTCCACAGTCAGTCTGAATTGCCCCCTTTTTCTTAGTGCTGTGTCCTTCTTAGCTCTCACCCTCTAACTGATTGTGGTAGGATAGACGTGGGAGCTCTGAGCCACCATAATGATAATAATATTCATTCAATAGTATTTATTGAGTGCTTACTATGTGCAGAGCACTGTACTAAGCGCTTGTAATGTACAACTCGGAAACAAATAGAGACAAATCCCTGCCCAACGATGGGCTTACAGTCTAAGAGAGACTGACATAAGACAAAATAATCATGATAAATAGAATCAAGGAGATGTACACCTCATTAACAAAATAAATAGGGTAATAAAAATATATACAAATGAGCACAGTGTTGAGGGGAGGGGAAGGGAGAGGGTGAGGAGCAGAGGGAAAGGGGGCTTAGCTGAGGGAAAGTGAAGGGGATAAGGGGGAGGGAGTAGAGGGTGGAGGGGGAGAAGAAAGGGAGCAGAGGGAGAAGAAGGAAAGGGGAAGTTCAGTCTGGGAAGGCCTCTTGGAGGAGGTGAGTTCTCAGTAGGGCTTTGAAGAGGGGAAGAGAGTTTGGCGGAGGTGAGGAGGGAGGGCATTCCAGGACAGCAGTAGGATGTGGGCCAGAGGTCGACGGTGGGATAAGCATGAACGGGGGACGGTGAGGAATTGAGCGGCAGAGGAGAGGAGCGTGCGGGGTGGGCAGTAGAAAGAGAGAAGGGAGGAGAGGTAGGAGGGGGCAAGGTGATGGAGAGCCTTGAAACCCAGAGTGAGAAATCTTTGTTTCGTGTGGAGGTTGATAGGCAACCACTGGAGGTTAAGGAGGGGAGTGACACGCCCAGAGGGTTTCTGCAGGAAGATGATCCGGGCAGCAGACTGGAGTGGGGAGAGATAGGAGGAAGGGAGATCAGAGAGAAGGCTGACACAATAATTCAGCTGGGATATTACAAGAGCATGTATCAGCCCGATAGCCATTTGGATGTAGAGGAAAGGGCAGATCTTGGTGATACTGTAAAGGTGAGACCAGCAGGCAATGGTGATGGATTGGATGTGTGGGGTGAATGAGAGAGTCGAGTCAAGGATGACACCAAAGTTGAGGGCTTGAGAGACGGGAAGGATGGTTGAACCATCCACAGTGACAGGGAAGTCAGGAAGAGGACCGGGCTTGGGAGGGATAGATGAGGAGCTCAGTTTTGGACATGTTGAGTTTTAGGTGGCGGGCGGACATCAGGTAGAGACGTCTTCGAGGCAGGAGGAGATACAAGCCTGAAGGGGGGGGGGGAGGACAGGGCAGAGATGTAGCTCTGTATGTCATCTGCATAGAGATGATAGTTGAAGCCGTGAGAGCGAATGAGTTCACCGAAGGAGTGAGTATAGATGGAGAACAGAAGAGGGCCAAGAACTGACCCTTGAAGAACCCCAACAGTTAGAGGATGGGATGGGGAGGAGGAGCCTGCAAAGGAGACCGAGAATGAATGGCTAGAGAGATAAGTGGAGAACCAGGAGAGGACGGAGTCCGTGAAGCCAAGGTGAGATAAGGTGTGGAGGAGAAAGGGATGCAACAGTGTCGAAGGCAGCTGAGCGGTCAAGGACGATTAGGATAGAGTAGGAGCCATTGGATTTGGCAAGAAGGAGGTCATGGGTGACCTTAGAGAGAGCAGCTTTGGTAGAGTGGAGGGGGTCCAGAAGAGAATGGGAGTTAAGGAATTCTAGGCAGCGAGTGTAGACGACTCGTTCTAGGAGCATGGAAAGGAAGGGTAGTAGGGAGATAGGGCGATAACTGGAAGGGGAAGTGGGGTCGAGAGAGGGTTTATTTTTGGATGGGGGGGACATGGGCATGTTTGAAGGCAGAGGGGAAGAGGCCATTGGAGAGTGAGCGGTTAGAGACAGAAGTTAAGGAGAGGAGGAGGGAAGGGGCGATGGTTTTTATAAAGTGAGCGGGATTGGGGTCCGAGGCACTTGCGAGGGGGTGGCACTTGCGAGGAGAGAGGAGATGTCCTCTGAGGATACTGCAAGGAAGGATGGGAAAGTAGGGGAGAGGGTTGGGGGGCGGGGGAGGCAGGATGGGGAGGGGTGACGTTGGGGAGCTCAGACCTGATTGTGTTAAAGTGTGTTAAGTAGGTGGCCAGATCGTTGGGGGTGAGGGATGAGGGAGGGGGAGGAACAGGGGGCCTGAGGAGAGAATTAAAGGTCCGGGATAATTGGCAGGGGTGACGGGCATGGGTGTCAATGAGGGAAGAAAAGAAGTTTTGCCTGACGGAGGAGAGGGCAGAGTTAAGGCAGGAAAAGATAAATTTTCAATGGATAAGGTCGGTTTGGTGCTTGGACCTTTGCCAGCAGCGCTCAGCAGCTCGAGCATAAGAGCGTAGGAGGCAGACAGAGGCAGTGATCCATGGCTGTGGGTTAGTGGAGCGAGAACGGCGGAGGGAAAGGGGGGGCGAGAGGGTTGAGATGAATAGAGAGGGTGGAGTTGAGAGCGGTAACCTGATCATCAAGAGTGGGAAGAGAGGGCAGGGGGGCAAGGTGGGGAGAGATGCTTTTGGAGACATGGATGAGATCAAGAGAGCGGAGGTCTCTGCGGGGGAGTAGTACAGATTTGCAGGGGGAGAGAGTGTGAGAGAGGAGGCAAGTGAGAAGGTTATGGTCTGAGAGAGGGATTTCAGAGTTGGTGGGGGAGGAGATAGTGCAGTGGTAGGAGATGACGAGATCGAGGTTGTGACCAAGTTGGTGAGTCGACGAGGCGTGGTGGAGCAGGAGGTTGGCAGAGTCGAGGAGTGATAGCAGGCCGGCGGCAGAGGAATCACCAGGTATATCCATGTGGTTGTTGAAGTCTCCAAGGATCAGAGTGGGCAGAGAGAAGGAGAGAAGGAAGGTGAGAAAGGTGTCAAGGTGGTTGAAGAAGTCGGAGTTGGGACCAGGAGGGCGGTAGATGTCAGCTCCAAGAATCTGGAGGGGGTGGTAGAGGCGAATGATATGGGCTTCAAAGGAGGGGACGGAGAGGGAAGGGGGAGGAGGGATAGTGCGGAAGCTGCATTGAGGTAAGAGGAGGAAGCCGACCCCTCCTCCCCTTCCGGTGAATCTGGGGGAGTGGGAGAAGGAGAGGCCTCCGCTGGAGAGAGTAGCAGAAGAGACCGTCTTAAGGAGTGAGCCAGATCTCCGTAAGGGTGAGGAGGAGGAGAGAGCTGAAAAGGAAAAGGTCAAGGATGAAAGGTAGTTTACCTGTCATGGAGGGGGATTCCAAAGGCCACACTTGACAGCAGGGGTGGGTACAGGGGAGGGAGTGGGGAGGGAGAGGAGGGAGGGGAGGGTTAGGATGGGAATGAGATGGCGGGGCTCTGGACGGGGAGAGAGGGATGAGGGGTGGCGGTGGGACAGGAGGACTGGTATGGGGCGTGGGTGGGGAAGAGGGAAGGGGAGGAGGAGGGAGGAGGGTGTTTGGTGGGGAGGAGCGCAGTGGGAGGCGGTAGAGGGGTGGTGCTGGTAAAGTGTGGTTCTAGGGCGGGCGTGGGGAGGAAGGGAGGAGGCAGAGGAGAGAGCTGGAAAGAGCTGGGCAGGAGAGGAGAAGGGGAAGGTGAGGATCGGCAGGGGAAGATGGGAGGAAGGGGAGTGGAAGGACATGATGAGGTCAGAGAGGAAGGTGGCAGCACTGAGAACAATTAACAATATCATGCAAAACCGGTAATATAGTAACATGATACAATAAGATATTATTAATAAGCAGGTGATGACCAGCGTCGGGTGTTGATTTGACTAAGGGTCAATAGGATCAAAATCTAAAGACTAGCGGCAACGAGAGTCCTGGTGCTCGTGGTCCAAGTGTTTCTGAGGTGGCGGAGGGAGCCCTGTGGTTGTCCAATGTGGGGAAGGGTGGAGCTGATGTGGGGGATAAGGGAGCAGAAACTCATGGGGAGAAGAGTAGTTGCGGGAGCAGGGAGCAGCTAAAGTAACACAGTGAAAACAAGCGCAGTGTTGCCCGGGGATGGGGGTGAGGAAAGTGTGGGCGGGGAATATCTATCACCTCTGGTCAGAGCACAGGGGAGGAGGGAGTGAGGGCTCCCCAAAGGATGGCCGCTTCTGGGCGGAGGGGGAGGAGGGCGGTTGGAGAGGTAATGTTCCACGTCCCGGGGTGGGGGGGGCGGCTGGATAGCACAATGTTCCGTGGCCCAGGGGTTGGGGGAGCAGGGGAGCACAATGATCCACGACTCCGGGTGCGGGGGGAGCACAATGTCTCTCGACCCGGGGGAGGGGGGGAAGGGGGTGCTGGGAGAACAGAGTCCTACTGTCCGGGTTTGCTACCAGGAGGGGCTACGAGGGGGTGCAAGACCTGGGAGGGGGGCATTGTTTGGGAGTAGGAGGGTCAGGGAAAGTAGGGGGAGGTCTGGGAGCTACTTGTGGATTTGGTGGCTGTGGGGTCTGCGGTGGCGGGGGTGTGGGGGAGGGGAGGATCCTCAGTGTCAGAGTCCTTGGGCGGGGGTGCAAGGAGTCCGGGTTGGGAAGCTGGTCATAAACCCGGGGGCAGGTCATTGAAGTCTGATAGCGCGGCTCCAAGGGAGCGGAGGTCCCGAGTCCACGTGGCGGCGATCAGTGGAGGAGAAAGATTCAGCCAGTCCAAGGCGCAGCTCCAATGGAGAGGCGGTTCCGGCACAATTGTGTCCGCGATCGGCGGCCTTCCCACAAGGAACAGGCACCCTATAGTGGGAGATAATCACTAAAACAAATTATGGATTGGGAAAATAGGCTATTTACATGAGTGCTGTGGGACTGGAATGAACATCAAAGTGCTCTGCCACTCAAGAGGGTAAATAAAGAAAAACAGCTCACAAGACTATCAGAAGCAGGAAATACTTTGGAGGTGGTTGTCCCAAGGTGACCCTGGGGTACAGACCATCTCAAGGTCAAATGCTATCTCGTGATCTCCCAAGCCAGCAGGCGGAACTCGGAAGTGAGGGCGGAATACCACCCCCACAACCAAAACTGCCAGATTGACAGCCCAAGTTGAGAATACGGAAGGTGTCCCTCACCACCGTGCCAATCAAAATAGGAATGGAGGAGGGGGGAGGGCAGAGATTGGATAAACTGAGGCTGGAAGCTGGAATGGCCTAAGGGCACAGGTGATAAATACCTGCCGCCTCTAACCTTCTGTGCATAGGAACGGGACTTGCAGCAACCGGCTGCAGGTCTCCTCTGTCCAGAGTGTGAGAAGGCTGCTCTGCCTGCACCAAGTGAGGAGCCGTGGGATGGGTGAGTGCTCTGTCCTGCAGAGCGCTCGTGGGGTTGGAAGCCACACGCTTCACCATTGGTATGTAATGTTTAAATGGATTTGATGTCTAAGTGGGTGCCTTCCCAGGGAAACGTGAACAGGGTGGGAGCTAGCCGCCTCACCAAGTGCGAGTAGCACATAAGTGGATTTGATGTCTAGGTGGGTGCCTCCCCAGTGGGATATGAACAGGGTGGGAGCTAGCCGCCTCACCAAGTGCGAGTAACCATAAGTAGGTAACGCATTACTGGGTTTAATGCATAAGTGTATGTAACTCATAAGTGTATTCATTCATTCATTCAATAGTATTTATTGAGCGCTTACTATGTGCAGAGCACTGTACTAAGCGCTTGGGATGAACAAGTCGGCAACAGATAGAGACAGTCCCTGCCGTTTGACGGGCTTACAGTCTAATCGGGGGAGACGGACAGACAAGAACAATGGCACTAAACAGCGTCAAGGGTGTATGTAACTCATTAGTGTTTAACGCATAAGTGTATTTAACACAAAGGTGGATTCCTCCTGGGTGGGGTGAGCACAGGGTGGGAGCCAGCCGCCTCACCACGTTGTGAGAAAATCATAAGTGGGCTCGGGTGTTGGGCCACACGCAAGTAACATACCAGTGTATTCCTCCCATTAGGGAAGCTTAACACCATATATCTCCCAAAAGAGAAGGCTGATTTGTCGCGTCTAAATAATTAATTAATTCAATTAGCCCCGCGGAATAAATTCTATACAAAACTCAGGTTTTCCATCCCCGGCCTCTCTCTCTCTCTCTCTCTCTCTCTCTCGCTGAACCGATTCCTAAAGAACCTGTACCCGGCGACGGGTGAGAGTGGTCAAAAGGAAAATCAACCAAATCCTGACTCTAAATGCCATCTGTTCTTATCTACCCTAGGTCCTTATCTCAGCTGGGATCTTGGTTCTTCCTGAGATCTTCTAAAAACCACTGTTCTTCAAGAAACAAAATCCCCTTGTCTTCAGCTCCAACAGTTAAGGGCCAAACCTACTACAGGGAGAGGGCGGGATAGAGGAGGGGGAAGAGAGAAAGTGCAGCAGAGGGAAAGAGAGTGTGAAGTGAGAGGGACAGGAAGTGGGGGAAGAAAAGGAAGTGTAGGTACAGCACTGATGATGCAAAGTTCCTCTAAGTGCACCTCTGATGTGTTAATTGGCATCAAATAATTGCAGAGAGAAGGTTGGGCTCATCTTGTCCCAGATTGGTTGGCAAGAGGGAGCAGAGTCTGAGAAATTCCAGAGATGTTCTAGTCTGAATGTCAGTGTGGATTAGTGCTCAGCTATTTGCAAATGGCACCTCCCCCCCATCCCCAACACCACCTCCACCCTGACACACACTAATCACTTCCTGGGGGAGTGGAGAGATGAGGAGAGCTACTGATAAATGCAGCCTCAGCCTTGTCCTAACAGAGCCTCACTGTCCAGAGGCTGCCCTCTCAGGCTAAATTCACAAGTGATGCGGGTAAGAAAAAATGGCAAATGGCATTTTAGAAAGGGGAACAAGGCAACAGAGTGAAGTATGGACTGGAGTGGGAAGAGCGTGGAAGAAAGAGGACCAGTGAGGAGGGGGATACTCTAAAAATCTCCTCACTGGTCTCCTGCCAACATATGTATCGTGCGCACACACACACACACACACACACACACACACACAGAATCTTGTCTTTGGTATTTGAAGAAGATATTGCTGATGGTGTAATTCATTCAATCATTCATTTGTATTTACTGAGCACTGTACTAAGCTCTTGGAAGGTACAATTCTGCCCTAAAGAGAGACAATCACTGCCCCACTGGCTTACAGTCTAGAAGGAGGGGAGACAGACATCAAAACAAGTAAATAGGCATCAATAGAAATAAATAGAATTTTAGATGTATACACATTAAAACAAGTTAATAGGGATCAATAGAAATATATAGAATGCATACATTGGCGTGTAAGTGAACATGAAAAATCTAAGGGAACAGCCACTGTCCGGTTGAATTATTCATGCAATCAGTCCATTAGTGATATTCAAAGTGCAAAGGGTTGTGCTAAGCAGCTGGGAGAGTACAATATCTTAGAGTTGAGCATTTGAGTCTAGATTGAACTAAGTGCTTGGGAGAACACAATAGAGATCAATAGTCACAATAGAGTAATTAAACAAGACTGCCCCTGTTGTGTTGTCTTTATAGTTTGCAGCATCTGTGCTGTTTCTCCTTTGCCTCTTACTTTTTTGATCCTAACAGAGTTACTGTTACAAAACTCCCTTCCTGATCAGAGTGCACTATGCTGGTCTCTCTAGAACTATTGATTCCTAGCTGGGATTTAGTATGGTTTGAGGCTTTGTTTTATCATGCACTTACAGCCTCCCATGTCTCTCTTGCTTTCTGTTTAATTTCAGCTCCCCAGGCGACATATGTTTGGGTATCCTGCTGCTGGCCAGTCTTCTCTTGTTCCTCCTTGCCCAGAACAACTATGTTTCAGCGAGCATAGCTTCAAAGTTTAGGAGACTGACTTCATTTCAGATCTTCATTGCCCATGGTACTGTCTTGCTATCTAATATTGAGACTATGACTCGGAATGTTGCCTGTGGAAATGCTCCTAATGTCAGAAGTGACATCTGTAGGGATAGGGTGTCCACACTGTAATCTAGCCAGAGTATGACAAGTGCCTGCACCAGGATGGTGTCCATTTTGATGGTGAGAAAGCAATCAATCTGGGAGATGTTAAGCAGGATCATCTAGTGGGATTTAGCCACAGACTGAATATGGGAATGGAAAGAGTGAGAGGTCAGGATGATATCAAGATTTTGGGTGGGATGGTAGTATTGCCAAGTGTAATGGGAAAGTGAGGAAAAGGAGTGTCAATGAGAAGGAAGTTGAGGAGTTTAGTTTTGGACACGGTGAGCTTGAGGCCTAAATGGGACATGCCTGTGGAAATGATTTGGAGGGAGAGAGAAATCCAATATTGCAGAGGAGGAGAGAGGTTGGGGTAAGTGGAAAGGACAAGATTGTGAGAAATCCTGAGGCAAAGGATAGTCTTCAGTTGTGTTGGAACCCAGGTTCCCATTCAGGTAAGGGATTATTATCTATTTCTAAATATTATTTTTTTAAAATTCTCATCTTTATTCTTATATAATTATATTTGTTAATCATTTACTATGAGTCAAGCTCTGTTTTTAGTACTTGTTTAGATGTAAGTTAATTAGACTGGATGCAGCTCCTTTTATTCATTCAATCGTATTTATTGAGCATTTACTGTGTGCAGAGCACTGTACTAAGCTCTTGGAATGTACAATTCGGCAACAGACAGAGAACAATCCCTGCCCAACGATGGGCTCACAGTCTAAAATGGGGAGACAGGCAGCAGAAATGAAACAAGTAGTCAGGCATCGGTACCATCAAAATAGATGAATAGAATCATAGATATATACACATCATTAATGAGTGATAAATAATATATACAAATATACACAAGTGCTGTGTGGAGGGGAAGGGGGCAAAGCAGAGGGAGGGAGTAAGGAGGGAATGGGGAGGGGAAGAGGGGCAGAGGGAAAGGGAGGGCTGGGAAGGCCTCCTGGAGGAGGTGAGCTGTCATGAGGGCTTTGAAGAGGGCATGAGAGTTAGTTTGGCAGATTTGAAGAGGAGGGCATTCCAGGTCAGTGGTAGGACGTGGGCCAGGGGTCGATGGTGGGACAGGGAGAACGGGGCACAGTGAGCAGTTAGCGGCAGAGGAATGGAATGTATGGGGTGGGCTGTAGAAGGAGAGAAGGGAGGTCAGGTAGGAAGGGGCAAGGTGATGGAGAGCTTTAAGCCAAAGGTGAGGAGTTTTTGTTTCATGTGAAGGTTTATAGGCAACCACTGGAGGTTTTTGAGGAGGGTAGTGACTTGCCCAGAGCGTTTCTGTAGAAAGATAATCCAGACAGCGGAGTGAAGTATAGACTGAAGCAGGGAGAGACAGGAGGATGGGAGATCATAGAGGAAGCTGATGCAATAATCAAGTCAGGATATTATGAGAGATTGTACCAGCAAGGAAGCATTTTGGAAGGAGAGGAAAGGGCAGATCTTGGCGATGTTGTGAAGGTGTGACTGGCAGGTTTTGGTGACAGATTGGATGTGTGGGGAATGAGAAAGCAGAGTCAAGGATGGCACCAAGGCTGTGGACTTATGAGATGGGAAGGATGGTAGTGCCATCCACAGCTTCTGTACTTTAAGTAGGAGGGAGAACAGGTTTCTAATCTCCATTTTATAGACAAGAAAGCCGTCATGAGGAAAAGTTGAGTGATTTCCCCAAGATCCCATAGGAGGCATTTGGCATAGCTGGATTGGAACACGTCCTCTCACTCCAAGTTCCGTGCTCCTCTCGGTCATGCTGCTTCCACAGTAGATTTCTAACTATATTTATGTTGGATAGAACAGTCAGACGAAGCAGAAAGATGTCCACTGGTCTGGGGTACGCAGCGTCCAGACAACCCTCATTAGATGGGAGGGTCGTGCTATTTGGAGTTCTATGCTGACACTGAAGGCAGGGCCTACTTGAGCCCCATTTCAGGCCAGCAAAGCTAGGGAGAACCCTCTATTCACAGTGTGATGATAATCATAATAATGATAGTGTAATAATAATAAAGCCCCCAATTTGCTTAGCCCTATTGTTAACCCAAGGTGTTGCAAATCAATGGTATTTATTGAGTGCTAACTGTGTGAAGAGCACTGTACTAAGGGTTTGTCACTTGATGTATCTCACACTGCCCCAGCACCTCTGTGCCATTGCATTTGACTGCCGCCTTACAGGTGAGTAAATTGAGGTCCAGAGAGATGGAGTGACTTGCCCAAGGTCACTCAGCAAGCACGTGGCAGTGCTGAGACAAACCTCCGGGTTTCCTGACTCTCAGTTCCAGGCCCTTTCCACAAGACTATGAGGATATTGAGGATACTATTTATTAAGTGGTTACTATACACCTACCTCTGAGGTTGAAACAAGATAATCAGACTGAACACATTCCCTGTCCCCCTTTTGGGCTCAGAGTGTAAAGGGATGAGGCACAGAGAGATTCAGTGACCTGTCCAAGATCTCACAGAAGGCAACTAGCAGAAGCTGAGTCTCCTGACTCCTAGTGCCATCATTGGACCCTGTGGGAAATTTCCTTCTACCTCTGGAAGATAAAGTTCTGGTGCTGATCAGGTGTCCACCATTCCCCCATTGGTCAAACTTCACCCATCAGCACCTGCAGCTCCCCTGGGTCCTTAGGCTCAGGGATAAAACTGGGGATGAGGCAATCTGGCACCTGAGAGCCAACAATGGCAAAGATGAGGGTCAAAGGAGGTGAAGGATTGCATAAAAAACCACTGGCATCAGTGAATAATGTGAAGGCAGTAATAATGTAGTAGTAATAATGATAAATAATAATAATAATGATAATGAAAATCACTGTGCTATTTGTTAATAGACACAAGGTAATCAGGTTGGACAGTCTCTGTACCAGATGGGGTTCACAGCTTGAAGAAGAGAACAGACATTTAAATCACATTTAGCAGATGAGGAATTTGAGGCTCAGAAAAGTTAAGTAACTTTCCCAAGGTCCCACAGTAAACAAGTAGTGGAGCCGAAATTAGAACCCATGTAAATCCCCAGTCCCTGCCCCGGCTCTTCTTGCCCTGTCTCCATGCTTTTCTCTTCCTTCCCCTTGATCCTTTATTCTCTCTGTACTTTCCCTTAATTCCTCTCCCTTGGTTTCCCCTCTCCTCTTTCCTGCTCTGCCTTTTTAATCTCTTTATTCTTTCTCTCTTGCTCTCCATTATCCTTCCCTCTACTTCCTCCTATCCCTTTTCTTTTTATTCCCATGTCTCTCATTTCTTTCTCCTCCTGTCCCTTCTCCTTTTCTCCTCCTGCCCTTTGTCTCTTTCCCCTGGGCCTGACTCCCTTTTTTTCCCAGTCTTTTTTCCCTTTTTCCCTTTTTCTTCTCCACTATCCTTTTCCTTTTTCTCCTCTCTCCTCCCCACCCCTTCTCGACCCAGCTCTTATCACTCTTTCTGGGAAAGGCAGGAAGACAACAGAGCTTTTCTTGTTCCACAAAAGCCCATCCTGCTGTGAGCCCACCCTGAAGCCAAGTAGAATGTAGGACATGTCTCCTTCCTGCTCAAGACAGGGCTGGTCTCAGGGACTGAGCAAGCTCAGTGAGCTCTCTCTCTCTCTCTCTGGTGTCCAAGGGTTACTATCTCCCTTCCCTCCACCATGATATCCAAGAGGAGAAGAGACCAGTCTCAGCTCTCACACACAGTGGTCCCTTCAGGTCTCACAGAATCCAACATCCGGAGAGGAGAGACTGAGAGTCCCCCAGGCCTCTTCCCACATTTCCTTGAAATTTTCCCAAGGATCCCACTAGAATCCTACCTAGTCTTGCCTGATTCCACTGTGGACAGTAGCATGCCATTCTTGTTGAATTGAGGGGTGTGATTCCTATATTCGCTGAGAGAAAACTAAATAGGGACCATTAAGTGATCCTTCTAAGTGGTTTCTGTACGCTGCCCTGGGGACAGTGTAGATAGTAGTCCTGAATTTAACTGGGCATCCCCATTAATTAATCGTCATTTCTGTTTCTTCCTCTCTCTGTCATTCTCCATCTCTGATCAGATTGGACATAGTCTCTGTCTCTTATTGAGGCACAGAGACTAAGAGGGAGGGAGAATAGAGAGCTTGTCCCCATTTAACAGGGGAGGAAACTAAGACATAGAGAGATGCAGTGACCTGTCCAAGGTCCAACAAGAGATAACTATCAGAACCTATGTCTCCTGACTCCTAATTCCATCATCAGTCCATGTGGGAAGTTTCCATCAACACCCTGGAAGCGGAAGTCATGCTGCTGGTCAGGTGTCCACCATTCTCCTCGTCATCAATGATCACCAATCAGCACCCACAGCTTTCTTGGGTCTCTGGGCTAGAGAAATAAGCTAGGAATGAGGCAGTTTGGCCTCAGACAGGTCAACAATGGTGGAACTGGGTGTGGTGGTAAAAGTGGTGAAGAACTGGCTAGGACACCATTGCCATCAGTGAACAACCTGAAGGAGGTAAAACTATTATTATTATTACTATTGCTGGTATTGATTTTAGGTCCTTACTGTAAGCCAAACACTATTCTAAACTTTGGGATAAATAAAAGATAATCAGGTTAGGCACAATCTTTGTCCCAAATGGGTTTCACCATCTAAATAAGAGTGAGAACAGGCATTTAATTCCCATTTTAAAGAGAGGAACCTGAGACCCAAGAGGAAACTAAGACCCAGAAAAATTAAGTGGCTTGCCCAAGGTCCTTCAGGAAACAAGTGACAGAAATGTTTCAGTTCAGTATGGCTTAGTGGAAAGAGCTTGGGGTTGGGAGTCAGAGGTCATGGGTTCTAATCCTGACTCTGACACTTATCAGCTGTGTGACTTTGAGCAAATCACTTCACTTCTTTGTGCCTCATTTACCTCATCTGAAAATGGGGATTAAGACTGTGAGCCCCATGGGGGACAACATGATTACCTTGTATGTAACCCAGTGCTTAAAACAGTGCTTAATGAATACCATAACCATTAATTATTACTATTATTAACTGGGATTAGAATTCAGGTAAATCCCCACGCCCCACACCTGGCTCTACTTGCATGCTTTTCACACTTTTCTGTCTCTTTAATCTTCATCTCCTCTGCATGTCTCTTACCTCTTCTCCCTTGGCTTAGCCTCTCCTATTTCCTGCTCTTCCCCTTCTATCTCTCTTTACTTCCTGTCTTTCTTCTCATGTCCCTTCTCTTTCTGCACCATTCCCTTCTATCTTTCTGCCCCTGTCCCTTCTCCGTTTCTCCCATCTCTTCTTTCTTCACCTGTCCCTTCTCTCTTTTTCTTCCTGTCCCTTTTCTCTTACCCCTCCGGTCCCTTGATTCTTTCTCCCCCAACCCCATCAACCCTTTCTATCCCAGTCCCATCTCCCTTTCTCTTTGGGTGTCTTCTCCCTTTCTCTCCTTGTTCTTTCTCCCTTTTTCTCTTTACCCTTTCCTCTCTCCTTTTCCTTTTTCTCCCCTCTTCTTCCCACCAGTCCTCTACACAATCCCTTTCACTCTTTCTGGCTCACTCCCTTGCCACCTACTGCCAAGGATGTCCTATCTGCTCCTTCAACGCATTTGACCCCGATCTCCACCACTGCTGACCTGTTTGGGGCCAGACTGCCTCATCCCTAGCCTATGCCCCGGGGTTTGGGACACGGGAGAGTTGCAGTTACTTATGGGTAAACATCGGCCATTGGATAAATGATGGAAGCAGCATGGTGTAGTGGATTGAGCATGGGCCTGAGAGAAGATCATGGGTTCTAATCCTGGATCTGCCACTTTTCTTCTGTTTGGTCTTGGGTAAGTCACTTCACTTCTCTGTGCCTCAGTTATCTCATTTGTAAAATGAGGATTGAGACTGTGAGCCCTGTGTGAGTCAGGGACTGTGTCCAACCCGATTTCCTTGTATCCACCGCAGTGACACATAGTAAGCATTTAACAAATACCACAATTACTATTATTATGGACATCTGACAAGTACCAGGACTGTTTCCTCCAAGGTGTTGATGGAGATTTTTCTCATGAGGAGTCAGGAGACATAGGTTCTGCTACAAGGAGACAGGAGTGCTTTCCTGTTCCCCTAAAGCCCACCCTTCTGAGAGTCCTCCCTGAAGGCATCCAGAACATAGAACAAATCTTCTTCCTGCCCAGGCCTGGTCTCCCTCTTTTTTACTTTAATGGTATTTATTAAGCACTTACTATAACCCAAGCACTCAAGAGGACACAAGTTAATCAAGTCGGGCACAGCCTCAGTCCTACACAAGGCTCACAGTCTCAAGTTGAGAGATAAATGGTATTGAATACCCATTTTATAGCTGAGGATACTGAGTCCGGAACACTTAATAATAGTAGTAATGACGGTATTTAAGTGCTTACTATGTGCCAAGCACGATTAAGTGACTTGCCCAAGGTCACATAGTTAAGGAGTGGTGAAGCTGGGATTAGAACTCAGGTCCTCTGACTCTGAGACCACAGCATTAGGTAATGCTACTTTTTAAGATGGAACTTTCATCCAAAATGTAACTAGACCTGGAACTGAGGTTCCTCCTACTAAGCTGTGAACTTCTTGAGGACAGAGCTCATATCTTCTAAACAATTTCATGCTACTAAATGACTAGCAGAGGACTTACTCTCATTATTGTGTTCTCATTTATGTTAACGTGAAAACATAATGACCTGAAACATCTCATACCTGTGAGAAGAAACTGTATATTTGTAATCTTCAACCATGCTCCAACTCTCTTTACAATGAGCTATCTCTGACTTGGTTTCTCTGCCTGGTTTCCAAAGTTCACTCTTCAGCACCTGTGACTCTCTCTCCCTTCCACCATGGGACCCAAGAGGTGGAGTGGAGAATAGCCAAGTCTCGACTCGAACATACCCTGATCACTTTGGGTTTCACAGAATCCAACACCCTGAGAGGAGAGACTGAGAGTCCCCTAGGCCTGTTCCCATGTCTTCTTCAAATTTTCCCAGGTGCGCCTTGGCAATCCTACCTTGGAGAGTTCCATCCTTCCTTGCTGAATGGGGGGCAAGTTCCCTGCATTATCTGGGAGACAAGGCTGAATTGGGACAAAGTGGGATCAGGAATTCTTCTGAGTGGCTTGTTTAACCTTCCCACAGGGAAATATGTTTGTCGGGGGTCCATGTGGAAAGTAGTCCTGAAATTAACTGGGCATACAAAGGAATTAATACATTTTTCTGACTCTCCCTGCTTCTTTAAATTTCTATCTTTCTCTTTACCTCTCTCACTCTCAATCTCTCCATTTTGTTTTTCTGACATTTTCTGACACAGTTTCTCTTTCTCTCTGTCTTTCTCTGACTGTCTCTGTACTATGTCTCTCTCTGATTCACTATATGTGTCTGACTCCCCATCTACCTCTTTCTACCTGTTTGTCACTTTTTCTTAATCTATGACTCTCTTTGTATCTCTTTGAGTCAATCTATCTCTTTCTGACACTACCTCTCCATCTCCTTCTGCTGTCCAACTCTGCTTCCAAAATCCGCTTTACTTCTCTGTCTTACCTGCATCTTTTTTTATTATTATTTTGAAAAATTTCTATGGTATTTTGTTAAGTGCTTAATATGTGGCAGGGACTGTTCTAAGTAATGGGGTAGATCAAAGCTAATCAGGCTGGACAGAGCCCCTGTTCCTCATGGGGCTCACATTCTTAATCCCCACTTTGCAGATTAAGGAATTGAGGCATAGGAAAGTTAAGTGCCTGCCCTAAGGGCACACAGCAGAAAAGTGGAGGAAGCAAGAATAGAACCCAGGTCCTTCTAACTCCCAGGTCTGTGTTCATCCACTAGGCCATGCTGCTTCTCTATCTCTTTGACTTTTGTAACTACATCTTCTTCTTCTTCTTCTGTTTCTTTCTGCTCTGTCTCTTTTCACCTCTCTCTGACTTCCTGTCTCTCCCTATCTCTCTCTGTCTTTACATCTCCCTCTGTTTCTCTCTTTTTATCTCTCTCTGCCTCTTCCTCTCCCTTTCAGTCCCTCAATCATATTTTCACTCAGTCAGTCAATCACAGAGAAGCAGCGTGGCTCAGTGAAAAGAGCACAGGCTTGGGAGTCAGAGGTCATGGGCTCTAATCCCGGCTCTGCCACTTGTCAGCTATGTGACTTTGGGCAAGTCACTTAACTTCTCTGTGCCTCAGTTACCTCATCTGTAAAATGGGGATTAAGACTGAGAGCCCCACGTGGGACAATCTGATCACCTTGTATCCCCCTAGCACTTAGAACAGTGCTTCACACATAGGAAACACTTAACAAATGCCACCATTATAATTATTATTATTATATTTATTGAGCACTTACTGGATGCAGAGCACTGTACTAAGCACTTGGGAGAGGACAATATAACACTAAGTCTCTGCCTACAACGAGGTTACTACCTAGTCCCTCTCTTTTTCTCTCTATCCTCATCCTCGTCCTATATCCTTTTTCTCATCCTATATCCTTCTTTCTTTTTGTTTCAGCCCCTCTCTCTCTCACTCTCAGTGTGTCTTTCTCTCACTCTTGGTCCCTCTGCCTCTGTCTCCCTATAACTCTCTCATTCAGTCTGGGTGTCTGTCTCTCTCTCTGTTTCTCTCATTCCCAGGTTATGCTACTGGAGGATCTCTTCTGTCATTGTGGAATGAAAAGAATGGATGCCATTGAGCTTGCCTCTTGCTGGTACAGATTGTCTTTGGAGTCTCAGGGAATGTATTCCTCCTCCGGGTTTATGCACAAAAGGTCTGCACCACCCACCAGCTGAAACCTCCAGACATGAAGCAGCGTGGCTCAGTGAAAAGAGCACGGGCTTTGGAGTCAGAGGTCATGGGTTCAAATCCCAGCTCTGCCACTTGTCAGCTGTATGACTGTGGGCAAGTCACTTAACTTCTCTGTCCCTCAGTTACCTCAGCTGTAAAATGGGGATTAAGACTGTGAGCCCCACTTGGGTCAATCTGATTCCCCTGTGTCTACCCCAGAGTTTAGAACAGTGCTCTGCACATAGTAAGCGCTTAACAAATACCAACATTATCATTATTATGTTCCTCGCCCATCTGGCCCTGGCCAACACCATGGCCCTTCTCAGTCAGGGGATCGCCGATATTTTAGCTGTGGGGTTGAAGAATTTCCTGGGTGACGTTGGTTGTAAAATCCTCTTATAAGTTTATCGAGTATCCCAGGGTCTTGCCATCTGCACCACTTGCCTCCTGAGCGTCTTCCAGGCCATCACCATCAACCCTGGTACCTCCCAGTGGGCAGTAGTCAAAATCCAATTCCCCAAGTGCATCCTCCCCTCCTGTCTCCTCTCCTGGATCCTCAGTCTGCTGTTTGACATGACTACACCAATGTTCATCACAGGCCTTGGGAACAGCACCAACATGAACTTTGTCATCCTGAAATACTGTTCCTCCATCAGTAACAGTACAGTCACAACCCTGGTCAATGCGGTGGTGCTCTCCCTCCGTGATATGTTCTTCGTGGGACTCATGAGCGTGGCCAGTGGCTACATGGTGTTGGTCCTGCACAGACACCACCAGCAGGCCAGACACCTCCACGGACCCAGATGCTCCCCCAAGGCAATGCCCGAGGTCAGAGCAGCAAAGAGAATCATTGCCCTGGTCACCCACTATGTCCTCCTCCATGCACGGAACACAATCACCCTGAGTTTTTTATTAAATATGAAGACACATTCCCCTCTCATCCTTCAGAGCAACAACCTTATGTCCTTAACTTTTTCAGCTGTGTGTCCATTTCTGATGATTCTCAGTGACAGGAAGATAAGAATGTTCTGGAAAAGGGATTCTTATATTCCCAACTGGGAACCCTCACAGGGTCTTGGGAAATGGTGCATGCCTGTTAGGGAGCTGGGGAATCCAGGGATCTGGGGGACAGGATAGTACTGGAACTGGGATGGAGGGCTAGAGACACCTTGTCCTGCAAGTCTCATTCTCCTGTATACTCAGAGGCATGATACCTCCATCCCCACTGAGATGGCTTCCATGTCTGTATGTGTTTGTGATGTGGAAGCAGAACTGTTTGGTGTCCTGGTACCCTGTTCCAAGTTTCCTCCCGGACAGTGCCACCAAACAATGTTTGATAATTCTGAGAGTCATTGGTTTGGTGAAGGGGGCTAACCCAGAAAAGGGAAGCAGTTAGTAACACTGGGGGTAATTTCAGGTTTGCCAGGATCTGCCAGCATTCCCACTGTGCATGGCTTTTCATACAAGGACCAGACCAGGGAGTGTGAAAACCTCAGTGCAAAACATCCCCTATAGTGCAAATAAAAATTCATCTACATGACTTGTTGGTGGCATGACTGGTGTCTGACCAATGCTCATCAAAATGGTAAAGAGCCAGAAAATATGTGCATGACTGAGTTTGTAAGGGCACAGAGAGCAAGTATGGAAGAAATTCACTCTTCACAACACAATCTTAGATACATTTTCACCACCAGAAGTATAAATGGGTAGGAGCATGGCCTAGTGGACAGAACACAGGCCTTGGAGTTAGAAGGACCTGTGTTCTAATCTTGGTTCTGCCACTTTAATTCATTCATTCCATAAATTCAATTGTATTTATTGAGTACTTACTGCATAAAGATCACAGTACTTAGCACCTGGGACAGAACAATGTAACACTGAACAGACACAGGCTGGGAGACCTTGGGGAAGTCACTTCACTTCTCTGATCCTCAGTTACCTCAGCTACAAAATGGGGTTTAAGACCACGAGCTCCATGCGGGGCAGAGACCGTGTCCAACCTGACTAACTTGTGTGAACCGCAGTGCTTAGTACAGTGCCTGGCCCCTAGTAAGCTCTTAACAAATACTATAAAAAAGTCTTGCACGCAAAAGACAGGTCTTGGAACCAAAGGAGAACTCTCCTACCTTTCTCCTTATTATTTTTATTCTTATCATCATCGTCTTGATTATTTACTAATTTTAGCCATAGTTGTTTTAGACATAGTACTCCTAGTAGAATAGTAGTAATAGAAATGATTGTAGCATTTATGGAGCACTTTCTTGGTGCACTGTACTGTACTAGAAACTTGGAACGTAAAGAAAACCAAATGGATACATATCACAACGCTCTAACCAGAGAGACCAGCATAAAAATAAAAAGAGCAGATTATAAGCACCATGAGATCTGGGATCTCCCATTTTAACTCTAGTTTGTCTTAGAGTCTGGTATGTTAGAGTTGGTAGACACAATCCCTAACCAACAAGAACTACAGTCTAGAGGGGAGGCAGACATTATAAAAATTACTAACTGGGGAAATTAACTGGGAGTTACTAACTGGGAGTTTAAGACATGTACCTACCACTGTGGGGCTGGGCAAGGGGCATCAAAGTGCTTAAAGACTAGAGACCTGAGAGCCTAGGTGATGGAAAGTGGGAGGGAGAATAGGGTTGGAAGGACCTCTTGGAGGCACGGAGGGATAATTATGTAACTAGTGATGTTTGACATTGATGATGAGGATGGTGATGAAAACAAAGATTGATGATTAAAAAGATTCAAATCAGAGATCTTGTATTTGTGTCCTACTAAACATGATCAGAGTTTTCTCTGTAATGGTAATAGTGAACAAATTTATGAATCACCTTCTGTGTTCTAAGTCCTGTACTGTGAGCTTAGAGGACCTCATTAATGATGTTCACTGGTTGGTTTTCATGTTCATTAAATAGCTATTATACTAAGTGCTGGGATAAATACAAATAATTAGATCAGCCACAGTCCCTGTCCAGTAGTGGACATACAATCTTTACAATCAACAGCATTTTTTGAACACTTATTTTATGCAGGCCACTGTACTAAGCACTTGTTAGAGTTCGAAAGATATGATCCAAACCCTCAAGGAATTTAAAGCCTAGTGGGCTCGGGGGGGGGGAGTGAGGGAGCAGAGAAAGAATTACATTACAGTTTGAAATGAGAAGGAATGTTGTTAAGTACATGGGTTAATTCCTGAGAAATAGATATAGAAGATAAGTACACATATGCAACATTAAGAGGGAGGTATAGCAGGTATCATGTCTCCATTTTACAGGTTAGGAAACTGAAGCCCAGAGAAGCAAAGTGACCTGCTCAAGGTCACACAATAGGCCAGAGGCAGAGCTGGAACCACATCCTGGTTCTCCAGATTTACAATTCCATGCTCATTCCTCTGGGCTTCAGAGACAAGGACAGAGGGTAGAGACAGAAACAAAGCAGAATAACAGTGGATTAATAATAATAATAATAATAATGTTGGTATTTGTTAAGCGCTTACTATGTGCCGAGCACTGTTCTAAGCGCTGGGATAAACACAGGGGAATCAGGATGTCCCACGTGGGGCTCACAGTCTTAATCACCATTTTACAAATGAGGTAACTGAGGCACAGAGAAGTTAAGTGACTTGCCCACGGTCACACAGCTGACAAGTGGCAGAGCTGGGATTCAAACTCATGACCTCTGACTCCAAAGCCCGTGCTCTTTCCACTGAGCTACGCTGCTTCTCTAAGAATAACTATAAGTTACAGTGCTAACAAATCAGTATAACAGGGGAAAGATTGGAAAATCAGATAAGAAGGGATGACAGCCCAGTATCTGGAATTCTAGGGGACTCAATTTTTCTAAATATTCTATAGGTTCCTGCACTCGGGAAGCTGCTCTGGGCAGTGGCAGCTACAGAGAGCCTGTCTTCAAGTAGCTCACTGCTCCAGGGGACAAGGACTTTTGGGGTGGTGGCCAGTTTACCAGGACTCACTCTTAAATTATGATGAGGTCTCTCCATCTTGAGAAAACAAAAACTCCTAATGGTTGCTCATTCTTCTCTACAGCAAATGGAGCTTCACCACTGTCTTTCAGGCAATCCACCAGTTTTTTTTTTCCTTCTACCTGTTATAATAATATTAGAATTTGTTAAGGACTATGTACCAAACATTTCTCCAAGAGCTGAGGTAGATAAAAGATAATCAGGTCAGACACAGTCTCTGTCCCACATGGGGTTCACAGCCTTAATCCCCATTTCCTCAATGAGGTAACTGAAGTGCAGAGAAGTGAAATGGCTTGCCTAAGGTCACCCAGCAGACAAGTGCCAGAGTAGGGGTACGAACCCTGGTCTTTCTGACTCCTAGACTCCTGCTCTGTCCACTAGAGCGTACTGCTTTTCTATCTACACTCTTCTCCCACTCCACACCAGCTTGCACTTTTTATTCCTCTCTAGCCAACCTACTCACCATGCTTCCTTCTCATGTCTCCCGCCACTGACCTCTTGCTCAGGCCCTCTCTCCCCCTTAGAAACATCTTCCATTCATTCATTCAATCATATTTATTGAGCACTGACTGTGTACAGAGCACTGTAATAAACATTTGGGAAGTACAATTCAGCAAGAAATAGAGACAATCCATACCCATCAATGGAATCACAGTTGAGAAGAGGGGGTGACAGACAACAGTACACTGGCACACCACAGATCTCCCTTCCCTTAAAGCCTTACTGAAATGCTGGGATGAGTACCAAAATGCTCTGAATAGAACACTCTGCTGTAGTATACTTAAGATGGCAGACAAAAAAAAAAAAGGAACTCCTCACAAGACTATCATGAGCTTAAAATACTTTGTGTCTGGTCAAAAGGAAAATAATCAAATCCTGGAGCCAAATGCAATCTGTTCTTATTTACCCTAGTTCCTTAATCTCAACTGGGATCTGGTTCCTCTTTAGATCTTCCAAAAATCTCTTGGCTGTTACCCATGTTCTTCAGTTCACATGATCTCTTTGTCTTCAGCTCTAAGAGCTGAGGGCCAAAGTTAATTCAGGGATATGGTGGGTTGGAGGGGCAGAGAAGAAAGGGGTGCAGGAATGGCAGTGATGATGCTACTTATCTCTAAGGGCACCTCTGACGTGTCAATTAGCAACTGGTAATAGCAAGGAGAGAACTGGGCTCATGTTGTGCCAGACTAGTGGGCTTCAGGAAGGGGAATCTGAAAATATCCTGAGATTTCCCCTTCTGAGTGTCAGAGTGGATTAGTGCTCAGTAATTCCCTAACTGACACTTTCCCTATCTATCCCCACCCCCTCCACCCACTGACATATGCACATACACACACACACACACACACACACACAAATCATACCCTGAGGGAGTGGAGAGATGAAGAAACCTGTTAATAAATACTGCCTCAGCATAGTCCTGACAGAGTCACACTGTCTGCAAGCTGCCCTCCCAGGCTGAATTCACAATCGGTGTGGGTGAGTAAGACAAAATGGCAAAATGATACTTTAGAAAGGTGATCCAGGCTACCGGGTGAAGTGTGGACTGAAGTGGGAAGAGCATGGACGAAGAAAGACCAGTGACCAGTGACATTTTTGCACTAAGAATAATAATGGCATTTGTTAAGCGCTTACTATGTGCCAAGTACTGTTCTAAGAGCTGGGGTAGATACAAGGTAATCAAGGTAGTACCACGTGGGACTCACTGTCTTCATCCCCAATTTACAGATGAGGTAGTTGAGGCACCAAGAAGCTAAGTGACTTGTCCAACGTCACTCAGCTGATAAGTGGCAGAGCCAGGATGAGAATCCACGACCTCTGTCTCTGAAGCTCGGGCTCTTTCCACTAAACAACACTGCTTCTCTAGCTACTCACTGCTCTCCTTGCCTGCACAAGTAACACAAACAAACACAGAAACGCACACAGATAAACACAAACACATGCACACCCCCGCAGAGGTACACACTCACACATAGGTCTTGTTCTTTATATTTAAAGATAATATCGCTGACCATTTTATTCACTCATTGGTGTGTAAGTGAGGATGAAAAATACAAGGGAACAGCCACAGTCCTAGCTGAATTATGCATGCAAGCAGCCCTTCTGTGGTATTCAGTGAGGGATTCCTGTGTGCAGAGGACTGTACTGAGCAGATTGAAGAGTATAAATACTATAGAGTTGAGCACTTGAGTCCAGACTGAACTAAGTGCTTGAGAAAGTACAAAATAGTAATAAATAATCACTATAGGGTAAGTAGGCAAGACTGCCCCTTACTGTGCTCTCTTTGTAGTTTGAACTGTTTCTGAGTTGCATAATAATAACGTCTTATATTTCCTCAGTCCTATTATTACCCTAAAGTGCTGTCAATCAGTGATATTTATTGATTGCTTACTATGTGCAGAGCACTGAACTGAGGGCTTGCCACTTGATTCATTCAATATTGTATCTCACCCTGTCCTCACCATCTCTGTGTCATTGTATTACGACTGCCACTTTACAAATGAGGAAATTGAAGTCCGGAGAGGTGGAGTGATTTGCTCAAGGTCACCCAGCAAGCACGTGGCAGATGTGGGACAAGAACCAGGGCTCATAAGGATGATATTTAATAAATGGTTACTATGCACCAACCTCTGGAGTAGAAGTAAGATAATCAGATTGGACACAGTCCCTATCCCCTATTGAGGAGAAGCAGAGTGGTTTAGTGGAAAGAGCATGAGTTTGGGAGTCAGAGGTCATGGGCTATAATCTCGGCCACACCACTTGTCAGCTGTGTGACTTTGGGCAAGTCAGTTAACTTCTCTATGCGTCAGATGCCTCATCTGTAAAATGGGGATTACGACTGTGAGCCCCAGGTGGGACAACCTGATTACCTTGCATCTACCCTAGCACTTAGAACAGTGCTTGGCACATAGTCTGTGCTTAACAAATACCATCATTATCATTATTATCATTATTACTATTGAGGCTCAGAGTCTAAGAGGGAGAGAGATGAGGGATCTCATCCCCATTTAATAGGAGAGGTAACTGAGACAAAGAGAGATTCAGTGACCTGTTCAGTGTCACACAACAGGCCACTAGCAGAACCTGGGTCTCCTGACTCCTGGTCCCATCAGCTAACCATTTGGTATATTTCCATTTATACTCTGGAGGACACAGTCCTGGTGCTGGCTCGGTGTCCACCATTCCCCCAGCAGCTGATGTTCACCCATTAGCACCTGAAGTTCCTTCAGGTCCCCCGATCTGGGGAAAAAGCTGGGGATGACTCAGTCTGGCTCCACCAGGCCAGCAGGGGGTGAAAGGTGGTGCAGAATTACATACATCACTGGCATCAGTGAATAACTAGAAGGCAGTAATAATGAAGTGATAAGAATGAAAACAGTGATAATAATGATAATCATTGTGGTATTTATTAAATGCTTACTCTAAGCCAATCACTGTTATAATTGCTGGGATAGATACAATATAATCAGGTTGGACATAGTCTAGGCCACACATGTGGATCACAGCCCAGATAAAAGTGAGAACAGGCATTTCATTCACATTTTATAAATGAGGAAACTGAGGCTCAGAGAAGTGAAGTAACTTTCCCAAGGTTCCAAAATAAACCAGTGTTGCAGCCGAGATAAGAAACCAGGTAAATCTTCGCTCCCTCCATCGGACTCATCTCGCTGTCTCTCTATGCCTTTCCTTCTCTTTGCCTTTGTCCTTTATCCCCTCCTCCTCTCCCTTTTCTCTGTCTCTCCGTAGGTCTTCTTTCTTTCTCTTCCTGTTCCTTCTTTGTATCTACTCCTGTCCCTTCTCTTTTTATCATCCTACCCCTTATCTCTTACTCTCTGGGCAGTTCTCCCTATCTCCCCCAATCCTTTCTCCTTTTTCCCTTTTCTCTTTACACTCTTCTTTTTCTCCTCTTTCCTCCCCACCTCTTCTCAACACAGACTCCTTTACTCTTCCTGGCCTCCCCCCTGGCCACCTACTGGAAGGGGCAGGGAGGCAATGGAACTTTTCTTATTTCCCTGAAGCCCACCCTGCTGTGAGCCCATCCTGAAGGCAACCAGAATGAAGACTATGTCTCCTTCCTGTCCAGGGCAGGGCCAATCTCAAAGACTGAGCATACACAGTGAGCTCCCACTATGCAGTGCCCAAGGGTCATTATTCATCTCCTATGTCTCCCTCCCCTCCACTATGGGATCAGAGAGGTGGAGTGGAGAAGAGGCCAGTCTCGACTCGCATTATAGTGGTCACGGTGGGTGTCCAAGAATCGAACAACCTGAGAGGAGAGATCGAGGGTATGCCCCAAGGAGACCCCAGGATACCCACCATCTCAAGACCAAATGTAATCTTATGTCCGCCTGAGCCATCAGCTGGAATTAGGAAGTGAAGGTGAGATACCACCCCCACATCCCTAACTGCTAGATTGACAGACTAAGCCTGGAATACAGAAGGTGTCCCTTCCCCTGCATGCCAATCAAATTAGGTATGAAGTAGTCAGGAGGGCAAAGATTGGATAAACTGAGGCTGGAAGCTGCAGTGGCCTATTAGCGCAGGTAATAAATACCTGTGCCCTCTGACCTTCTGTGCAGCAGATCGAGACTTGCAGCAGTTGGCTGTGGGTCACTTCTGCCCCTGGTGTGAGAAGCTCACTCTGCCTGCCCCAAGTGAGACACCAAGGGATGGGGGACTGTACCGTGCTGCTGAATGCTCATGGGACTGGAAGCCAGGCACTTTGCCATGGGTGAGTAAAGCATAAGTGGATTTCTCCCAAATGGGAAGTGCTCGTTGGGTGGCAGCTAGCCACATCCTCGTGCGTGAACAAACCATGAGTAAATTTCTGCTGGGTTAGACCTGGGTGTTTTACCACATGCAAGAAACACATAAGAATATTCATCCTATAGAGAAGCTCTAATATAATCAAATTATTCAATTTTTCCCATTTAAAATAATCAAATAATTCAAATAGGCTGTGTTCAGAATAATCAAATAATTCAATTTGCCTCGTGGAATGAATTTTTTATAAAACTCAGCCTTTCCATCCTTGGTCTCACCTTCGCTGTCTCGCCGCACTGATTCCTGAATGAGCCTGTGCCCAGGCAGTGGGTCACAAGGTATTCCAGGCTTCTTCCCTCATCTCCTTTAAATTTTCTCAAGGTTGCCATGGGAATCCTGCCTCATCTTGCCTCAGTCCAATCTGGAAAGTTCCAGTCCTGTCTTGCTGAATTGGGGGCAAGTTCTCAGCATTATCTGGGAGTTGAGACTGAACTGGAACAAAGTGGGATCTGAGAACCTTCTGAGTGGCTTGTCTTGGGTCCATATGAAAAGTAGTTCTGAAATTAACTGGGCATCCAAATGAATTAATCATTGTTTCTGTTTCTCTCTTCCTCTCTCTGCATTCTCTGTCTCTCTCTCCCTGTCTCACTCTCATTCTCTCCACTTCTTTGTTTCTCTCTGTCATTTTCTGACTGTCTCTCCATCTGTCTCTGTCCTTCTGTATTCTCTTTCTATATGTATAGAAATACATATACATATAGAAATAGAAATACATATAGAAATGTACAAATAGGAATACATATAGAAATAACACAATCAGGTCTGAGCTCCCCAAGTCACCCCTCCCCCTCCGGCCTTCCCCCCCCCCCCAACCCTCTCCCCTACTTTCCCATCCTTCCCTGCAGTATCCTCAGAGGAGATCTCCTCCCTCCTCGCAAGTGCCACCCCCTCCACTTGTGCCTGGACCCCATTCCCGTTCACCTTATGAAAACCATTGTCCCTGCCCTCCTCCCCTCCTTAACTTCTATCTTTAACCACTCACTCTCCAATGGCTTCTTCCCTTCTGCCTTCAAACATACCCATGTCTCCCCCATCCTAAAAAAACCCTCTCTCGACCCCGCTTCCCCTTCCAGTTATCGCCCTATCTCTCTACTACCTTTCTTTCCAAGATCCTAGAATGAGTCATCTACACTCGCTGTCTAGAATTCCTTAACTCTCATTCTCTCCAGGACCCCCTCTGATCTGGCTTCCGTCCCCTCCACTCTACCGAGACTGCTCTCTCTAAGGTCACCCATGACCTCCTTCTTGCCAAATTCAATGGCTCCTACTCTATCTTAATCCTCCTTGAACTCTCAGCTGCCTTTGACCCTGTCGACCATTCCCTTCTCCTCCACACTTTATCTCACCTTGGCTTCACGGACTCCGTCCTCTCCTGGTTCTCCTCTTGTCTCTCTGGCCGGTCATTCTCGGTCTCCTTCGCAGGCTCCTCCTTCCCCTCCCATCCTCTACCTGTTGGAGTTCCTCAAGGGTCAGTTCTTGGCCCTCTTCTGTTCTCCATCTCCATTCACTCCTTCGGTGAACTCATTCGCTCTCATGGCTTGAACTATCATCTCTATGCAGATGACACACAAATCTACATCTCTGCCCCTGTCCTCTCCCCCTCCCTTCAGGCTCGTATCTCCTCCTGCCTCCAAGATGTCTCTACCTGGATGTCTTCCCGCCACCTAAAACTCAACATGACCAAAACTGAGCCCGGTCCTCTCCCAGACTTCCCGATCACCATGGATGGTATGACCATCCTTCCCGTCTCTCAGGCCCGCAACCTTGGTGTCATCTTTGACTCGGCTCTCTCGTTCACCCTACACATCCGATCTGTCACCAAAACCTGCCGGTCTCACCTTTATAGTATCGCCAAGATCCGCCCTTTCCTCTCCACCCAAACGGCTATCTTACTGCTACAGGCTCTCGTAATATTCCGGCTCGATTACTTTGTCAGCCTTCTCTCTGATCTCCTTTCCTCCTCTCTCTCCCCGCTCCAGTCTATTCTTCACTCCGCTGCCCGGCTCATCTTCCTGCAGAAACACTCTGGGCATATCACTCCCCTTCTTAAAAACCTCTAGTGGTTGCCTATCAACTTCCGCACAAAACAAAAACTTCTCACTCTAGGCTTCAAGGCTCTCCATCACCTTGCCCCTTCCTATCTCTCCTCCCTTCTCTCTTTCTACTGCCCACCCCGCAAGCTCCACTCCTCTGCTGCCCACCTCCTCACCGTCCCCCGTTCTTGCCTATCCTGCCATCGATCGCTGGGCCACGTCCTCCCGTGGTCCTGGAATGCCCTCTCTCCTCACCTCTGCCAAACTAATTCTCTTCCCCTCTTCAAAACCCTACTTAAAGCTCACGCTCACCTCGTCCAAGAGGCCTTCCCAGACTAAGCTCCCCTTTTCCCTCTGCTCCCTCTACCCCCCCTTCACCTCTCAGCAGCTAAACCCTCTTCTCTCCCCTTTTCCTCTGCTCCTCCCCCTCTCCCATCCCATCCCTTCAGCACTCTAGTCGTCCGCTCAACTGTATATATCGTCATTACCCTATTTATTTTGTTAATGAGATGTACATCACCTTGATTCTATTTATTTGCTATCGTTTTAATAAGATGTTCTTCCCCTTGATTGTATTTATTGCCATTGTTCTTGTCTGTCTCCCCTGATTAGACTGTAAGCGTGTCAAAGGGCAGGGACTGACTCCGTTACCCATTTGTACATTACAAGCGCTTAGTACAGTGCTCTGCATATAGTAAGCACTCAATAAATACTATTGAATATATATATCCCTCTACTATATTTTTCTGACTTTTGGCCTCTCCCCCTCCATTTCTGTCTGTCTCTTTCCCTGTGCCTCTGTCTGACACCTGATTTGTTTCTTTGTTTCCCTCTGTCATACTGTGTTTCTGTCGTTTTCTGTACATATTCATATCTTATTCATTCATATTCATTCAATCATATTTATTAAGCACTTACTGTGTGCAGAACACTATATTAAGTGCTTGAGAAATAAAATACATCAGTAAACAGTGACACCCCGTGCCCACAGTGAGCTCATGGTCTAGAGGTGTGGAGACAGACATCACTACAAACAGATGAAATTACAGATATATACATAAGTGCTGTCGGGCTGATGAGGAAGGTGAAGAGGAAGTGAAGCAAGTCAGGATGATGTAGAAGGGAATGGAAGATAAGGAAAAATGGGGCTTCTTTTGGGAAGGCCTCTTGAAGGAGATATGCCTTCAGTAAGGCTTTGAAGTGAGGGAGAGTAATTGACTGTTGTATATGAGGAGGGAGGGTGTTCCAGGCCCAGGGCTGGATGTGTGCCAAGGGTCAGCAGTGATGCGAGAGGCAAGTTTAGGGGCATCATGGGAAGGTTAGCAGTAGAGGCGTGAAGTATGTGAGCTGGGTTGTAGAAGGAGAGAAGCAAGGTGAGGTTGGAGGGTTGAAGGTGATGGCGTGTTTTAAAGCCAACAGTAAGGAGTTTTTGTATTGGAGGTAGATGGGCAACCACTGGAGATTTTTGAGAAGGGAGGAGGGGGGTGAAATATGCTGAACTTTTTTTGTAGAAAGATGACCAGGGAGTGGAGTGAAGTGTGAACTGGAGGGGAAAGAGACAGGAGGTTGGGAGATCAGCAAGGAAGCTGATGCAGTAATCTAGGTGAGATAGGATGAGTGATTCTATTAACGTGGTAACAGTTTGGATGGCGAGGAAAGGGCAGATTTGAGCTATGTTGCGACGGTGTGACTGATATGATCTGGTGAAGGATAGTATTAGTATGTTGAAAGAGAGAGAGAGGAGTCAAGGATAATGCTAAGGTTAGGGTTCTGTGAGGTGCGGAGGATGGAGAGTTTCTTCAGTGATGGGAAAGTCAAGGAGAGGACAGGGTTTTGGGTGGAAAGATAAGGACCTTTGTCATATATAAAAACCCTAATGTATGTCTTCCCCCTGGACTGTATGCTCATCGTGGGCAGGGATCTTTCTATTAACTGTTTCATTTTACCCTCTCAAACACTTATTACAGTGCTCTGAACACAGTAACTGCTCATAGAATGCCAATGAGGGATTGATTTCTGTGTCTCTCTAACTCTTCATCTCCATCCGTCTCACCCTCCTTGCCTTGTCTCTATCTATCTAGAGCTCTTTTTGTCTCTCTTTGACTCACACTGTCTCTTTCTGACTTGGTTTCATTGCCTTACCATCTCCATCTAATTCACCAATTCTACCTCGCTCTTCCTGCGTCTCTCTGTTGACTCTCTGAGGGGAATAAACTGAAGTGGTAGAACTCTCACTTGGAATGTGAGAGGTAGCAGGTTGGTTGCCCACATTGTCTAAATGTATCTGTTTCCTATCCTCTAGACAGTAAGGTTGATAATTGGCAGGGAATTTTTCTCCAAATTGTGTTGTACTGTATTCTCCAAAGCGCTTAGAACAGTGGTCTACACGTAGGGAATTCTCAATAAATACCACTGATTGATAGTTTGATTTCTGTCACTCCTTCTGCCACTCTCTCTCCCTTATCTCTTCTCTCTCTGTGACTCTTTGTCTTTCTGTCCTTTCCTCTGACTCTTGACACTCTCTGACTCTATGTCTCAATGCGTATATTTGTTTCTCTCTAGTTCTCTCATTTCCCAAATTGTACTACTGATGATCTCTTCTGATACAGCCGAGTGAAGATAATGGATGCCAGTGAACATGCCTTTGGGATTCTCTTTCTGTTACAAATTGTCTTTGGGGTCTCAGGGAATGTGTTCCTCCTCCTGGTGTATACAAACATGGTCTCCACCACCCACCAGCTGAATCCTCGGGACCTGATCCTAGCCCACCTGGCCCTGGCCAACACCATGGCCCTTCTCGGCCGAGGGATCCCTGACATCCTGTCTGCTTGGGGGCTGAATAATTTCCTGGATGATGTTGGTTGTAAAATTCTCTTATACATTTATCGGGTGGCACGGGGTCTTGCCATCTGCACCACTTGCCTCCTGAGCGTCTTCCAGACTGTCACCATCAGCCCTGGCACCACCCAGTGGGCAGGAGTCAAAACCCAATTCCCCAAGTGCATCTTCCCCTCCTGCCTCTTCTTCTGGATCCTCAATCTGGTCTTTGACGTGACTACACCAATGGACACGTTGGGACCTAGTAACAGCACCAGTATAAATAGGGTCATCCTCCTGAAATACTGCTCCATCAGGACCAGTACAGTCTCAACCCTGGTCATTGCAGTGGTGCTCTCCCTCCGTGACATGTTGTTTGTGGGACTTATGAGCATGGCCAGTGGCTACATGGTGTTTGTCCTGCAGAGACACCACCGGAAGGTCCGACACATCCACAGGGCTGGATGCTCCCCCAAGGCAATGCCCGAGATCAGAGCAGCAAAGAGAATCATTGCCCTGGTCACCCTCTACGTGCTCTTCTATGGACAAAACACAATAACCCTGAGTTTTTTATTAAATATGGAGATAAATTCCCTTCTCATTCTTAATAGCCACAAAATAATGTCTTTAATGTTTTCAGCTGTCAGCCCATTTCTGATGATTCTCAGTGACAGGAGAGTGAGATTGTTCTGGAAAAGGGATTCTCATATTCCCAACTGAAATCCCTCTTAGGATCTTGGGAAATGGTGCATGCCTGATGGGGAGCGGGGGAAATCCAGGGATGTGGGGAACAGGATAGTTATGGAACTTGGATGGAGGGGTTAGAAACACCCTGTCTTGCAAGTCTCATTCTCCTGTATACCCGGAGGCCTGGTAGCTCCATCTCCACTGATCTGGTTTCCATGTCTGTCTGTGTTTGTGACCTAGAAGCAGAACTGCCTGGTGTCCTGGTACCCTGTTCCAAGTTTCCTCGTGGCAAGTGACACCAAACAGTGCCTGATAATTCTGAATCATTGGTTTGGGGAAGAGGGATAACCCAGAAGAGGGAAACAGTCAGAAACACTGGGGGCAAGTTCAGGTCTGTCATGGTCTGCCAGCATTCCATGATGCATGGCTTTGCCTACAAGGACTAGGCCAGGCCAGGGAGAGTGAATACCTCATGCAAACCATCCCCACTACTGCAAATATAAATTCATGCACATGTCTTGCTGGATAGACCATGCTTTCCCATGACTGGTGTCTGGCCAGTGCTCATCAAAATGGTAAAGAACTAGATAATGTGCATGACTGAGTTTTTGTGCACACAGTGGGCAATTATGGAAGAAATTCACTCTCAACAACACAATCCTAGGTAAAATTTCACCACCAGAAGTGGAAATGAGAAGGAGCATGGTCAAGTGGGTAGAGCACAGGCCTTGGAGTCAGAAGGCCCTTTGTTCTAATCCTTGTTCTGCCATTTTCATCCATTCAATCAATCGTATTTATTGAGTGCTTACTGGGTGCAGATCACAGTACTAAGCACCTGGGAGAAAACAATGTAACAATAAACAGACATTCTGGAAAACCTTGGGGTAGTGACTTTACTTCTCTTAGCCTCAGTTACCTCAGTTACAAAAAGGGCTTTAAGACTACGAGCTCCACATGTGGCAGAGACTCTGTCCAACCTGATTAACTTGTGTGAACCCCAGTTCTTAGTACAGTGCCTGGCCCATAGTAAATGCTTAGCTAATACCGTAAAAAATGCCTTTGAACAAAAGGACAACTCTACTACCTTTCTCCTTATTCTCGTTATTTTTGTCATCTTCATCTTGATTATTTACTATTATTGGAAGTAGTTGTCATATTAGTAATTATAGTGTAATAGTAATAGAAGTGAGAGCACCATTTATCGAGCTCTTTCTTAGTGCATTGTACTGTACTAGAAACTTGGAAAGTATAGAAAAGCAAAAAGATACATATCAGCCCAACTAACCAGAGAGACCATCATAATAATAAAAATAGCATATTATAAGCCCCATGAGATCCAGGATCTCCCTTTTAACTCTAGTCTGTGTCAGAGTACAGTACAATAGAGTTGGTAGACATGATCCCTAACAAACAAGAACTGCAGTCTAGAGGGGAGGCAGGCATTAAGAGAAAGTACAAAAAGGGGAAATGCCAGAGTTTAAGAGACGGATATAACACTGTGGGGCTGGGCATGGGATATCAAAGTGGTTAAAGGCTACAGCCTAGGTGATGCAAAGTGGGAGGGAGAATAGGGTTGGAAGGCCCTCTTGAGGGAGAGATGCTGAAGTAAATAGTGATGTTGACATTGATGGTGAGGATGCTGATGAAGATGAAGACTGATGATTAAAAGGATTCATAGTAGAGATATTGTACTTGTTTCCTACTAAACATGATCAGAGTTTTCTCTGTAATAATAGTATTAAACAAATTTATTAGTCACCTCTGAGTGCTAAGCACTGTACTATGAGCTTAGGAGGGCCTCATTTTTGATGTTCACTCGTTGGTGTTCATCTTTTTTAAGTACTTATTGAACTAAGTGCTGGGATAAATATGAACAATTACAATATAATCCATCAACAGTATTTTTGAACACTTATTTTGTGCAGAGCTCTGTACTAAGCATTCAGGAGAGTTCAAAAGACATGATCCATACCCTCAAGGAATTATAAGACAAGCCGGGCCTGGGGGAGGCATGGAGAGTGAAGGGGCAGATAATAAAATACATTATAGAAATAAGAAGGAATGTTACCATGTACCTACGTTAATGCTTGAGAAATAATTATATGATAGGTACAAATGTGTACAGTCTAACAGGGAGGGGTAGCAGTTATCACATCTCCATTTTACTGGTTAGGAAACTAAGTCCACAGAAGCAAAGGGACCTGCTTAAGGTCACACAATAGGCCAGAGGCAGACCTGGATCTACATCCCGGTTCTCCATTTTTACATTTCCAAGCTCATTCCTCTGGAATTCAAGGACAAGGACAGAGGGTAAACAGAGACAAAGAAGGATAACGACGGATTAAGAATAACTATAAGTAATGATGCTAAGAAATCGGGATAATAGGATTAAGATTGGAAAGTTTTCCAAGTATCTGCAATCTTAGAAGACTCAATTTGTCCAAATATTCTACAGATTCCTGCACTTGGGAAGCTTATCTGCACAGTGGCAGCTACAGAGAGCCAGTCTTAAGGTGGCTCATTGCTCCAGGGGACAAGGACCTTTCAGGTCGCGGCCAGTTTACCAGGACTCCCTCCTAAATTCTGATGAGGCCCCTTCGTCTTGAGAAGACAAAAACTCCTAATGGTTACTCATTCCTCTCTATGTCAAAGAGAGCCTCACCAGTAGCTTCAAGGCAATCCACCAGTTTTGTGTTTGTTTTTTTTTGTTTCATCCTACCTGTTATAATCACAGTAGTATTTGTTAACAACTGTTTCTCAAACAATGTTCTAAGTACTAATTTAGATACAAGGTAATCAGGTCAGGCACAGTCCCTGTCCCTGTCACATGGTGTTCACAATCTTAATTATAATCATCATTATTATTACTCCCTACCCTTCAACTCTCTTCTCCCTTTGCCTCTCCCAGGGTCTCTGCTCTCTACCCTCATCACTATGCCCCCTATGTCTCTGTCCCCCTGTTCCTCAGTCCTGTTGCCCCTCACCTCTCTATTCTCTCCCGCTCAGTTTTCGACTTATGAGAAGCAGCATGGCTTAGTGGAAAGAGCATGAACTTGGTAGTCAGGGGTCGTGGGTATTATTCAGGGCTCTGCCACTTATCAGCTGCATGACTTTGAGCAAGTCATTTCACTTCTCGGTGCCTCGGTTACCTCCTCTGTAAAATGGGGATTAAGACTGTGAGTCCCAAGTGGGACAACCTGATTATCTTGTTTCTTCCCAGAGCTAAAAATAGCGCTTGGCACATAGTAAGTGTTTAACAAATGCCATTATTATTATTATTATTATTATTAATTTCGATTTTCTAGTTAGGATAACTTAGGTGAAGAGATGTCAAGTTCATTCATTCAGTAGTATTTATTGAGCACTTACTATGTGCAGAGCACTGTACTAAGCGCTTGGAATGAACAAGTCGGCAACAGATAGAGACAGTCCCTGCCGTTTGACGGGCTTACAGTCTAATCGGGGGAGATGGACAGACAAGAACAATGGCAATAAATAGAGTCAAGGGGAAGAACATCTCGTAAAAACAATGGCAACTAAATAGAATCAAGGCGATGTGAAGTGGCTTGCCCAAGTTCACACTGCAGACAAGTAGCAGAGTAGGGACTTGAACCCAGGTCTTTCGAACTCCTAGGCTCATGCTCTATCCACTAGATCACTTTGCTTTTCTATCCATACTCTTCTCCCACTCCATACCAGCTTCCATTTTTCTTTCCTCTCAAGCCAACCTAGTCACTCTACTTCATTCTCATCTCTCCTGCCACAGACCTCTTGCTCATGCCCTCTCTCCCCATGAAAGCTACCTCCCGGTTCACATCCAGCAGACCAAGATCTCCCTTCCTTTAAAGCTTTACTGAAATGCTGGGATGACTATCACAGTGCCCCATAGTGCACTTCAAATAACAGATTCAAAAAAACCAAAACAGCTCACAAGACTATAGTAAACATAAAATACTTTGTGGTCAAAATGAAAATCAACCAAATCCTGACACCAAATATCTTCTGTTCTCATTTACCCTGTTCCTTATATCAACTGGGAGCTTGGTCCTTTGATCTTCTAAAAACCGCTTAGCTGGAATTCATATTGTGCAAGTCCCACAGTGCCTTTCTTTTCAGGTACAAGAACTGAAGGCCAAACCCAATTCAGGGAGAGCGTGTGAAGGAGGGGAGAGAAAGAGAGAAAGGGTAGGAGAGGGAAAGGGAGCATGAAGGGGGAGGGACAGGTAGTGGGGGAAGAAAGAAGTGCAGGTATAGTACTGATGGTGCCATGTTCCCCCATGGGCACCTCTGATGTGATAATTGGCAACAGATAATAGCAGGGAGAGACCTGGGCTCATCTTTTTCCAGTCTGGTAGTCAAGAGAGAGGGGAGTTTGAGAATTTCCAGAGAGGTCCCAGTCTGAGTGTCAGAGTGGATTAAAGCTCAGCGAGTCACAAACTGACACCTTCCGTCCCCCCTTCCTCCACTCACACACACACTAATCATTCCTTGAGGGAGTGGAGAGATGAGGAAAGTTTCTAATAAATGTCCTGAAATACTCTTCCTGTCCAAGAGCTGCCCTTCCAGGTTGAATGCACAAGCGGTGTGGGTAAGACAAAATGGCATTTTAAAAAGGTGATCCAGGCAACAGAGTATAGTCTGGACTGGAGTAGGAAGAGCGTGGAAAAAGAAAGATCAGTGAGGATGGGTATACTCTAACAATCTCCTCAATGGTCTCCCTGCCACCAGATGTAATGTGTACGCACACACACACACACACACACACACACACACAGAATCTTGTCCTTGGAATTTGAAGAAGATGTAAGTGATGGTGTTATTTGCCCATTGCTGTGTGAGTATGAAAAATTTAAGGGAACAGGCACAATCCTGGTTGCATTATGCATGCAATCAGTCCATCAGTGGTAATCACTGAGGGATTACTGTGTGCAGAAGACTTTACTAAGCAGCTGGGATAGTACAATGTAATAAAGTTGAGCACTTGATTGAGACTGAACTGTTTGAAAGAGTACAAAAGAAATAAATCATCATGTTAGAGTAAGTAGGCAAGACTGCCCCTTATTGTTCTGTCTTTGTAGTTTGGAACATCTGAGCTGTTTCTCCTTTGCCTCTTCCTTTCACAATCCTAACAGAGTTCCCGCTGCAACACTACCTTACTGGTCACATTGTATCATGCTCATCTCTGTAGAGCTTTTGATTCCTAGCTGGGATTTAGCATGGTCTGAGCCTTTGATTCAGCATGGACTTAAAATGGTCTCCTCTATCCTCCTTGATTTCCATTTTCTTCCAGGAAACAATCGTTTGGGTATTCTGCTGCTGGCCATGCTTCTCTGACTCCCTCTTCCCCAGCACAACTGTGTTGCAGTGGGAATAGCTTCAGTGTTTAGGAGATTGACTACATTCCAGTTCTTCATGGCACACAGTATTGCCTTGATTTCTGATGCTGACACTATGACTCAGAATCATGCCAATGGAAACTCTCCTGTCATCAGAAATGACATCCATAGAGGTAGGGTGTCCACAGAGTAATTAGGCAGAGTATGACAAGTGCCTGCACCAGGATGGTGGCCACTGTGATGGTTAGGAAGCAGTTGGTCCGGAAAATATTATGAAGGAAAATCCAGTGGGATTTAGCTACAGACAATATGAGAATAAAGAGAGCTAGGAGTCAAGGATGATACTAAGGATTGGGGTGGGATGGCAGTGTTGGCAAATGTGATGGGAAAGGTAGGTGAAGAAGAGACTATGGGAGGGAAGATGAGGAGTTCAGTTTGGGACATTTTGAGCTTGAGACCTCAATGGGAATACATGTGGAAATGACTTGGAGGGAGTGAGAAATCTGAGATTTTCATGGAGGTGAGAGGTTTGGGTAGGTGAGATAGGAATGGGAGAAATCCTTGTGGAAAATCGAATTCTAGGGTGTCACCAGACTCCTCCAGGTCCTGAGGCAAAGGATCAGTTCCAACTGAACTGGAACCCAGGCTCTCATCCTGGGAAAGGCTTATTACCTATTTGTTAATATCATTCTTATTCTCATTTTTATTCTTAGCCTCTTTTTCTTCTTTCATTGTTATTATTTCTATGATATTTGTTATTCACTTGTTATGAATCAATCCCAGTTCTGAGTGTTAAGGTAGATACAGGTTAGTCAAATTGTACATTACCTCTGTACCACATGGGGCTCACAATTTAGGTAGGAGGGAGAAGAGGTATTTAATCTCCATTTTTCAGATAATGAAGCTGAGGCATAGAAAAGTTAAGTGCTTCCCCCAAGATCCTACAACAGGCAGTTGACATCGCCAGGATTGCAACCCATGTCCTCTGACTCCAAGGTCTGGGATATTTCCTCTAGGTCATACTGTTTCCACAACAGATTTGAAACAATTTTTATATTGGATGGAGCAGTCAGGAGAAGCAGGAAAGGGTGTCCACAGGTCTGGGGTGAATAGCATCCAGACAACCTTCATTAGAAGGAAAGGTTGGGCTATTGGGTGTTGTATACCTCCATGGAGGGCAGGGCCCAGTTGAGCCCCATTCCAGGCCAGCAAGGCTAGAGAGAGCCCCCTATTCAGAGCAGGAGGATAATCGTAACACTAATACAGTAATCATGATAAAGCCGTGAATTTTTTATTCCAAAGTGCTGTCAGTCAGTGGTATTTTTTGAGTGCTTATTGGGTGCAGAGTATTGTACTGAGGGCTGATCACTAGATATAGCTCATGCCATCATCTCTCTGGATCTTTGTATCATTGGATTTATGACTGTCACTTTACAAGTGAGGAAATTGAGGTCCAGAGAGGTGGAATGATTTGCCCAAGGTCACCCGGCAAACACATGGTAGAGCTGGGACAAGAACCCAGGCTATATCTTAAGTAGTTACTATGCACCAGCATCTGGGGTAGAAACAAGGCAACCAGAGTGGACACAGTCCCTGTCCTCTATTGAGGCTCAGAGTCTAATAGGGAGAGAGATGAGGGATCTCATCCACATTGAACAGTTCACAGCCTAAATAAGAGTGAGAAAAGGCATCATTTGAGTCACATTTTATCGATGAGGAAACTGAGGTCCAGAGAAGTTAAGTAACTTTCCTAAGATTCCATAACAAACCAGTGGTGGAGCCGAGATAAGAAATCAGGTAAATCTTCGTTCTCTGCACCAGACTCTACTCTGCCTCTCTCTCTTTGGCTTTCCCTCTCTTTGCTTATGTCCTTTATCCCCTCTTCCACTCTTCCTTTTCTCCTCTCTCCTCCCCACCTCTTCTCAACACTGACCACTTTATACTTTCTGGCCTCACCTCCTGGCCACCTACTAGAATGGGCTTGGAGGCAACAGAACTTTTCTTGTTCCCCTAAAGCCCACCCTGCTGTGAGCCCACCCTGAAGTCAACCAGAACATAGACAATGTCTCCATCCTGGACAGGGCAGGGCTGGTGTCAGACACTGAGCATGCTCAGTGAGCTCTCACTTTCTGGTGCCCAAGAGTCATTATTCATAGTCATCACCTATGTCTCCTTGTCCCTCCACTACTAGACCCAAGAGGTTGAGTGCATAAGAGGCCAGTCTCAACTCACATTATAGTGGTCATGTCTGGTCTCCAAAGACCTAACACCCTGAGAGGAGAGGTTGAGGGTATTCTAGGTTTCTTCCCACATTTCCTTCAAATTTTCATTCATTCATCCATTCAGTAGTATTTACTGAACACTTACTATGTGCAGAGCACTGAATTAAGTGCTTGGAATGTACAATCCAGCTAGAGATAGACACAAACCCTGTCCAGTGATGGAAATTTTCTCAAGGCTGTCATGAGAATCCTGCCTCATCTTGCCTCAGTCCAACCTGGAGAGTTTTCCAGTCCTTCCTTGCTGAACTGGGGGCAAGTTCCTTGCATTATCTGGGATATGAGACTGAACTGGGACAAAGTGGGTTCTTGGAACCTTCTGAGTAGGTTGTGTAACCTGCCCACAGGGAAATGTGTTTGTCTGGAGCTCATATGGGAAGTGCTTCTGAAATTAACTGGGCATCCAAATGAATTAGGCATCATTTCTGTTTCTCTCTTCCTCTCTCTTTCATTCTCCAACTCTCTCTACCTGTCTCACTCTCATTCTCTTCACTTCTTTGTTTCTGTCATTTTCTGACTCTCTCCATCTGTTTGTCTCTGTCTTCCTCTTTGCCTCTCTCTGTGTCTCTCTCTAGAGAGAGAGTTCCTCTACTGTGTTTCTCTGACTTTTTTGGCCTCTGTCTCTCCATCTCCACTGTCTGTCCCCTTGTGTGACTGTCTGAGACACTTTTTCTATGTTTTTTATTGTCATAATCTGTTTTTGTCTCAGTTTCTGTCTCTTTTTGTACATAATAATAATGGTGGTTTATTTTAAGCACTTACTTTGTACCAAGCACTGTTCTAAGCGCTGGAGTAAAAACAAAGTTATCACGTCATCTCACAAGGGGCTCACAGCCTTAATCTCCATTTAACAGATGAGGTGACTGAGACAGAGGGAAGTTAAATGACTTGCCCAAAGTCACACAGCAGACAAGTGGTGGAGCTGAGATTAGAATCCATGACTTCTGACTCACAAACCTGTGCTCTTTCCACTAAGCCAGCCATATCCAAACATAGACATAACATTTATTTATAGTCAATCATTCATTCCTTCGACAGTATTTATTAAGTGCTTACTGTGTGCAGAGCTTGGGAAAGTACAATACAATAATAGTGTACAAAGTGTTTGGGAAAGTACAGTACAATAATAAACGATGGCATTCCCTGTCCACAATGAATTTACAGTCTAGGGGTGTGGAGGCAGACATCAATACAAATGAATGAAATTACAGATATATACATAAGTTTTGTGGGGCTGTTGGGGGGTGGGCTGAAGAGCAAAGAGAGAAAGTTAGGGTGACGCAGAGGGGAGTGGGAGATGAGGAAAGTGGATCTTTGTCTGGGAAGGCCTCTTGGAGGAGATGTGTCTTCGATAAGGCTGTGAAGTGGGGAAGAGCAATTGTGTGTTGGATTTGAGGAGGGAGGGTGTTCCAGGTCACAGGTAGGATGTGTGCCAGGATTCAGCCAGTGAGACAGGCTAGATCGGGGCACCATGGGAAGGTTAGCACTAGAAGAGCCAAGTATAATGATGTAAATAATAATGGTATTTGTTAAGTGCTTACTATGTTCATTCATTCATTCAATAGTATTTATTGAGCACTTACTATGTGCAGAGCACTGTACTAAGCGCTTGGAGTGTACAATTTGGCAAGCATTGTTCTAAGTGCTGGGGTCAATACAAGGTGATCAGGTTAACCCACGTGGGGCTTACAGTCTCAATCCCCATTTTACAGATAAGGTAACTGAGGCACAGAGAAGTTAAGTGACTTGCACAAGTCACACAGCTGACAAGTGATGGGGCCAAGATTAGAATCCATGACATCTGGCTTGGGACCTCTAACTCCCAAGCCACTAAGCCATGCTGATTCTCATTAAGCCACGCTGCTTCTCATAAGGGCTGGGTTGTAGAAGGAGAGAATCAAGATGAGGTAGGAGGGTGCAAGGTGATGGAGAGCTTTAAAGCCAGTAGTGAGGAGTTTATGATATGGAGCGGGGCACACAACCACTGGAGATTTTGGGGTGGTGGGGTGACTTGTCCTGAACCGTCAAGTGGGAAGAGACAAGAGGTTGGGAGATCAGTAAGGAGGCTGATGTAGTAATCTATGGGAAAAGGATAAGTGATTGTATTAATGCGGTAGTAGCAGTTTAGATGGAGAGGAAAGGGCAGATTTTAGCTCTGTTGTGAAGGCTGAACCGACAGGATTGGTGAATATTTGAATACGTGGGATAAAAGAAAGAAAGTCAAGGAGAACAGTAAGGTGATGGGCCAGTGAGATGGGTAGGATGGTGGTACCGACTACGGTGATGGAAAACTCAGAGAGAGGACAGGATTTGGATGCGAAGATAAGGAGATCTGTCATATATTAAGACATTAATATATGCCTTCCCCCTGGACTGTAAGGTCGTTGTGGTCAGGGAAACTATCAACTGTTTTATTTTACCCCCCCCAAAACACTCACTACATTATTCTGAAAACAGTAACTGCTCATACAATACCGTTGAGGGATTGATTTATATCTCTCTCTTGCTCTTCATCTCCATCTATCCTTACCTCCCTGATTGTCTCTATTTAGAACTCTTTCTGTCTCTCTTTAATTCACTCTGTCTCTTTCTGCCTTGGTTTCACTGCCTTACCATCTCCTTCTAATTCATCAATTCTGCCTCTCTCTTTCTCTGTCTTTGTCTCTCAACTCTCTGAGGGGAATTAGCTTAAGTGGTAATAATAACTGTGGTATTTGGTAAGTGCTTACTATGGATCAAAGTACTGTTCTAAGCACTGGGGTAGATACAGGGTAATCAGGTTGCCCCACGTGGGGCTTACTGTCTTACTCCCGATTTTACAGATGAAGTAACTGAGGCGCAGAGAAGTTAAGTGACTTGCCCAAAGTCACACAGCTGACAAGAGGCAGAGGTGGGATTAGAACCCACAACCTCTGAGTCCCAAGCCTGGTCTTTTTCCTCTGAGCCATGCTGCTTCTCTAGAGTGCTGCTTCTCTAGAGTGGTAGAGTGCTCACTTGGCATGGGGGAAGTAGCAGGATCGTTGTTCACATTGTCTACTTTTATCTGTTTTCCCCACTCTATACAGAAAGGTTGTTAAATGTCAGGGAATGTGTATCCTAATTCTGTTGTACTGTACTCTCCCAAGCGCTTAGAACAGTGGTCTGCATATGGTGAGTGCTCACTAAATACCACCAATTGAATAACTGTTTTATTTAAGTCTCTCCTGTATCTCTTCTCCTCTCTGTCTCTTTGTCTTTCTGACTCTTTCTCTGACTCCGTCTCTCTCTGACTCTGCCTCTCAATGCATATATTTGTCTCTCTCTAGTTCTCTCATTCCCCAGGTGGTACTACTGGAGATCTCTTCTGATACAGCAGAGCAAAGAGAATGGATACCAGTGAGCTTGTGTATGAGATACTCTTTCTGTTACACATTGTCTCTGGGGTATCAGGGAATGTGTTCCTCTTCCTGATTTATGCATGCGTGGTCTCCACCAACCCATCAACTTAATCCTCGGGACCTGGTCCTAGCCCATCTAGCCATGGCCAACACCATGGCCCTTCTCAGCCGGGGGATCCCCAACATCCTATCTGCTTGGGGGTGGAAAAAATTCCTGGATGAGGTTGGTTGTAAAATCCTCTTATACATTTATCGAGTATCCCAGAGTCTTATCATCTGCACCACCTGCCTCCCGAGCGTCTTCCAGGCCGTCATTATCAGTCCTAGCAACTCCCAGTGGGCAGGAATCAAAACCCAACTTCCCAAGTGCATTCTCCCCTCCTGCTTCTTCTTCTGGATCCTCAATCTGCTGTTTGACATGACTGCATTGTTGGTAGTCATGGGACCTGGTAACAGCACCAGCATCAATAGGGTCATCCTCCTGAAATACTGCTCTTCCATCATTATCAGTGCAGGCACAAACTTGTTCAATGCAGTGGTCCTCTCCCTCCGTGATATGTTCTTCTTGGGACTCATGAGAGTGGCCAGCAGCTACATGGTATTTGTCCTGTACAGACACCACCGGCAGGTCCCACACTTCCACGAGCCCGGATGCTCCCCCAAGGCAATTCCAGACATCATAGCAGCAAAGAGAATCATTGTCCTGGTCACTCTCTGCGACCTCCTGTATGGACAGAACACAATCACCCTGGGTTTTTTTTAATAAATATGAAGATATATTCCCCTCTCATTATGAATAGCAACATTATGTCCTTAACTATTTCAGCTGTCAGTCCATTTCTGATGATTCTCAGTGACAGGAGATTGAGAATGTTCTGGAAAAGGGATTGTCATCTTCCTAAATGGGATCCCTCTTAGGGTCTTGGGAAATGTTGCGTGCCTGATAGGGATCGGGGAGATCCAGGGATCTGGAGAACAGGATAGTAATGGAACTGGGATGGAAGGGTTAGAGACACCCTGTCCTTCAAGTTTCATTCTCCTGTATGCCCTGAGGCCTGGTACTTCAGTGGACTGAGCTGGCTTCCATGTCTGTCTGTGTTTGTGACGTGGAAGCAGAACTGCCTGGTGTCCTGCTACCCTGTTCCAAGTTTCCCCATGGCCAGTGACACCAAACAATCCCTGATAATTCTTAGTGTCTTTGGCTTGGGAAAGGGGGCTTAACCAGAACAGTGGAAGCAGTCAGGAACACTAGAGGTAAATTCAGGTCTGTGAGAGTTTGTGGGCTGGGATGTAGAAGGAGAGAAAAGAGGTGAGGTAAGAGGGAGCAACGTGATCGAGAGCTTTGAAGGCAATAGTAAGAAGTTTTGTTTTGATATGGAGGTTGATAGGCAATCACTGGAGATTTTTGAGGAGGAGGGTGACCTGTCCTGAACTTTCTGGAGAAAGATAATCCAGGCAGCAGAGTAAAGTACGGACTGAAGTTGGGAGAGGTAGGAAGTTCGGAGGTCAGAAAGGCAGCTGTTTCAGTAATCCAGTTGGAATAGGATGAGTAATTGTACTAACATAGTAGTGGTTTGGATGGAGAGGAAAGGGCAGAGCTTGGAGATTTTGTGAAGGTGAGACCGGCAGGATTTGGTGATGGATTGAATATAATAATAACAATTATAATGATAATAATAATGGTATTTGTTAAAGCGCTTACTTTGTGCCACGCACTGTCCTAAGTGCTGGGGGGGCTGGGGTGTACAAGGTAATCAGGTTGTCCCACATGAAGCTTACAGTCTTAACCCCCATTTTCCAGATGAGGTAACTGAGGCACAGAGAAGTTAAGTAACTTGCCCAAAGTCACACAGTTGACAAGTGGTGGAACTGGAATTAGAACCCATAACCTCTGATTCCCAAGCCTGCGCTCTTTCCACTGAGCCAGGCTGCTTCTCAATATGTGGATAGGTGGGGTGAATGAGAGAGAGGAGTCAAGGATGACACCAAGGTTGCAGGATTATGAGACTGGAAGGATGGTTGTACCATCCACAGGGATGGGAAAGTCAGGGAGAGGACAGGATGTGGGAGGGAAGATAAAGAGCTCAGTCTTCGACATGCTGAGTTTTAGGTAGCGGAAGGACATCCAGGTGGAGATGTCCTGAAGGCAAGAAGAGATGCAAGCCTGAAGGAAGGGAGAGAGAACAGGGCAGGAGATAGACACTTGCGTGTCATCTGCATAGACATGATGGTTGAAGCCATGGGAGAGAATGGGTTCTCCAAGGGAGTGAATGTAGATAGAGAATAGAAGGAGACCCAGAACTGAACCTTGAGGGAACCCCCTATAGTTAGGGCACAAGCGGGCGAGGAACAGCCCACAAAGGAGACTGAGAATGACTGGTCAGACAGATAAGAGGAGAACTAGAATAGGAGGAATAATAATTATTATCATAGTTTTCTATGTAATAGTAATTATAGTAATAATAATGGCATTTATTTAGTGCTTACTATGTGCCAAGCCCTGTTCTAAGCAGTAGGGGGGATACAAGGTAATCAGGTTGTACCACATGGGGCTCACAGTCTTAATCCCCATTTTCCAGATGAGGTAACTGAGGCTCAGAGAAGTTAAGTGACTTTCCCAAAGTCACCCAGCTGACTAGTGATAGAGTTGGGATTAGAACCCATCACCTCAGACTCCCAAGCTCGTGCTCTTTCCACTGAGCCACGCTGCTTCTCTAGTAGTAGTAAACAAATTTATTAATCACCTTCTGAGTGCTATGGAACTCATGGGACATGTTGAGTTTTAGGTAGCAGGAGGACATACAGGTGGAGATGTCCTGAAGTCAGGAGGAGATGCAAGCCTGAATGGAGGGAGAAAAACAGGGCAGGAGATAGACATTTTGTGTGTCATCTGCATAGAGATGATAGTTGAAGTCATGGGAGCGAATGAATTCTCCAAGGTAGTGAATGTAGATGGAGAATAGAAGGAGACCCAGAACTGAACCTTGAGGGATCCCATAGTTAGGGCACGGGAGGGGGAGGAACAGCCGACAAAGGAGACTGAGAATGACCGGTCAGAGAGATAAGAGGAGAACCAGGATAAGAGGAAGTCAATGAAGCCAAGGTTCTATAACATGTTCCTTCAATAGTATTTATTGAGGGTTTACTATGTGCAGAGCACTGTACTAAGCGCTTGGAATGTACAATTCGGCAACAGATAGAGACAATCCCTGTCTACTGACAGACAAAAACAATAGCAATAAATAGAATCAAGGGGATGTACATGTCATTAAAAAAATAAATAGGGTAATAAAAATATACACAAATGAGTGGACGAGCACAGTGCTGAGGAAGGGGAAGGGAGGGGCGAGGAGCAGAGGGAAGGGGGGAAAAAGGGGGCAGAGAGGGGAGGTGAATGGGGGGCAGAGAGGCAGCAGAGGGAGCAGAGGGAAAAGGGGAAGTTCAGTCTGGGAAGGCCTCTTGGAAGAGGTGAGCTCTCAGTAGGGTTTTGAAGAGGGGAAGAGAGTTAGCTCGGCGGAGGTGAGGAGGGAGGGCATTCCAGGACAGCGGGAGGACGTGGGCCAGGGGTCAACGGCAGGATAGGCGAGAGTGGGGGACGGTGAGGAGATGGGCGGCAGAGGAGTGGAGTCTATGGGGTGAGCAGTAGAAGGGGATGCTCCACAGTGTCAAATGCAGCTGAGAGGTCGAGGAGATTTAGGATGGAGTAGGAGCCGTTGGATTTGGCAAGACGGCAGTCACTGGTGACCTTGAGAGTGCAGTTCCTGTGGAGCGAAGGGGGAGGAAGCCAGATTGGAGGGGTCCAGGAGAGAGCTGAAGGAGAGGAATTTGAGGCAGTTAGGGTAGATGACTTTCTCCAGGAGTTTGGAAAGGAAGGGAAGGAGGGATATGGAGGGGGTTATGGGATCAAGGGAGGGGTTTTTTTAGGATGGAGGAGATGTGGCCTTATTTGAAGGCAGTGGGAAAGAAGCCAATGGAGAGTGAGCAGTTGAACACGGTAGTTAAGGAGGTAAGGAGGGAAGGGGCGAGAGGTTTTATAAGGTGCAGAGGAATGGGGTCTAATGTGCAGTCGGGGGAGGGCCCTAGAGAGAAGGCAGGAGATCTCCTCTGAAGATACTTCTGGGAAGGATGGGCAAATTGAGAAGGGGACCAAGAGGAGGTGGATTGGAGGAAGGGCAGGGGTGATTTTGGGGTCCTCAGACCAGATGGTTATTTTCTTGAAGAAGTAGATGGCCAGATCATTGGTGCCAAGGGATGGTAAGGATGGGAGAGGCAGGGGGCCTGAGGAGGATGTTAAATGTCCAGAACAATTGACAGGGGTGGTGGATCAGGTTGTCAATAAGGGAAGAGAAATAGTCTTGCCGAGCAGAGGAAAGGGCAGAGTTAAGGAAAGAATGGACAAACGTGAAGTGGACAAAGTCAGCCTGATGTTTAGATTTCCACCAATACTGTTCAGTGGCTCAGTCATAAGAGCAAAGGAGGTGGACAGTGGAGGTGATCCAAAACTGTGGGTTACTGGTGGGAGAGAAACGAAGGAATGGGGAATGAGTGAGTTGAGTTGAGGAGAGGGGGTGGTGTCAATGGCATCTATTTGGTCATCAAGAGTGAGTAGAAGGGTATGGAGAATAGGTAGGGTGTGATGCACTGAGAGAGATGGGTGAGATGGATAGAGATAATAATTGTTATAATCATAGTTTTCTATGTAATAGTAATTATAATAATGATAATGGCATTTATTTAGTGCTTACTATGTGCCAAGCCCTGTTCTAAGCAGTAAGGGGGATACAAAGTAATCAGATTGTACCACATGGGGCTCACAATCTTAATCTCTATTTTCCAGATGAGGTAATTGAGGCCCAGAGAAGTTAAATAATAATGATGATAATAAGAACAATAATGTTGGTGTTCATTAAGTGCTTACTATGTGCAGAGCGCTGTTATAAGCGCTGGGGTAAATACAGGGTAATCAGGTTGTCCCATGTGAGGCTCAGAGATCTTATCCACATTTAACTGGAAAGTTAACTGCAGTCACTTGTTCAATGTTATACAGCAGATCACTAGCAGAACCTGGGTCTTCTGACTCCTGGTCCCATCAGCTGTCCATTTGGGAAATTTCTATCTACACCGTGGAGGACACAGTCCTAGTGCTGGCTCGGTGTCCACAATTCCCCAGCTGCTGATGTTCACCCATCTGACTACCTATGGTGGTATTGGGGGTCAAAGGTGGTGAAGGATCAGATATTACACTCCTAGCATCAGTGAACTAGAAGGTAGAATAAATGTAGTAATAATAATGATAATAACATTATTAATAATAATTATGATATTCATGGTGGTATTAATTAATTTCTTACTCTAAGCAAAGCACCGTTATAATAATAATAATAATGTTGGTATTTGTTAAGCGCTTACTATGTGCAGAGCACTGTTCTAAGCGCTGGGGTAAACACAGGGGAATCAGGTTGTCCCACGTGGGGCTCACAGTCTTCATCCCCATTTTACAGATGAGGGAACTGAGGCACAGAGAAGTTAAGTGACTTGCCCACAGTCACACAGCTGACAGGTGGCAGAGCTGGGATTCGAACTCATGAGCCCTGACTCCAAAGCCCATGCTCTTTCCACTGTGCCACGCTGCCCTGGGATAGTTAGAAAATAATCAGGTTGGACACAGTCCAGGCAACACATGCAGGTCACAGCCTAAATAAAAGTGAGAACAGGCATTTAATTCACATTTTGCAGATGAGGAAACAGGAGGCCCAGAGAAGTTTAGTAACTTTGCCAAGGTCCCACAGCAGACCAGTGGTGGAGCCGAGATAAGAAAATAGGTAAATCCTCACTCCCTGCACCAGACTCTTCTCTCCCTCTCTCTCTCTATATATCTTTCCCTCTCTTTGGCTTTGTCCTTTATCCCCTTCTCCTCTCCCATTTCTCTTTCTCCCCCATCTCTGCTTTCTTTCTCTACCTGTCCCCTTTTTCTTTCTACTCCTGTCCCTTCTCTTTTGATCATTCTGCCCCTTCTCTCTTAGTCCCCGGGCCTTTCTCCCTCTTTCCCCAAGTCCTTTCTCCCCTTTTCCCTTTTTTCTTTCCATTCTCCTTTTTCTCCTTTCTCCTCCCCACCTCTTGTCAACACGGGCCCTGGCCTCACCTCCTAGCCACCTCTTGGAAAGGGCTTGGAGGCAAAATAACTTTTCTTGTTCCCCTAGAGACCACCCTGCTGTGAGCCCACCCTGAAGGCAACCTGAACCTAGACTGTGTCTACTTCCTGCCCAGAGACTGAGCAGGCTCAGTGAGCTCTTATTACCTGGTGCCCAAGGGTCATTATTCATCACCTTTGTCTCCCTCCCCTCCACTAACCTGAGAGGTGGAGTGCAGAAGAGGTCAGTCTCAACTCGCATTATAGTGGTCGTGTCGGGTCTCCAAGAATCCAACAACCTGAGAGGAGAGATTGAGGGTATTGAGATTTAGATTGTATTACTTCTCAGCAGTGGTGGCACTGGGGTCAAAGGTGGTGAAGGATCAGATACGACATCCCTGGCATCAGGGAACAAGGAGAAGGCAACACTAATGTAGTAGTAATAATGATAATAACATTATTATTAATAATAATGATAATCAATAAACTATTTATTAAATGCTTTACTCTAAGCCAATCATTGTTATAATCATCAGGATAGATACAAAATAATAAGGTTGGATACAGTTCAGGCAAGACATGGGGTTCAAAGCCTAAATGAGAACAGGCAACCTGAGAAGTGAGATTGAGGGCATTTCAGGTTTCTCCCGACATCTCCTTTAAATTTTCTCAAAGATGCCATGGGAATCCCGCCTCATCTTGCCTCACTCCAATCTAGAGAGTTCCAGTCCTTCGTTGCTGAACTGGGGGCAAGTTCCCTGCATTATCTGGGCCATGAGACTGAACTGGGACCAAGTAGGATCTTGGAACCTTCTGAGTAGCTAGTGTAACCTGCCAACAGGGAAATATGTTTGTTTGGGACCCAAATGGAAAGTAGTTCTGAAATTAACTAGGCATCCAAATAAAGAAATCATTGTTTCTATTTCTCTCTTCCTCTCTGTCATTCTCCATCTCTCTCTACCTCTCTCATTCTCATTCTCTCCACTTCTTTGTTTCTCTCTTTCATTTTCTGACCCTCTCTCCATTAGTCTCTTTCTCTGTCTCTCCCTCTCCATAAATATTTATATACATATGCATATATATATCTGTCCCTCTACTAATCTAGGAAGGCCTCTTGGAGGAGGTGAGGCTTCAAAGACCTACTGGCCTTCCCAGACTAAGTCCCCCCCACTTTTCCTCAGCTCCTTCCCCATTCCTCGTCACCCTGACTCACTCCCTTTGCTCTATCCCCCATCCCTGCCACGCAGCATTTGTTCATAGATATGTACATATCCATAATTCTATAGATCTATAATATGTACATACCTACAATTCTAATTATTCATAATTCTAATTATTTGTATTGATGCCTGTTCACTTGGGAAGCAGCGTGGCTCAGTGGAAAGAGTTTGGGCTTCGGAGTCAGAGGTCATGGGTTTGACCCCCGGCTCTGCCATTTGTCAGCTGTGTGACTGTGGGCAAGTCACTTCATTTCTCTGTGCCTCAGTTACCTCATCTGTAAAATGGGGATTAACTGTGAGCCTCACGTGGGACAACCTGATGACCCTGTATCTCCCCCAGCGCTTAGAACAGTGCTCTGCACATAGTAAGCACTTAACAAATACCAACATTATTATTATTATTACTTGTTGTGATGTCTGTCTTTCCATTTCTAGAACATATGGCTGGTGTCAGCAGGGATAATCTCTTTTTATTGCTGAACTGTATTTCTATGTGCTTAGTACGGTGCTCTGCCCACAGTAAGCGCTCAGTAAATATGATTGAATGAGTGAATGAATGAATGACTACTATGTTTCTCTGACTCTCTTTTGGCCTCTGTCTCTCCATTTCCCTGTTTCTCCCTGTGTCTCTTTCTGACACCTTCTTCGTTTCTATGTTTTTCTTTCATACTCTGTCTCAGTTTCTGTCTCTTTCTATTCTTACCCATAATTTATTTATTTATATTCATTCATTCATTCAATCGTGTTTATTAAGCACGTATTATGTGCAGAGAACAATATTAAGTGCTTGGGAAAATACAACGCAACAATAAACAGTGACATTCCCTACCCATAGCGACCTCACAGTCTAGAGGTGGGGAGACAGACATCAGTACAAATAAATAAAATTACAGATATATACATAAGTGTGGTGGGGCTGTGAGGGAGGGTGAAGAGCAAAGGAAGCAAGCCAGAGTAATGCAGAAGGGAGGGGGAGATGAGGAAGAGTGGGGTTTAGTCTGGGAAGGCCTCTTGGAGGAAATATGCCTTCAGTAAGGCTTTGAAATGGGGGAAACTAATTTTCTGTTGGATTTGAGGAGGGAGGGTATGCCAGGCCAGAGGTAGGACGTGTGCCAGGGATCGGTGGTGAAATCAGGGCACCAGAGGACTGATGGAAGACCAATATTTCAGGAAAATGTATTTCATGAGGATGACCATACTTAGAGGCATTGGAGGAGCAAAATATGAGGGTTGGGTTGTAGAAGGAGAGAAGCGATGTCAGGTAGGAGTGGGCAAGAAGTTGGAGTGCTTTAAAGCCAATGGTGAGGAGTTGTTGACACAGAAACGGATAGGCAACCACTGGAGATTTTTGAGGAGGGTGGTGGTGACATGTCCTGAATGTTTCTCTAGAAAGATGACCGGGCAGTGGAGTGAAATATGAACTGGAGTGGCCAGAGACAGGAGGTTGGGAGTTTAGCAAGGAGACTGATGTAGTAATCTATTCAGGAAAGGATGAGTGATTGTATTAACGTGGCAGCAGCTTGGATGGAGAGGAAGGGGCAGATTTGAGCTATGCTATGAAGGTGGCACTGACAGGCTTTGGTGAGGGGTTGAAGAATTGAATATGTGGGTTGAATGAGAGAGAGGAGTCAAGGATAGCACCAAGACTATGGACCTGTGAGATAGGAAGGATGGTGGTACCATCTACAGTGATGGGAAAGTCAGGGAGAGGACCGGGTTTGGGTAACAAGACGAGGAGCTCTGCATTATATTAAGGCATTAATATATTATGTCTTCCCCTTGGACTCTTAGCTCATTGTGGGCAGGGAACCTATCAACTGTTATTTATATCCTCCCAAACACGTATTACAGTGCTCTGAACACATTAAGTGCTCATTGAATACCACTGTGGGATTGATTTCTGTCCTTCTCTAACTCTTCATCTCCACCTGTTCCGCCCTCCCAGACTTGTCTCTATCTATCTTTAACACTTTTCTATCTTTGACTCCCTTTGTTTCTTTCTGACTCGGTTTCACTGCCTCTCCATCTCCTAATTCACCAATTCTGCCTCTCTCTTTTTCTGTGTCTCTGCCTCTTGACTCTCTGAGGGGAATTAGCTTAAGTAATAGAGTGCTCACTTGGCATGGAAGAGGTAGCAGGACTGTGGTCCACATTGTCTACTTGGATCAGTTTTCTCCCCCTCTAGTCAGTAAGGTTGCTACGGACAGGGACTGTGTCTCCCAATTCTGTTGTACTGTACTCTCCCAAGTGCTTAGAACAGTGGTCTGCACATAGTGAGTGCTCAGTAAATACCACTGATTGATTGTTTGATTTCTGTTGCTCCTTCTGCCCCTCTTTCTCTTCTCCTCTCTCTCCGACTCTTTGTCTTAGTGTCTCTTCCTCTGACTCTGGTCTCTCTCCGATTCTCTCTCTCAATATGTGTACTTGTCTCTTTCTAGTTTTCTCATTCCGAAGGTTGTACTACTGGAGATCTCTTCTGATACTGCAGAGTGAAGAGAATGGATGCCAGTGAGCTTCCCTATGGGATCCTATTTCTGTTACAGATTGTCTTTGGGTTCTCAGGAAATTTGTTCCTCCTCCTGGTTTATATGTACGTGGTCTCCATTACCCACAAGCTGAATCCTCCAGACCTGATTGTCGCCCATCTGGCCCTGGCCAACACCATGGCCCTTCTCAGCTGGGTGATCCCTGACATCCTGTCTGCTTGGGGGTTGAATAATTTTCTGAATGATGTTAGTTGTAAAATTATCTTATACATTAATCGAGTGGCCCGGGGTCTTGCCATCTGCATGACCTGCCTCCTGAGTGTCTTCCAGGCAGTCACCATCAGCCCTGGAACCTCCCAGTGGGAAGGCATCAAAACCCAATTCCCCAAGTGCACCCTCCCCTCCTGCCTCTTCTCCTGCATCCTCAATCTGCTGTCTGACATGACTGCACCAGTGTTCATCACGGGCCTCAGGAATAGCACCAACATGAACTCTGTCATCCTGAAATACTGCTCCTCCATTAGTATCAGTGCAGGCACAAACTTGTTCAATACAGTGGTCCTCTCCCTCCGTGATACATTCTTCTTGGGACTCATAAGTGTGGCCAGTGGCTACCTCCATGGGCCCGGATGCTCCCCCAAGGCAGTACCTGAGGTCAGAGCAGCAAAGAGAGTCATTGCCCTGGTCACCCTCTACATCCTACTCTATGGACAGAACACAATCACCCTGAGTTTTTTATTAAATATGAGGATAAATTCCTCTCTCATTCTTAATAGCAACAACTTTATGTCCTTCATTTTTTCAGCTAGCAGTCCAATTCTGATGATTCTCAGTGACAGGGGGCTGAGAATGTTCTGGAAAAGAGATTCTCATATTCCCAACTGGAATCCCGCTTAGGTTCTTAGGAAATGGTGCATGCCTGATGGGAAGCAGGGGATCCAGGGATCTGGGGAACAGGATGGTATAGGAAGTGGGCTGGAGGGATTAGAGACACCCTGTCCTGTAAGTCTCATTCCCATATATACCTGGAGGCCTAGTTCCAGGCTACCTCCAACTCCACTGAGCTAGCTTCCATGTCTTTATGTGTTTGTGACATGGAAGCAGAACTTCCTGGGATCTGGTACCTTTTCCCATGTTTCCTCGTGGTCAGCAACACCAAACAATTCCTGATAATTCTGAGAGTCATCGGTTTGGGGAAGGGGGTTAACGCAGAACAGGGGAAGTAGTCTGTAACAATGGGGTAAATTCAGGTCTGTCAGGGTCTGTCAGGATTCTCATGATGCATCTTGTCGGTTATGAGGACTGGGCTGGGCAGTGTGAATACCTTTTTTAATGGTATTTGTTAAGCACTTATTATATGTGCAGCATCATCCTAAGTTCTGTTGTAGGTACAAGATAATTAGGGAGAAGCAGCGTGGCTCAGTGGAAAGAGCACGGGCTTTGGAGTCAGGGCTCATGAGTTCGAATCCCAGCTCTGCCACTTGGCTGTGTGACTGTGGGCGAGTCACTTAACTTCTCTGTGCCTCAGTTCCCTCATCTGTAAAATGGGGATTAAGACTGTGAGCCCCACATGGGACAACCTGATTCCCCTATGTCTACCCCAGCGCTTAGAACAGTGCTCGGCACATAGTAAGCGCTTAACAAATACCAAATACCAACATTAGGTTGGTCACAGTTCATGCTCTGATAAAGCTCACAGTCTCAATCCCCATTTTACAGATGAGGCAATTGAGGCACAGAGAAGTTCAGCGACCTGTCCATAGTCACACAGTAGATCATTGGAGGAGATGGGATTAGAACTCAAGTCCTTTTGACTCCCAGGCTCATGATTTAACCACTGAGCCACGCTGTATCTCTATGCAAACCACCACCATTGATGCAAACATAAATTCAAGCACATGTCCTGCTGGAAGAGGGGCATAACCCTTTAATGCTGGTGTCTGACCAATGCTCATCAGAATGTCAAAGAGCCAGAAACTGTACATATCTGTTTTCATGAGCAAAATGGACAATTCTGCAGGAAATTCTCAAAAATTCAATTATGGATTCAATCTCACCATCACCAATGGTAATGTCTTCAATCCAAAGTACAACCTTACCACTTTTTCTTATCATTATTTATTATAAATTATATTTCTTGTCCAAGCAGTTGTAGTTGTAATCATAATAGAAGTGACAGTAACATTTATTGAGCATTCAGTGCACTGCCTTATGCTAGATGTTTGGAAATTATCGATAACATACCGACACAGTACCTGCTGTGGTGACCTTACATTCTAACTGAGTGAAAAGAATAGAAATAAAAGTATTAGATCATAATCACCATGAGATCTGGGATCTCCCATCTCAACTCTATTCTGGGTTGGAGTATGCAACACTGGAGTTGGTAGACACAATCTCTATTCACAAAGAACTTATTGTCCAGAGGGAAGGCAGACACTGGGGAAATGGCAGAGTTTAATGATGTATCTATCTATCTATCTATCTAGACATATATGGATCTATCTTCTATCTCCTCTAAATTTCTTAAACTCCTTAAATATATATATATTTATATATATCTGAACAATGTTTATCAGAATATCATAGTACATATATATCAACGTGCTTAAGGGATACAAACCTAAAAGCACAGGGATGCCTTAGAGGAATATGGTTGGTGAAAGACTCTTGGAAGAGATATGTTGTTAGTAATGATGTTCAACATCATTGATGATTAAAATTATTCATAGTGGTGATTTTGTTTTTCATGATTTCCCCATTCCTCCTCTACTTGTGTCCCAACAACCACCATGCGGAATTTTCTCTGCAGTAACAGTAAGCATATTTATGAATCACCTAGTGAGTGCTGAGCCAAGAACTTAGAAAATATGCTCTTAAAAGACCTCATTTTTGATGTTGCTCAATTTGTTTTGGTGTTTATTAAATATTTATTGTACTAAATGCTGGAAGGGATACAAATAATTGATCAGACCCAACCCCTGCCCCATAGGGGACATAAAATCTAATTAATAAATAGCATTTTCTGAGCACCTACTGTGTGTAGAACACTGTATTAAGCATTCTAGTGAGTACCAAAGAGTTAGAAGACATGATCCATAACCTCAAGGAGCTTGCAGTCTAGCGGGGGAGATAGACAAACAATAAAGTAAATTACAGATAGCAATAAGAGGGATTGTTGCTTGGTACATGAGTTAGTTCTTGAGGAATAGTTTGTATGAGATAGGTACAGAAGTGCTACAGTCAAGGCGAGATAGAGGGTAGGTATCACAACCTCATTTTACAGATAAGGAAACCAAAATCCAGAGAGGCAGTGACCTGCTCAAGGACACACAGCAGGCAAGTGGCAGAGAAAAGACTAGGTCCTGGTTGTCCACATTTACAAGTCCTCTGCTCTTTCCATCAGGCTTCAGAGACAAGGACAGAGAGTGAGATGAAGAAGGATAGCAATGAATCAGGAATAACTATAAGTAACATTGCCAAACAAAGATAACTAGGGTTAAGGTCTGTAAGCTAAGGAAGAAGACTATCCACTACCCAAGCTTTCTAAATATTCTAAAGGTTCCTGCGCTTGCCTTTGGACCTATAGAAGGCTGATTTGGTCAGTGGCAGCCCTAAAAGGCCAGGTTCTGGCGGGGATTAGTAATATTGAGGTCGTTACTGGATTATGAGAATTCCCTCCTAAATTCTGATGAGGTCTTGCCATCTTGAGATGAAAAAAGCTTCCAGTGGTTGCCCATTCCTCTCCATAGTAAATCTGAATCAGTGTCTTTGTCACTTCATAAATTTTCTTCCTCTTGCCAATCCACTCTCTTCTCCCACTACACCCTATCTTGCAGTTTTTCTCTCAAGCCATCCTAGTAACCATGACTCTTTCTCATCCCTCCTGTCACCAACATCTTGCTCATGGCCTCTCTCCCCATCTAAAGCTCCCTTCCTCTTCGGGGCTTAGTGGAAAGAGCATGGGCTTGGGAGTCAGAGGTCGAGGGTTCTAATAATATAATAAGAATGGTATTTGTTAAGCGCTGACTATTTACCATGCACTGTTCTAGGCACTGGGATAAATACAAGGTTATCATGTTGTCCCACGTGGGGCTCACAGTCTCAGTCCCCATTTTACAGATGAGGCAACTGAGGCACAGAGAAGTGAAGTGAATTGCCCTAAGTCACACAGCAAACAAGTGACAGAACTAGGATTAGAACCCACAGCCTCTGATTCCCAAGCCCATCCTCTTTCCACTAAGCCATGCTGCTTCAATCCCAGCTACTCCACTTACCAGTTATATGACTTTGGGCAAGTCACTTAACATCTCTGTGCCTCAGTTACCTCATCTGTAAAATTGGAATTAAGGCTGTGAGCCCCATATAGGACAACCTGATTACCTTGTATCTACCCCAGTGCTTAGAACAGTGCTTAGCCTGTGATACGCACTTAAGAAATACCATTATTATTATTCATAAGTCCACTGCTCTTCCCATTGTCAAGGCACTTCTGAAATAGAATTTCCTCAGGACACTTTCTGCGAGTAATCTCTAATCTTCCCACTTTATATCCCCAATTTTTTTCTGCCTGCTTCTCACTCTTTATTCTATTCATTCAATAGTATTTATTGAGCGCTTACTATGTGCAGAGCACTGTACTAAGCGCTTGGAATGAACAAGTCGGCAACAGATAGAGACAGTCCCTGCCGTTTGACGGGCTTACAGTCTAATCGGGGGAGACAGACAGACAAGAACAATGGCAATAAATAGAGTCAAGGGGAAGAACATCTCGTAAAAACAATGGCAACTAAATAGAATCAAGGCGATGTACATTTCATTAACAAAATAAATAGGGTAATGTAAATATATACAGTTGAGCAGACGAGTACAGTGCTGAGGGGATGGGAAGGGAGAGGCGGAGGAGCAGAGGAAGATGAGGGGAAAAGAGGGTTAAGCTGCGGAGAGGTGAAGGGGGGGTGGTAGAGGGAGTAGAGGGAGAAGGGGAGCTCAGTCTGGGAAGGCCTCTTGGAGCAGGTGAGTTTTAAGTAGGGTTTTGAAGAGGGGAAGAGAATTAGCCTGGTGGAGGTGAGGAGGGAGGGCATTCCAGGACCGCGGGAGGACGTCGGGGGGTTGTGTAATTAGTTAGCTAGTGTGGGTGGAGTGGAGAGGAGGATAGATTACCCAGACTAATGAGGGTTTGGAACACAGATGGGAAAGGAGTTGGGGGCGAAAGGGACAGATTTGCACTAGAGACACAGGTATGGTTCCTGTCAGAGCTGGGTTGTTGGATGGAGCTAGGATGTCTGTGGAGTTGCAAAATTCGCCTCTGTTTACTGCTGTATCTCTCCATGGGCATCTCTGATGGTCAATTAGTAGCAGATAATTTTGCGGAGAGATCTGGACTCATCTTGTCTCAGATTGGTGGGCAGCAGGGAGGCGAGTTCGGGCATTTCCAGAAACGTCCCCAGCTGAGTGTCAGAACAAATTAATGCTCAGTGAGTCACTCATTCACATGCACACACACACAAACACATACTCTAATCACTCTCTGAGTGAGGGGCGATTTGAGGGAAGTGGCTGATAAATGCTGCCTCAGCCTTGTCGCACCAGAGTCTGACTGCCCACAAGCTGCCCTCTCAGCCAACAAGAATGATGGAGTCTGGCAAGTAGTGTGGAGGTGTCACTCTCTAGCACTTGGGTTTTAAGGTTGATTCTAGAGCTTGGACTGGAGTGTTTCGATTAGGAGGTGGTGGACAGGAACAGCAAGATTCAGCATTCCCTGCCTCAGCCCCGAAGGCCACTTTGAATTTTCAAGAAGTAAGGAAAAGAGCAGCAAAGGTAACTGCTCTGTTCTTCTGGTCTATATCAACTTCCTCTTCATATGTCCCTTCTTGTCTTCCATTCTCTTGGTCTTTCTGCCCCCCATATTCCTCTTCTCCATCCATTTCTCTCCTATTTCGTTCATTCAATCCTCTTCCCTTTTCTCATTCCCGAATCAGCCTGACAATGTCTTAAGCCACGTCTATGCCTTTCTCTCAGAGGGCAATGCCAGTGGGGCCATGGAGGGAGTGAAGGGTCTTTCCTGTAGAACTAAACTCCCAGCCTGGGTCTGGAGTAGGGCTGGCCTAGAAGGACTGAGCCCTCTCTGACACAGTGTCAGCTGCTTTAGTCTCTATATCATCCTTCATGGCCCCCAAGACACAATGCGTGGGTGGGAGCCATCACAAGCTCTCCAGAGACGTCCCAACCCCCGGAGAGGAGGAACTAGGGGTTCCCTCAGGTTGGGAGAGCTGTGACTGTGACTCGGGTTTAGATCTAGGTCCCGTGATTCATAGTGGTTTGCCAGAGTGGAAAGTTGAGGAGATTTGGTATTGCCCAAAGTAGGTGACAATAATAAATTAACCTATAACAAGTAAGTAAATGAAATAAAAACAATGCATAAATAAGATAAAATAATTAAACATGAAATGAAACCTGAAATAATGATAAATCAAGTCATAAATAAAGTCCATAATAATGAATAAATAATAAGCCCATTCTTCGTCTTACCTCAGTCCTGACCCTTGCGGAATTGTAACCCATCCTATCTCCTCTTCTGCCACTCTCTTCTGCATCACCTTGACTTGCTCCCTTCATTCACCCCACCTCCCAGCCCCAGAGCACTTATGTACAGATCTGTAATTTATTCATTTCTTTGTTTATATTAATGCCTGTCTTCCCATCTAGACTGTAAGCTTGTTGTGAGCAAAGAATATGTCTGTTTGTTGTTATATTTCACTCTCCCAAATACTTAATACAGTGCTTCCCCCAGAGTAAGTGCTTAATAAATATGATTGAATGAATGAGTGAATAAATCTCTTCGCCTCTCGTTCCTGAGTCCCCCTGCAAGGGCAGAAACAATTCATGGCTCCTCCAAGAACTGGGAGGCTAACTGCTTTCCTGTGACAGACAGCAATATAAATAAATAAGTTACCAGTGATACTGGGATCTGTTTCCTCCTCTAGACTGTCCGCTCATTGTAGGCCAAAAATGTGTCTCTTAAATTATTTTGTACTCTCTCAAGCACTCAGTACAGTGCTTTGCTCTTAGTAAGTGTTCACTAAATACTACTGACTGACTGACTGACCAGTCATGTCAACTCCTCACAAGGAAAATCCCAACCAGTAGGACAACTGGATTTCTTAGCAGGCTGAACAATAGAGCTTAAACCTCCTCAAGGTACTTCTGTTTCTGTCCCAATTTCTACGTTGGTGACGAAAGGGTCTCTGCTGCAAACTCTGTCAGTATGCAGGACTTTGTGAATACTGATAATTCATAGTATCCATGCAGGATTAATTTGACTTTTCAACAGCCACTCTGTCATGATGCAACATTCAAGTGCAACAGTGAGCAGATTGGAGGGGTGAGGAGGTAAATGGCTGAGTGGGACTGTCTAGAAGGGAAGTAGACATTTTTCATGGAAAAGTAAGGTGTGGAAAGTGCTGTTGGGATGGGATGCTGTTGCAATGGGAGCTCTGACCACACGACTTATTGCTTGGGGAACAAAGCATTAATGGCCCCAAATCTGGCCCCAAATCTGCATAAGACAAGTGGGTCATTTTCCTGAATTTTATTTGGCAAGGAAACAACATTTTTCCTACCCATCTGTTCCAGGAAAGTCCAACACAAACCTAACCCTGTCGAGCAGGACTTGGAGAAATGTCAATGAGAACCCTGGTCGTCATCCTCACACCAGGTCCACACCTGGAGCACTGAACCAGAAGCAATCAACAAAGATGCTGTCTGAATGTCACCTTCATTTTTGAGCCCATCTTTACTGTTTCCCAGCCCTTCATCAATGTAGTAGTCAATGTTGGTGGTAAGGCAGGACTGATATGAAATGGGCAAAATTTGTCAATATCTATTCTTATTCTTTAAACCCACTGTCACATCTGTGAGGGACAGATCTGCAGACATTCTGATCCAATCCCTATCAAATTAACTCTGTTTAATGTCATCTCTCACTGTCTCATCCTTTCATTCTCTGTCCTTTTCTTTCTCTGTCCTCTGCCCCTGTCCCATTCTCTCATTTCCCCAGATCGCTCCGCCAGAAACCACCTCCGATTCCATCTGAAAATTTAAGACAATGGATACCACTGAACTCTCATTTGGGATCGTGAATGTGCTCCAGGTCAGCATTGGGATTTCAGTTAATGTTTTCCTTCTCCTGTTTTATATCCACATGGCCTCCACCAGCCACAGGCCCAGCTCTTTTGACCTGATCCTAACCCAACTGGCCTTGGCTAATATCATCATCCTCTTCAGCAGGGGAATTCCAGATACAGCGTCAGCCTGGGGGCTGAGAAATTTCCTGGATGATGTTGGATGTAAAATCCTCATGTACCTTTACCAGGTGCCTCAGGGACTTTCCACCTGCACCACCTGCCTCCTGAGTGTTTTCCAGGCCATCATGTCTTCCAGGCCATCACCATCAGCCCCAGCACCTCTTGGTGGGCAGAGGTCAAAGCCAAATTACCCAAGTGCATCATCCCTTTGTGCGTCCTATCCTGGGTCCTTAATATGTTGATAGGCATTGGTATACTCATATATGTGACCGGCCCCCAGAACAGTAGCAGTGTTCGAATCACATTGGATCTTATGTATTGCTCAGAAGTTAGTTCCAGTGCAGGAATCAACCTCGTTATAGCAGTCATTCTCCCTCTATGGGACCTCTTCTTTGTGGGACTCACGAGCGTGGCCAGTGGGTACATGGTGTTTGTCCTGCAAAGACACCACCGGCAGGTCTGGCACCTCCACGGGCCTGGTCGCTCCCCCAGGGTGATGCCTGAGGTCAGAGGGGCCAAGAGAGTCATCACCCTGGTCATCGCCCTGGTCACCCTCTACGTCCTCCTCTACGGGCAACAGTTTATCATGCTGAGCGTGATATAAAACATGCAAAAGAAGTCCCCTCTGCTGGTGAGAAGCCACCTTCTGATGGTATTCGCCTTCTCCATCATCAGTCCATTCCTGATGATCCACAGCGACAGGAGGAGGAGGACGTTCTGGAAAAGGGAACGTCCCTTTTCCAACTCGGATCCCTCTTAAAGTCCCAGGGAAGTTACCTATTTTCCCCTGAAGCTCCACTGGGATTGAGTGACCAGACGTCCCAACTTCAGCAGCACCAGACAAGTCCTGAATCCCCATCAGCCTCATGCAAAACCAGTAAAAGGTGATCATGGAAGCATCACAAGTCATAGCTGTTTAGCCACCAGAGAAAAGGTGGCATCACAGCCTGCTCTCTTACCAAGGGAGTCTTCCCCCACACAGTTATCGCAGGGCAGATGGACCACTGAGGGGATTGCTAGCAGCCCCCCGACAGACTCTGCAGTTCCAAGCCACTACTGGAGGCCTGATGGAGAGGCTTGTCAGGGCCTCGCAGAGACCTAGGGTGCTCTCCCCTAGACAACCACCGGGAAGTAACGCCTGGCTAGTCTTGATCGTAATGGGTAGGATGGTGGGAGAGTGGGAATGAGTGTGTCCTCCCCTACAGACTTTCCTGCCAATGCATCCCTGTCTGGTCCTGGTCCAGGAGGAGCTGGCCTTGCTTCCATGGCTGCTTCTTCTCCTGCTCCTTTTCTTCTGCTCATCCTTCTCCTCTTGCTCCTCCTCCTCCTCTTTCTACTTCGTCTCCTTCTGCCCCTCCTTTTCCTTCTCTCCTCCTTTGCCCTCTCCTCCTTCTCCTGCTCCTCCTGCTTCTTTTCTTTTCCTTTTTCTCCTCCCGATCCTCATTTCCTGCTCCTCCTTTTCTGCTCCTCCTTCTTCTATTTATCCTTCTTCACATCCTGCTCCTCCTCTCCCTCTCCTCCTCTCCCTCTCCTCCGCTTCTGCTCCTTCTTACCCTGCTCCTAACAAAAATAATTATAATAATGGTATTTGTTAAGTGCTTACTATGTGCCAGACACTGTACTAAGTGCTAGGTGGATACAAGCAAAGTGGGTTGTTCACAGTCCTTGTCCCACATGGGACTCACAGTCTCAATTCCCACTTTACAGTTGAGGTAACTGAGTACCAGAGAAGTGAAGTGACTAGCACAAGGTCAGTCAGCAGGCAAGTGGAGGGGGCCAAGGTTTAGAAACCATGACCTTTTGACTTCTGGGCCCTTGCTCTATTCACTACGTCATGCCGCTCTTCCTTGTCTTCTTCTTTCTCCTTCTCCTCCTTCTCCTGCTCCTCCCAGTTTTCAGCTGGGATACATTATTGCTTGAGGTTTTGTTTGACCATGTCCATTTCTTTCTCCCCTTTGCTCTCATTTCTCCTGCCTTTGTACCCTGCCCAAGCTGCTCCCCCAAATTGTGACTCTCTCCCTCCAGACTACTACTCTCCCCATCTTCAAAGTCCTCCTGAAATCTCACCTTCTTTAGGAGGCCTTTCCCAAGCAGCTTGCAACATCATAGGTCATTCAAATCTACCAGTTCTCTGCAGCACTTACAAGCTTTACACTCACTGAGCATTTTTGTACATATAATAATAATAATAATGATGGCATTTGTTAAGCGCTTAATATGTGCAAAGCACTGTTCTAAGCTCTGGGGAGGATACAAGGTCATCAGGTTGTCCCACGTGGAGCTCACAGTCTTAATCCCCATTTTACAGTTGAGGGAACTGAGGCACAGAGAAGTAAAGTGACTTGCCCAAATTCACACAGCTGACAAGTGGCAGAGCCGGGATTAGAACCTTTGATATCTGACTCCCAAGCCCGTGCTCTTTCCACTGAGCCATGCTGCTTCTCTATAACAGGTAAGCAGCAGATTCAGAATTAGAACCCAAATCCTCTGACTCGCAGACCCATGTTCTTTCCATGAGGCTACGCTGCTCCCCAGTGCCTCAATAAATCAATTTTATTTTATTGAGCACTTATAGTACAGTGTAAAGACCACTACACTAAGCACATGGGTGAGTACAACAGGGTCGAAAGATACGTTCCCTGTCTACTAGAAGCTTCCAGTCTAGAGGAAAGCAAAAAAACCCCACAAGCCTGGCAAGTAGCACAACACTCCTTTTAGCAACTGGTACCATGCTCAGAAATAGCCCAGGGCCACCCCAGAGCCTGAGGGTTAGTTAGACCTGAGAGCACTTCACTAGGTTCAGAGTGTGAATTTCCTCTTCCTCCTCAAAGCCCCAGCACTGGACTGTCTTACCACAGGCACCCCACCATGAAGACACCAGTCTGGCCGGAGAGAAGGTCTTCATTCACCATCTCAGACAAATTCAAGTACGGTATCAGACACAGGCTTGTAGTCACCTACGTGCCTGTGCAAGATCCATATTAGATGTTCCTCTCCATCGCTAGAACTCATCGCTAGAACTCATGATTATTGGGAAAAGTTCTTAATTTGCTTATAATTATAGTCCCTCATTGCTGGATTAAATCTTGCCACACATACAATTTCCTCAAACAGAGAATGTGAGATATCAATCATAGGAGTGGTCCTGGGAAGAAGCTTCAGTCAGGGACTCCCGGAAGTAGTCTCAGCTCAGCATGATTCTTTGCAGGACTTTCTCTCCATACTCTCTTACACCATGGCTTAAAGTTTGCCGGCACCTTTGTACCACACAGCTAATGAATGAATGAGTGAAGCTGCCACTCCATCCTCCACCACCCAGCTTTCCAAATGGCAGGAGCATCTCAGGCCCGTGCATGACCCTGAGAGTGAAACTGACAGACACACCCTAGAAACCCAGACTTGGCCCCTGGCAGAGCTGGGATGTGGGTGGGAGCAGGGACGTTCCCCGGGACAGCAGGATACGATGCCAATGATACCATGTCTCTCCATGGGCAACTCTGGTAGTCGGTTAACTCTAGGTAATTGTGGAGAGAGATCTGGGCTCACCGTGACCCTGATAGGCTAGTGGCAGGAAGGGGTGTCTGGGCATTTCCAGGAATGTCCTCGTCTTAGAGTCAGGGAGGATTGCCTTCCCTCCCAACACCGCTCTCCATGCGCACGCACCAACACATGCATACACACATTAATCCCACCCTGAGGGAGGGGATAGATGAGGAAAATGGCTGATAGACTCTGGCAGAAAAAGGCTAAAGGAACACTTGTCTGCCCTCCCAGCCAGCACAAGAAATGGAGAGAGTTGAGAAGGAAAAGGCCATCTCTCAGTCAGTGTGGTTTCAGGTTCGGCATCTGAGTAGGGAGGTGATACTTGGACTTGTAATCTGTGTAGCATCTTGATGTTTAATGGAGGATTTTTTTTGACAGAGTAAAACGGGCTTTGCTTCTCTCCCAAGAGAAGTGGGGAGGGAGCTGGTGTTGAGATGATAATAATTTTGGTGTTATCTACCAAGCACTGTTCTAACTGCTGGGATAGATATGATATGAACAGGTCAGACACATCCTGGGCAAGTCTTTTAACTTCTCTGTGCCTTAGTTTCCATACCTGAAAAATGGGGATTCAATGTGTGTTCTAACTCTTAGACTGTGAGCTCCGTGTGGATGGAGACAAACATAGGAGGTAAGTGGCAGAACCAGGATTAGACCCTGGGTTATGTGAATCCCAGGCCTATACTCTTTCTATTAGGATGGTGCTTCTCTTTAGATGATGTGTGTGGGGTGGGGGGACGTTTACCTTGGTGATTCACACTGTTGCCCCGTAATCTCCCAGTGGCATTCCCAACTCAACTCCAACTCTCTCCTGGACCCCATCCAATCTGGCTTCTATCCCCTCCACTCCACAGAGACTGCTCTCTCAAAGGTCACCCATGACCTCCTTCTTACCAAATCCAATGGCTCCTACTCTATCCTAATCCTCCTCGACCTCTCAGTGCCTTTGACACTATCGACCATCCCCTTCTCCTCCACTCCTTATCTCACCTTGGCTTCACAGACTCTGTCCTCTCCTGGTTCTCCTCTTATCTCTCTGGCCATTCATTCTCAGTCTCCTTCACGGGTTCTTCCTCCCCCTCCCTTCCCCTAACTGTAGGGGTTCCTCAAGGGTCAGTTCTTGGCCCTCTTCTGTTCTCCATCTATACTCACTCCCTTGGTGAACTCATTCACTCCCACGGCTTCAACTATTGTCTTGTTGGGAGATGGCTGGGAGAGTTAGGCCCATCCGAGAGGATGACGAGGGGAGAGACAGGCGGGGGTGAGTCAGGGCTGCCGGGCCCGAAGTGGGCGAGGCCCACAAAATGGGAGTGAGTTCAGAGTCAGCGTGATTTCACAAAGAGTAGCCAGTCAGTGAGGGAGCGAGGAGCTAAGCGGTGACTTCACCCAGCGTTACGTGACGGGGGCCGACCCTATATCTCCTCCCCACCCCCCACACTCCCAAGGTGCAGAACCCATGGGACCCCCTGTATCTCCTCAGGCGTCCTGCCTGTCAGACGTGGGCTGGGGACCCGGTGGGCAACAGGACCAGCTGACCCGTTCCCGGGGGTGCGGCAGGGTCCCTGCCTCCCCTTCCCCACAGAGGGAGATAATAATAATGATAATAATGATAAGGATGATAATGATAGTGACGCGTGTGATGAGCAAGAGTTATTCCATTCCATAACGCAGAAGCCATTTCATAAGAGACTGGTCTTTGATTGTGTGAGCAACAATATTAAGGGAGGAATTTGAGGAGAAGCTGAATTGTCTTGCTGACGATTTTGAGGAGGGACTGAAGTGCCTTGCTGTATGGCAGAAGAAAGTTGTTTCTTGCAAAGATAGCGGGCAGGGAAGGCGTTGGGGGAGGAGTAGCCGTTCCCGCTGGCTTTACCCGATAAGAAGCTTGAGACAGTAGCCCATGGGAGCAGCGAATCAGGAACCCCTCCACGCTGCAAGTCCTTCGAAACAGCTGCCATGAGTTGGTAAAAAGGGGAAATAGCTGGCCCCTGGGAGACGGTAAAAAAAAAGTCTAAGAAATGCACCAGGACCCTTACTGTGGCCACTGGGAAACACCTAAGACTCTAGCCAGGATGATGTGCTGCAGACAGCCGGACTCCTTGAGCTTTTCCAACATGGGACCCACCTGCATGAACCTCAGGAAAACAGTGGGATGGCATATATATATAGAGATAGATAGATATGTACATACATATATATGTCTGTATTTTCCTGCGTGTCCACGCAAGAGTATATTTACACATTTACTGTTGATTAGACTAAGCATGGAATAAAAACTTTTCGCTGTATAGAGTGGTGGTTTGGTTTCATTTTGAACTTTTCAGCAAGTGCCCGATCCAGTAGGAGCTCCCAGTAGGAGCTGCCCAGCGGGGAGAGGTGAGTCCATAGAGCCTGCCCCAGGGAATCAAGAACCTGGGGGATATGCATCCAAGGATCTCATCCAGGGGGAGCAGGAATCTGAGTGAGGGGAATCTTTAGCAGCCTGGGATAGGCAAGGCAGGGCAAAGATCTCAGTCGCTCCTCATGACCATAAAAATAATGATGATGATGGTATGTGTTATGCCTTGACTATATCACAGGTCCTGTACTAAGCGCAGAGGTAGATACTGGGTAATCAGGTTGGACACAGTCCCTCTCCCACATGGGGCTCACAGTCTTAATGCCCATTTTACAAATGAGGTGACTGAGGCATATAGAAGTTAAGTGATTTCTCAAGGTCACACAGGAGAAATGGGGTGGAGGCTGCATTAGAACTTACATCCTCTGACTCCCAAGCCTCTGCTCTTTCAGATAGACCACGCTGCTTCTCTCCATTACATCCAACTTCAGTATTCTTGGGCCATTCATTCATTCATTCCATCATTTATTGAGGGTCTACTGTGTGCAAAGCACCATACTAAGGGCTAGGGAGGGTATAATATAATGAGCTCACAATCTAGCCTGCGAGACAGATGAAATAAATAAATAATTCACAGATATGCACATAATTGTTGAGGGACTGGGAGGTGTCATGAATAAAGGGAGCAAGTCATGGCAAGGCAGAAGGGAGTGGGAAAGTGGAAACGGGGGCTTAGACAGAGGCAGGTGTACTTTATTTGGAAAACCATGTTAAAGTCTAATCACAGTATAAAAACAATTGAAGATAGCTCCCGGCTATCTATCTTGCTGCTCAGTCCACTGCAGTTCCAGTCGATAAAGTGTATGTCTAAAGAATTGTGCCCAGCATATGGCATTTTTTAAGCTCTTACTCTGTGCCAGGCATACATACATTTTATATTTTAGCATAGTGGATAGAGCACTAATCTAGTAGTCGGAAGGTCATGATTTCTAATCTCAGCTCCACCACTTGTCTGCTTTGTGGCCTTGGGCAAATTACTTAACTTCTCTTCTCTCTCAGTAAAAATGGGGATTAAGACTGGGAACTCCAAGTGGGACAGGGACTGTGTCCAACCTGAATTGCTTGTATCCACTCAGCGCTAACACAATGCTTGACACACAGTAAGAGATTTACAAACAAACCCAAGACAACCCAGATCCTATTTTCAGAACACAAGATAATGGCCCAGGGATCCAAAAGATATCAAAATTCATATGTAAAATGTCTCAGACTACAACGCAGAAAATAATCTGAAATGTGCCATCGATATTTTGGGAGAGACTAATCAGTTGTGTGGTTAATCCAGACTATGATGCTTCTTTTCATTTAATTTTGGAAAGGTACAGCACAGGTATGTGATCCTCCCCTTGATTTAGAGGAACTCAGTTTTTGCTCGAGAAACCTCTCTCAATTCTTGTCAGAATATGCAAGATGAAGAAGCCTATCACTACTACCAATCAATCAATTCCATTTACTACATGCTTACTGTATGCCGAGAACTGCACTAAACGCATGGAAATGTACAGCATAAGAGAACTGGAAGATGTGATCCCTACCCATAGGGAGCTTGTGGTTTACTGATTGCAGAGCACTGCACTGAGTGCTTGGGAAAGAACAATAGAGACATTAGATAAAACCCTTGCCCTCAAGGAGCCTAGAGTCTAGGGTGTGAAGACCACACATGTCTTTGTCATGAGTTCTGACTGAGATCTTTGCTCTCACTGGTCTCCCCGAGGCTGCTAAAGATTCACCTCAACCAGAATTCCCTGGGAAGAGATCCTTAGATGCCACTCACCCAAATTTTTGATCCCTTGGAGCAAGATTCAGAAATTCACCTTCCCCCTGAACAGCCCTAATTAACTGGGAGCTCCTACTGGGTCAGGTACTAGCTGACAAGTTCCATGTGAAACCAAACCACCACTGTATACGGCGGAAAGTTTTATTCCATATTTAATTTAATTAAAAAGAGAAAATGCATACACATACACACTCACGCAGAGATTATGACAAATTTAGCTATCCATCTGACTGGTTTCGCCAGGTTCGTGCAGATGATCCCATGTCAGAGTCAAGGAGTCCGGCTGCCCACAGCTTGTGGTTGTGTTTCAACTCTTAGATGCTTTGTCTATGGTCTGGGGGACTAGTTCTTTCCCCCTTTTGTCGCTTGTTTGTAGTAGAATGGGGGTTGAAGTGGTGGGGTCCTGATTCGCTGCTCCGATTACCTACTGTCTCAAGCTCATTACCGGATGAAGCCAAGGAGGATGGCTAATTCTCCCCATGGCACCTACCACAAAGCTCATCTGGCAGGCTTTTTCCTGCTCGGCAGCAGGGCAATCCAGCTCCTCCTCAAACTCCACTGCAAGCTAATACTGTTTCTCCTCAAGTTCCTCCTCCTCAAACCTCTCAAAAGACAGTTCAGTTTCTTCTCAAATTTCTCCTTTGACATTGTTGCAGAAGGGATTAGAGAATAGTGTCTTATAAAATGTCTTCTGCATTATAAGATGGATTCACTCTTGCTCACCACAGTCATCTTTCCCTATCCCTTGCCCATGGCTCCCTCCAGTAATCACCCTATCTCCCTCCCACTATTTCTCTCCACACTCTGAGCGAGTTGGCTACACAAACTGTCTTCACCGTCTCCTCCAATTCTCTCCTTGACCACCTCCAATTTGTCCTCAGCTATCTTCATTCCACCGAAAACATCCTTTCTAAGGTCAAAGATCATCTCGTTCTTGCCAAATCCAACAGCCTCTACTCCATCCTAATCCTGATCGACCTCCAAGCTGCCTTTGACACTGTCGACTACCCTCTTCTCCTGGAAACATTATCTAACCTCGGCTTCACTTACTCTCCTGGTTTTCCTCCTATCTCTCTGGCTGCTTTTTCTCAATCTGGTTCTCAGGCTCCTCCTTTGCCTCCCATCCTCAGAATTGGAAGTCCTTCAAGATTCAGTTCTGAATCCCCTTCCATTCTCCATCCACACCCACTCCCTCGAGAAGTCATTTACTCCCACGGCTTCCCAAATCTCCCCCTTGATCTCCTTCCCTCTTTTCAGTCTCACATTTCGTCCTGTCTTCAAGTCTTCTCTCTTTGGTTGTCCTTCAAATTATCATTTCCAAAATCGAACTCTTTATCTTCCCACCCAAACCCTGTCCTCCCCCAGCCTTTCCCATCACAGTAGACAGCATCATCATTTTCCCGGGCTCACAAACCCATAAACTAGGTATTATCCTTGACTCATCTAACTCATTCAATGCAAGTTCTATTCTTAATTGAACTCTCATTCAACCTGTCACCAAATCCTGTTCATTCAACCTTCACAAAATCGCTAAAATCAGCCTTTTCCTCTCCATCCAAACTGCTCCTTTACTGATTCAAACGCTTATTCTATCCCACCTTGACTACTGTATCTGCCTGCTCACTGACCTCCCTGACTCCTGTGTCTCCCCACTCTAGTTCATACTTCACTCTATTGTCCGGATCATTTCTCTACCAGACCATTCACACCACATCTCCCCACTCCTCAAAACCCTCCATTGGTTTCCTGTCCTCCTCTGCATCAGACAGAAACTCCTCAACATTGGCTATAAAGCCTTTGGTCAGCTCACCCCCTCCTACCACATCTGGCTGCTCTCCTACAACCCAGCCTGCTCACTCTGCTCGTCTAATGCCAATCGACGAACTGCACCTCGATCTCTCCTATCTCAACTCTGGCTTCTCTCCCAAATTGGGCTTCTGGCCTGGAATGCCCTCCCTCTTCATATCTTCAGATGATCACTCTCCTCACCTTCACAGCTTCTCCAAGAGGCCACCATACCTCCCCCACTCACCAACTTGGTCACACCCTCTATCTCGTCATCCTCCTACTGCTGCACTATCTCCTCCCTCACCAACTCTGAAATCCCTCTCTCAGACCATAACCTACTCACCTGCCTCCTCTCTCACACTCTCGCCCCCTGCAAATCTGTACTACTCCCCCACAGAGACCTCTCGCTCCACTAACCCACAGCCCTGGGTCACTGCCTCTGTCCGCCTCCTATGCTCCTATATTCGAGCTACTGAGCGCTGCTGGCGACGGTCCAAGCACTAAGCCAACCTTATCAATTGTAAATTTATCCTTTCCTGCCTTAACTCTGCTCTCTCCTCCGCCAGGCGAAACTACTTTTCTTCCCTCTTTGGCACCCATGCCCGTCACCTCCGCCAATTGTTCCGGACCTTTAATTCTCTCCTCCAGCCCCCTGTTCCTCCCCCTCTCCCATCCCTCACCCCAAGGATCTGGCCACCTACTTCATCACAAAAATTAACACAATCAGGTCTGAGCTCCCCAAAGTCACCCTTCCCCCTTCTGCCTCCCCCTGGCCAACCCTCTCCCCTACTTTTCCATCCTTCCCTGTAGTATCCTCAGAGGAGATCCCCTCCCTCTTCGCAAGTACCACCCCATCCACCTGTGCTTCGGACTCCATTCCCGCTCACCTGATGAAAACCATCGCCCCTTCCCTCCGTCCCTCCTTAACTTCTATCTTTAACCACTCATTCTCTAATGGCTTCTTCCCGTCTGCCTTCAAACATGCCCATGTCTCCCCCATCCTAAAAATCCCTCTCTCGACCCCACTTCCCCTTCGAGTTATTGCCTTATCCCCCTACTACCGTTCTTTTCCAAGCTCCTAGAACGAGTCGTCTAAACTCGCTGCCTAGAATTCCTTAACTCCAATTCTCTCCTGGACCCCCTCCAATCTGGCTTCTCTGCAAAGAGAAATTGCAGATTTTAGATGCAGTGAGTCTGGAGGAGCAGTTCAAGATGACTCTACCTTTGCTTGTAAGACAAATAGAAGGCCTTAAATTGCTTCAGAAAACCAGAAAGAATAAGCAGGATGATAACAAGCGGGTACGACATACTTAAGCATTGTCACAGAAAGCACTCTGAAGATCTTTTTGGTGGGAATAAAGGAGTATTGAAAATTTGGTTTTCCCAATATGTCTTAACTTGGTAGTGATGAGTTAGTCTTGAATGAGTGCATCTTTAAAATTGCTGTTTTCACAGACTCTGAAAATCGGGTCTGAACTGGTATTAGAGATTGCTTGGTGTCTAGTTAATATAGTTATTATCTAGGGGGACACTAGTAGAGTGTATATGAGGCACAGGAGAAGCTGTCGAATGATAAAAGAATTTGATGGGCCATAATTATTCTCAAGACCCTAGATCTTGTTCTGTTGAAGAAAACAAACTTATTTTTTAGTTGTACTGAGATGCTTGTTCACTAAGAGGTGAGAATCATAGACTTCTGTAAGAGAAGCTGGCAATTTAAATTTTGTTTATAGGGGAGTTATGAGTGGGGAGGAAATGGGAATTATAATCTTAATAGGTAGAGTTAAAAATCCATAATGGCAGGGATAGGGAGTCTTATTCTGCTCGTTGCAGAGTTGGCCTACAGCAGATGCAGTTGACTGATCCAAGCGCTGTGTTCAAGCTTGGGATTGTCAGTTCCACTCCCCGATGAGTGACAATATGTAAGTCAACTAGACATCCAGTATTTCGGTTTTCTCTACCTAAAATGGGGATGAGATAGTGTTCTGTGTTTATTGAAATTTGGGGCAACTTGACTAAATCAGCTGTATTGAGCATATCAAACTCGTGGCTCAGTGGAAAGAGCACGGGCTGGGTAGTCAGAGTCATGGGTTCAAATCCTGGCCCCACCGCTTGTCAGCTGAGTGACTATGGGCAAGTCACTTAACCTCTCTGTGTCTCAGTTACCTCATCTGTAAAATGGGAATGAAGACTGTAAGCCCCACGTGGGACAACCTGATTCCCCTGTGTCTACCCCAGCACTTAGAACAGTGCTCTGCACATAGTAAGCGCTTAACAAATACCAACATTATTATTATTCCTTTCCAAGCTCCTAGAACGAGTCGTCTACACTCGCTGCCTAGAATTCCTTAACTCCAATTCTCTCCTGGACCTCCTCTGATCTGGCTTCCGTCCCCTCCACTCTACCGAGACTGCTCTCTCTAAGGTCACCCATGACCTCCTTCTTGCCAAATCCAATGGCTCCTACTCTATCCTAATCCTCCTTAACCTCTCAGCTGCCTTTGACACTGTTGACCATCCCCTTCTCCTCTATATCTGGTTCTCCTCTTATCTTTCTGGCCATTCATTCTCAGTCTCCTTCGCAGGCTCCTCCTCCCCCTCCCATCTATAACTGTAGGAGTTTCTCAAGGGTCAGTTCTTGGCCCTCTTCTGTTCTCCATCTACACTTACTCCCTTGGTCAACTCATTCACTCTCACGGCTTCAACTATCATCTCTATGCGATGACACACAAATCTACATCTCTGCCCCTGTCCTCTCCCCCTCCCTTCAGACTCGTATCTCCTCCTGCCTCCAAGACGTCTCTACCTGGATGTCTGCTCGCCACCTAAAACTCAAAATGTCCAAAACTGAGCTCATCTTCCCTCCCAAGCCCTGTCCTCTTCCTGACTTCCCTATCACTGTGGATGGTACAGCCATCCTTCCTGTCCCTCGAGATCGCAACCTTGGTGTCATCCTTGACTCAGCTCTTTCCTTCACCGCACACGTCCAATCAGTCACCAAGACCTGCCGGTCTCACCTTTATAATATTGCCAAGATCCGCCCTTTCCTCTCCACCCAAACGGCTATCTTACTGGTCCAGGCTCTCATAATATCCCAGCTGGATTAGTGTGTCAGCCTTCTCTCTGATCTCCCTTCCTCCTGTCTCTCCCCGTTCCAGTCTATTCTTCATTCCGCTGCCCGGCTCATCTTCCTGCAGAAACCCTCTAGCATGTCACTCCCCTTCTTAAAAACCTCCTGTGGTTGCCCATAAACCTCCACACGAAACAAAAACTTCTCACTCTAGGCTTCAAGGCTCTCCATTACCTTGCTTCCTCCTACCTCTCCTCCCTTCTCTCTTTCTACTGCCCTCCCCTTGGGCTCCACTCCTCTGCCACCCACCTCCTCACCATCCCCCGTTCTCGCCTATCCCGCCGTCGACCCCTGGGCTACATCCTCCCATTGTCCTGTAATGCCCTCCCTCCTCACCTCCGCCAAACTAACTCTCTTCCCCTCTTCAAAACCTTACTGAGAGCCTACCTCCTCCAAGAGGCCTTCCCAGACTGAGCTTCCCCTTTTCCCTCTGCTCCCTCTCTGCCCCCCTTCACCTCCCCTCAGCTAAGCCCCCTTTTCCCCCTCTTTCCCTCTGCTCCTCTCCCTCTCCCTTCCCCCCCCCCTCAGCACTGTGCTCGTCAGCTCATTTGTTTACATTGTCATTACCCTATTTATTTTGTTAATGAGATGTACATCCCCTTGATTCTATTTATTGCTATTGTTTTTGTCTGTCTCCCCCGACTAGAATGTAAGCCCGTCAATGGGCAGGGATTGTCTCTATCTGTTGTCGAATTGTACATTCCAAGCACTTAGTACAGTGCTCTGCACATAGTAAGTGCTCAATAAATACTACTGAATGAATTGAATGAATGAAGAGGCCATTCTCTGACTAAGCCTTCATTTGTTCTTCTCCCACTCCCTCCTGTGTCACCCTGATGAGCTCCTTTTACTCAGCCCTCGCTCAGCCCCACTGCACTTATATCCATATCTGTCATTCATTTATTCATATTAATGTTTGCCTCCCGCTCTTGACTGTAAGCTCCTTCTGAACAGGGACTGTGCCTACTAACTTTGTTTCATTGTTATATTGTATTCGCCCAAGCGTTCGGTTAAGTGTTCTGCACACAGTAAGTGCTAAATAAATAGGACTGATGCATTGATCGAATTGAGTCTCACCCCCATTATCGATTGAAAGGAATCCTCTGCTTTGAGGGTCCACAGATCCCATTTGATATTGGTTTGCTCCCTAAATCATGGGAACGCCCTTCCCTGGGGAGATGAAAGAGGAATCATCCTCAGTGGCAAAATGAAGTCACCCACAATCTCCACTTCCATCTTCATTTTTGAGGGTAGGGCATAGGTCAACATGGTGAATTTTGACCCTTCAAGATTTCATTAGATCAGCTTCTGGCCTAGTAGTTAGAACCCAGCTCTGGGAGTCAGAGTACCTGGGTTCTAATCCTTACTCTACAACTCCTCTGCTGTATGATCTTGGACTTGTTACTTTACTTCGCTGGGACTCAATTTCTGCTTCTACATGTGCATCTTCATCTCTGCCACTTCTCTGCTGCATGATCTTAGACATGTCACTTTACTTCTCTGGGACTCAATTTCTGCATCCACATCCACATCTACATCTGATGTTCAAAACTAGGGGTGATGCGGGATCTTCTGGCTGGTACCCCCCCATGCCCAGTGGGAGATACCCGAGCTGTGGGTCAGCCTCCTTCCCTCCTGGGCAGGGCGGCCTCTCAGGCGGCGCCCTCAGAGAGACATGGCGCTTCTCCCCGGCCGGTCCCGCCCAGGACCACCTCCATTCCTTCTTCACCGGAGACGACCGGAGGGGGAGGGAGGCGGGGGCCTCGGGGAGACACCATGATTGGCTGCTCTTGGCGTGCTGACTCCTCCCCTCCCACTTGGGCCGGGCAGCTTCCTCGCTCCCTCGCTGACTGGCTGCTCTTTGTGAGCTCCCTCTGACCTCGCCCACCTTGGGCCCCGCCGCTCCTCTCTCCTTGGCTGATTGGCTGCCATTTGCTAGCTCGCTCCGTCCCCTCCTGTTGGACCAAATAGTTCCTCTCTCACCCGCTGATTGGTGGGTGTGTGTGAGATGGCCCCGCCCCCTCCTGCGGCTGACGGAGGGTGAGGCGGGAGTCCGATCCCCATCTATTTCCCGCAAAGGGCCGCGACGTAATTGTGACTGTCGCCATCTTGAACTGTCAAATTGAAGCCACCTCCCCCGCCCTGCGAGTGACATCCATCAAGGGGGAAGGGCGGAGACAATAGGGGCGGGGCCCCAGAAAGGGCAGTAGAAAGGATCACTGAGGAGATACCAGAGGGAGACGGGACTGAGGCCCGTCGTGTCAGATCCAGCCGGAGAGGCCGGGCCTGCGGGCTCGGGGCCTTGCCCCTTCTGGAGCGGGTCGAGCGGGAGAAGAGGCCAACGCTGGAGAGGGTGGGGACCTCCCCACCTATAACGCTACAGGCTGTAATTCTATACCCCCAAACCCTATAATTCTATTTTTTATTTATTGATGTGTATATATCTATAATTCTATTTATTCAAAATGATACTATTGATGCTTGTTTACTTGTTTTGATCCCTGTCTCCTCCCTTCTAGACTGTGAGCCTACTGAGGGCAGGGATTGTCTCTTAGTTGCTGAATTGTACTGTCCAAGTACTTAACACAGTGCTCTGCACTCAGAAAGTGCTCAGTAAATATGATTGAATTGAAAGAATGAATATGGAGGGGGCAGGGCTAACTGCTCCCCACCCATCTAAAGCAAAATGACATGCCCACTGTCACCCAGTAGACAAGTGGCAATGCCAGGACAAGAACCCAAGATATTCCCAACTCCCAGGCCCACTTTTATATCCACCGGCCACACCTCTTCCTTTCGCTTACTATGTGCCAACTTGCTGTACCTAGAACCAAATGATTACAATATAAGCACATGGGGCACAATCCCTGTCCTTTTCGAGTTTATTCTTCCCGGCTTGGACTCACCACCTTCCTCGCCAGCTGCAGTTGCAGTTGCACCTTGCAAAATCATGTGTTCAACTTAATTCGCTTCAGCATATCGCTTCATGTTATCACAACCAGAGAGAAAGGTTCAGGTGAGACCAAAGATAGTAAGTTTGTTTTTTGTCGCATTTTTTTAGGGCTATTGATTCACCCAACACTATGTTGGTTCCCTCTACGTTAAGAGATCTCAGGCTTGTAGCCACCACCAGACTACTCACATCCCTGACAGTGGAAGTGATCCTGAAGCCATGCTCATGCAGAGGTCGAGGTTGAAATGTTGAAGGAAAATGGGCTGAACTAAAGACCCTGGCATTTACATCGACCCTGGACGCACTTCTTGAGACTAACCCTTTTTTAACATGAACTCGACCCCTAATCTACCTCGTAAACTAACTTTCTCAACAAATACGAATCCTCAGTCCTCTGTTTATTGCATCCTGCAAAGGAGGAGAAGCCCCTGACTAAGTGATCTGCAGAAGAAAAAGAAACAGGACAAGAAGGAAACTGAAGAAGAAGAAGAAAACTGCAGTTTCAACCCAAATGCCAGAAACCAAACAAATATCTTGATAGTAACAGACTAGGGCATACCCAGAAATATGTCGATGTTACAGTCAACAAGCATAGTCTAAGAGAAGGGGGAAATTACACCCATGCTGCTGCACACTGTCCTCCAAAGGGAAGGTGTCCTCGGGCAGCCCAGGCATGAGGGACCTCTTAGGTCGAAGACCCTTGTGCCAGTCCGCATCGTGAAAGACGTGTTCTCTGGATGGGACTAATCATTTGAGGGTAGGATAATTTTATGCTTGGGTTGGGTGGAGTACAATTATGTTCTCGCTATAGCTGAATCTTTGACTTAGGTATCTAGTTTCTACATTGTGGCTCTCATTCCCTCGGCTGCTCCAAAACAAGACCCCTCTAATAGGGTGTCGGAGAACAGGTTGGCCACTGAGGACTCGCATCATTGGTGCCACATGTTTACTTGTGTCTTGGATACCCCAAATGGAAGGCACTGTCCTTCCCATCTAACAAACCCATAACCCTGTTGTTATCCTAGACCCCTCTCTTTCATTCAACTATCATTTTCAATTCATCACCATATCCTGTTGGTCTCACAACATCGCTAAAATCTACCCTTTCCTCTACATCCATACTACAACCACATTAATGCAATCACTCATCCTATCCATCCTAGATTACTGCATCAGCCTCCTATCTGACCTCCCAACCTCCTGCCTCTCTCCACTCCAGTCCATAATTCATGCCGCTGCCATGATCTCCTTTCTACAAAATCTTTCAGGACAAATAAACCCCCTCCTCAAAAATCTCCACAGCTTGCCTATCCACCTACATATCAAACAAAAACTCCTCACCAATGGTTTTAAAGCACTCCATTAACTTACCCTTTTCTACCAGACCTCGCTTTTCTCCTTCTACATCCCAGCCTGCAAACTTCAATCCTCTGGTGCTAACCCTCGCATTCAGTCATTCATTCAATAGTATTTATTGAGCGCTTACTATGTGCAGAACACTGTACTAAGCGCTTGGAATGTACAAATTGGCAACAGATGGAGGTAGTCCCTGCCCTATGACGGGCTTACAGTCTAATCGGGGGAGACAGGCAGACAAGAACAATGGCAATAAATAGAGTCAAGGGGAAGAACATCTCATAAAAACAATAAATAGAATCAGGGTGATGTACATCTCATTAAACAAAATAAACAAAATAAATAGGGTGATGAAGATATATACAGTTGAGTGGACGAGTGCGGTGCTAAGGGGATTGGAAGGGAGAGGGGGAGGAGAGGTAAAGAGGGGAGAAGAGGGATTAGCTGTGGAGAGGTGAAGGGGGAGGGTAGAGGGAGCAGAGGGAAAAAAAGGGGGGAGCTCATTCTGAGAAGGCCTCTTGGAGGAGGTGAGCTTTAAGTAGGGATTTGAAGAGGGGAAGAGAATTAGATTGACGGAGGTGAGGAGGGAGGGCATTCCAGGACCATGGGAGGACGTGGCTCAGGGGTCGACGGCGGGATAGGCGAGACCGAGGGATGGTGAGGAGGTGGGCGACAGAGGAGCGGAGCATGCGGGGTGGGCAGTAGAAAGAGAGAAGGAAGGAGAGGTAGGAAGAGGCAAGGTGATGGAGAGCCTTGAAGCCTAGAGTGAGGAGTTTTTGTTTGGAGCGGAGGTTGATAGGCAACCACTTAAGGTGTTTACGAAGGGTAGTGACATGCCCAGAACGTTTCTGCAGGAAGATGAGCCGGGCAGCGGAGTGAAGAATAGACTGGAGCGGGGAGAGAGAGGAGGAAGGGAGATCGGAGAGAAGGCTGACACAGTAGTCTAGCCGGTATATAACGAGAGCCTGTAGCAGTAAGGTAGCCAATTGGGTGGAGAGGAAAGGGAGGATATTGGCGATATTGTGAAGGTGAGACCGGCAGGTCTTGGTAACGGATAGGATGTGTGGGGTGAACGAGAGGGATGAGTCAAAGATGATACCGAGGTTGTGGGCCTGAGAGACGGGTGGGATGGTCGTACCATCTACGGTGATAGGGAAGTCTGGGAGAGGACTGGGCTTGGCAGGGAAGATGAGGAGCTCAGTCTTGTTCATGTTGAGTTTTAGGTGGCGGGCAGACATCCAGGTGGAAACTTCCTGGAGGCAGGAGGAGATGCGAACCTGAAGGGAGGGGGAGAGGACAGGGGCAGAGATGTAGGCCTCTTGCGTGTCATCCTTGGTGTAGAGATGGTAGTCAAAGCCATGAGAGCGAATGAGTTCACCGAGGGAGTGAGTGTAAATGGAGAACAGAAGAGGGCCAAGAACTGACCCCTGAGGAACTCTAACAGTTAAAGGATGGGAGGGGTAGGAGGCGGCGCCTGCGAAGGACAACCAAGAATGACGGCCAGAGAGATAAGAGGAGAACCAGGAGAGGACGGAGTCCGTGAAGCCAAGGTGACATAAGGTGTGGAGGAGGAGGGGATGGTCGACAGTGTCAAAGGCAGCAGAGAGGTCAAGGAGGATTTGAATGGAGTAGGAGCCATTGGATTTGGCAACAAGGAGGTCATGGGTGACCTTAGAGAGAGCAGTCTCGGTAGAGTGGAGGGGACGGAAGCCAGATTGGAGGGGGTCCAGGAGAGAATGGGAGTTAAGGAATTCTAAGCAGCGATTGTAGACGACTCGTTCTAGGATTTATTACTTCCCTGGAGAACAGCATGGTGACATGGATAAAGTCCTGGCTTAGGAGTCAGAGATTCATGGGATCTAATCCTGGCTCTGCCACTTGTCTGCTCTGTGACATTGAGCAAGTGATTTCACTTGTCTGGGTCTCAGTTACCTCATCTGTATAATGGGGATTGAGACAGTGAACCCTATGTGGGACAGGGACCATACCCAACCCGATTTACTCGTATCCATCCCAGTGCTTAATATAGTGCCTGGTACCTAGTAAGAGCTTAACAAAATCCACAATTATTTTTATCATTATTATTCCCTCATGTTCCCTCATGTTGTTCTTAAGTAACAGAATCAGCTGAGCCTGTCCCCCTTTGATATACATCCCAGTGAGTGTGATAATCCCACATCTCAGACCTGTGCCTTTCAATTAGAGCATGGTGCAGAGAGGGGAGAGGGAGAAGCAGCGTGGCTCAGTGGCTCAGTGGAAAGGGCCCGGACTTTGGAGTCAGAGGTCATGAGTTCGAATCCCAGCTCTGCCACTTGTCAGCTGTGTGACCGTGGGCAAGTCACTTCATTTCTCTGTGCCTCAGTTACCTCATCTGTAAAATGGGGATTAAGACTGTTAGCCCCATGTGGGACAACCTGATGACCCTGTGTCTACCCCAGCGCTTAGAACAGTGCTCTGCACATAGTAAGCGCTTAACAAATACCAGCATTATTATTAGTAGTAGTAGGGGCATTCTCACCAAAGGGGTAGTGTAGAGGAGGAAGGGTCTTTCCTCTAGCATTAAAGTCCCAACTGTGGCCTGGAGCAAGGTTGGTTTTATGGGGAACTGAGCATGTGCAGCTTAATGGAGAGAGCTCGGGCCTGGGAGTCATATCTACATCTGGGAGGCAGATCTATATCTCCGCCCCTGTCCTCTCCCCCTCCCTTCAGGCTTGCATCTCCTCCTGCCTCCAGGATGTCTCCACCTGGATGTCGGCCCGTCACCTAAAACTCAACATGAGCAAGACAGAACTCCTCATCTTCCCTCCCAAACCCGGTCCTCTCCCAGACTTCCCTATCACCGTGGATGGCACGACCATCCTTCCCGTCTCTCGGGCCCGCAATCTCGGTGTCATCCTTGACTCGTCTCTCTCGTCCACCCCACATATCCTATCCGTTACCAAAACCTGCCGGTTTCACCTTTACAATATCGCCAAGATCCGCCCTTTCCTTTCCACCCAAACGGCTACCTTATTGCTACAGGCTCTCGTTATATCCCGGCTAGACTACTGTGTCAGCCCTCTCTCTGATCTCCCTTCCTCCTCTCTCGCCCCGCTCCAGTCTATTCTTCATTCCGCTGTCCGGCTCATCTTCCTGCAGATACGATCTGGGCATGTCACTCCCCTTCTTAAACACCTCCAGTGGTTGCCTTTCAACCTCCGCTCCAAACAAAAACTCCTCACTCTTAGGCTTCAAGGCTCTAGGTCACCTTGCCCCTTCCTACCTCTCCTCCCTCCTCTCTTTCTATTGCCCACCCCGCACGCTCCGCTCCTCTGCCGCCCACCTCCTCATCGTCCCTCGGTCTCGCCTATCCCGCTGTCAACCCTTGGGCCACGTCCTGCCACGGTCCTGGAACGCCCTCCCTCCTCACCTCCGCCAAACTAATTCTCTTCCCCTCTTCAAAACCCTACTTAAAACTCACCTCCTCCAAGAGGCCTTCCCAGACTGAGCTCCCCTTCTCCCTCTACTCCCTCTACCACCCCCCTTCACCTCTCCACAGCTTAACCCTCTTTTCCCCCCATTTCCCTCTGCTCCTCCCCCTCTCCCTTCCCATCCCCTCAGCACTGTACTCGTCTGCTCAACTGTATATATTTTCATTACCCTATTTATTT